>NC_057397.1:58077255-58377255 GCF_019320065.1 Cervus canadensis | reverse complement strand
CTGAGCTGGCACTTAACAATGAAAAATTTGTTCAATGAATGAACCCAGTTATTAGTCGGTCTGATCCTTAATTAGTTTACTTTTAAAAATGGAGACTAAGGACTTCAGTGGATAAGAATCTGCCTGCCAATGCAGGGAACACGGATTTGATCTCTGGTCCGGGAAGATGCCACATGTCGTGGGGCAACTAAGCCCGCGCACCACACCTCCTGAAGCTTTTGTGCTTAGAGCCCGTGCTCCGTAACAAGAGAAGTCACTGCAATGAGAAGCCCGCAACAAAGAGTAGACCCCGCTTGACATAACAAGAGAAAGCCCGAAAACAGCAATGAAGACCCAGTGCAACCAAAATTAGTAAATAAATAAATTTTTATAAAATGAAGATTAAAAAAGGCCTTTGCAGAGTCATTATAAAGTGGAATAAGGTGATAGTACAATAAGTAATTGGTACAAATTACATGCTTGGTTACTGGAAATTATTATTGATATCATATGAATAATAAAAAACACCCAGAGGACCCCAAATATCCTTATATTTAGCCTTGGGAGCACCTTACTGACTTAGGCAAAGTTTTATTTCCCTAATTATATTTTGTCTAGTCTAGTGCCACAGAGTCCCTTGGATTGCAAGGAGATCAAACCAGTCAATCCTAAAGGAAATCAGTCCTGAATGTTCATTGGAAGGACCGATGCTGAAGCTGAAGCTCCAATACTTTGGCCACCTGATGTGAAGCACTGACTCATTAGAAAGGACTCTGATGCTGGGAAAGATTGAAGGCAGGAGGAGAAGGGGCCAACAGAGGACAAGATGGTTGGATGGCATCACTGACTCAATGGACGTGAGTTTGAGCAAGCTCTGGGAGTTGGTGATGGACAGGGAAGCCAGGCGTGCTGCAGTCTATGGGGTCGCAAAGAGTTGGACATGACCGAGTGACTGAAATGAACTGAAAGGTCAGTCAGGCCATGGAACACTAGTCCCTTGAGATAATTAATGATAGTTCTGGCCAAAGAGCATCACTGTTAAATCATGGAGCCCCTTTTCCAAGTAATATTCACTGAAGTCCAACAGAATTATTTCCTGGAGACCACCTTTGGGGAATGCTAGCATAGACAAGGATTAAAGATCGTCTGCATCACCTCTTTTCTCGGCTAACGAATATGAAATGCTCAGTCACAAGCGGGGGAGGCCCTAAGAGATAGCCCTGATTAAAGTTTGCCATCTGTAATCTATAAAGTAGGTAAGAGAGACAGGCTGAGTCTTTATAGCAAAGGATGAAAAAAGATGAGTGTGTTTGCAGCACATGGATAAAGGCTAGACCTCCCTAAAAGCTGTCACTTCCTGGTAGCCAGGAGCCTAGTGTTCTAGGGCTGTCTGGTTTTAATTATTTCAATTTATCTGTTTGGAATTGACTTTTTCTCTGTGGGGTGCCTGAGTTTCTGGCTTCTATCCATGAGATATGAGATAAAAACATTTGAGAATATCACAAAGGCAACAATGATGTGCTCCTGAAGAAGACTGCTTCTGTAGAATTGCTACTTTTCCACTTCTCCCCCACCTTCTTAAGGATCTTGTTGTTGACATGAGTCTTCATTATGTGAAAAAAATCAACAAAAATTAGACAAGTGATAATTACTTGATATGAGGGAGCAGCCATTAATCATAAAAAAATTATTTTTTGCTATATCAGGGTATCATTTGTATTACTATTTACATACCATTTTTCTTTAAATAATCTCACTTTTTAACATAAAGAAACATATTTAGGAACTTCCCTGATGGTCCAGTGGCTAAGACTCTGAGCTCCCAGTGTCAGGGGCCCAGGTTTGATCCCTGGTCGGGGAACTAGATCCCACATGCCCCAACAAAGAGTTCTCACACTGCAACTAAAGCTTCTGCATATTTCAACAAAGACTGAGGCTCCCTTGTGCCACAACTAAGGCCCAGTGTGGCCAAAAATAAAAAAGACGAAAGAAAGAAATGAGTTTAAATGGAAGTGCATAGTACTTTATAGAAGCCAGTATCACTCATCATAAAGGAAGGAGGCTTCTCTTGTTGCAGAGCACAGGCTCCAGGCACACAGGCTTCAGCAGTTGTGGCCCACAAGCTCTAGATCTCAGGCTCAGTAGTTGGGCATGGACTTAGTTGTTCCGTGGTATGTGGGATCTTCCTGGACCAGGGACTGAACCCATGGCCCCTGCGTTGGGAGGTGGATTCTTATCCACCATATCACCAGGAAAGTCCAGCATTTAATTGCTTAACTAAAATGTGTACAAGAGAATGCACCCATTGAGCAAGGCCGTCTCAGTCTACTTCTCTCTCACTAACCACTCCCTCTCATCCATGCCGGCAAGAGGAGCCCCTGCCCTGCATCCCGTGTTCTGCATTGCCTCTCACTGGTCAAGGAGTCTGCAGGACCAACCGGTCAAACCTATGCAGAGTCCATGCCGTCCCTCAGATCCCAGAATTCCCTGCCCAAATGGCCTCAAACCAGTTCCAGGGCCTCTATGAGCTGGTCCTCTGCAAGTTCTTGGGCCCTAGGGTGGCTGAGCTGGGCCTCGGGCCCTGGGTGTCTGTCTGCATCCTGTGAGCCCCTCTGACCGTGCTGTGGAGTAGGTGGTGGGAGCCAGGGCTTAGGAGGGAGCACTACGCACACTCCACATTCCAGGGCGAAACTCCAAGGAGTCAGAGAGTTCTGAATTTGATCCTGACTTTCTAGGGCATGACGCAGCTATTCACCAAGGTATGCAGACAAATTTTATTCTATTTAACATTTTGTGGGCTTCATCATTTGTAAATCCTTGGTGTGCAAAATTAGGGCCTCGACCTGTACTCTTGTACCAGATCCTACAAATGTTCAAGGCCCACCTGATGCTGAGAGGAAGTCATTTTTATGATACGAATGAGTAGACGTTTTAGAGAGAAGTGATAAAAAGAAGGTGGTACACGCAGTTTGTGTAACAGAAGCGCTTCTGCAGCCCATCAGAGGCATCGGAGGAACTTTTGCTAGGCGATACCATAAAGTAGGCACTTCCTTGGTGGCTCAGATGGTAAAGAATCTGCCTGCAATGCGGGAGGCCCAGGTTGGATCCCTGAGTCAGAAAGATCCCCTGGAGAAGGGAATGGCAACCCACTCCAGTATTCCTGTCTGGAGAATTCCAGGGGCAGAGGAGCCTGACTGGCTATAGTCCACGGGGTTGCAAAGAGTCGGACACAACTGAGCGACTAACACTTCCAACTTTTCGTCTTTCAACCATAAACTGATAAATACTGTCCTGCACTTTCTCCACTGCAGCCTCTCTCTGTTCTCAGAGGTGTCAGATGTAAAATGGGCGGTTCTCACATCAGATCCCGAGAAGTTCAAGGAAGTACAAGATTTCCTGACTCAAGAAAATAATTTGACAGAACTGTTCTTTAATTAATTAGAGGATATTAAAATGCTTATAAACATATTCTTTGATATGAACATTGTATGTCATTGATACATAGTGTGGGTGTCTGGTTATAACAGTGAATGAAATCTGTTCCCAAAAATCTGAAAAGCTTTTGTTTTTGTGCTTCTGAGAACGAGCTTCTGGGGCTGTGTTTTAGGTTCTGTGCTGACAGGGGTTTAAACTGCCATCTGTACGCTCAACTGCCTTTCAGCGCTTTATCTCCAGCCCTGGCCTCTCTCCTCAGGGGAGCTCATATATCCACCTGCCCAGCCAACTCCTCCATCTCGCTCCCCACACTCAACATGGAGTGTCCTGTTCATTTCCTGTGGCTGACGTAACAAATTACCACACACTTTGTGGCTAAGAACAACAGAATTTTTTTTTTAAAAATCTTCCTTTTTTTTTCTTGTTGTTGAGTCGTGTAAATTCTTTATATATTTTGGACACATGCTTTGCGCTAAGTTGCTTCAGTCATGTCTGACACTTTGCGACCCTGTGGATTGTAACCCACCAGGCTCCTCTGTCCATGGGATTCTCCAGGCAAGAACACTGGAGCATGTTGCCAAGACCTCCTCCAGGGGAAAAAGAGAAATTTTGTCTCTCACAGCTGTGGAGGCCAGAAATCTGAAGTCGAGGTGTCCATAGGGCCATGCTCCCTCTGACAGCTCTGGGAGAGAATCTGTCCTCACCTCTTCTAGCTTCTGGTGGAGGCTAGGTGTTCTAGGTCTCTAGGTGTTCTTTGGCTTGTGGCTACAATGAATCCAACCTCAGCCTCCATCTTCACAAGGCCTTCTCCCCTCCCTCTGTGTCTCAAATCTCTTTCTGCCTTTCTCCTAGAACCCCTGTCATTGGAATTGGGGTGCACCTAAATCCAGGATAATCTCAAGAGCCTTGATTTACTTACATCTGCAAAGGCCTTTCTTTCAAATAAGGTCACCTTGATGGTTCCAGGGATTAGAACATGGACATATCATTCGTCCAAGTGGACAAACCACCATTCAGCTCACTATGTGATCCACTGCATTTCAGCAAAACCAGTGCCTTCTGCTGCCTCTCTCTGGGGGAGGAGAGGTACCCACAGTCCCCAAGTAGATGTGGGAAGTCATCCCAGCCCAGCCCCTCCTTTCCCCCCACATCCAGACAGTCACCAAGGGCTGTCAACCAACCCCTCATAGCTCTGAATCTGTCCTCTCCCCTTTGGCTCCCACTGCCACCCTCACTGGCCTTCTTTCTGGTTTTCAAACTCTCACCTCAGGGCCTGTGCTTGAACTCACGCTTCTCCGAAAGGCTATGTCCCTCAGGCTTCACAAGTAGGTTGGCTCTTTTCAGAGAGCTCTGAGCTCAGGCATTAACATCACCACTTTTGAGAGGACTTTCCTTCCTGACCTGCCTCAAATAGCTTCCCAGTGACTCCATCATGTCACACAGCTTTATTCTTCCCAAACTCTTTTGAACCATATTGTTTATTTGTAGATTTTTTTTTTTTTCCTTTCTGTCTGCCTCAACATACACACCCACACTAAACTACATGAGGCTAGAGAGCCTTGTCTCTTTGTTCAGGCCTGTATCCCCAGTCTTGAGATTACTGACTGACATGGAGTATTTAATGCACGTCTACTGAATAAATGATTGGTGCTTCAGTGCTGGCCTTCACCTCCTTTGTCTGTTCAGACAACTGCATGACCTTTTAACTGTCTCAGGTCAAATCTGATCACACTTCTCTTAGGCTTAAAGATCGTTCACCATTTCCCACAGATTGTTCTGGGCCCTTAGGTTGCCATCCAAGGCTGCCAGTGTACTCCAAACCCTTCCTCCAGCTTCCTTCCAGTCACACCGAAGGACCATTCCATGGCTCTGACTCTGTGCCTGTGTCTTCCTCTTCTTTCAGCTCAGAGTCTGATTCTAATTCTTTACTCAAAAACCAGTTCCCACATCACTGACTCCAGGAAGCCTTCTTTGACTTCTCCCCTCTGCCATGCTGGTACCAGGTTTTTACTGTTGCATTTCCACACAGTTGTATCACGTGCATTCTTCCCTGCTTCTCTGTTCAGCCTGACTTCCTGAAGCAAACCCCTGCATGCTCGTGTTCAGCACAAACACCATGATCACTCTGGATGAGCATCTCTTTCAACTTCTTCTGAACCTGCAGCCCTTCCCCTGGCCGTCTGAGCTCTGGGGCCTCAGGCTGCACGCTCCTGGGAGCTTCATCAAGCTGCTGTTTGCCTTTGGAGCGCCTCCTGGCATTGCCCTTGGGGCATCTTGTTTTCTAGAATTGCTTGTCTGGCTTCTGGACTCACTGAGACAGCCTTAATCCCCTGCATTTATGTGGGCTCAGGTTCCACTGTTTCCAGGTCTTTGCCAGCTCCCCTTGACATGCAGCCAGTTACTAGTCTTCACATAGCTGGGGCAATTGATGTTGAACCAGGGCCATGGGGCGTCCCAAAGCCAGGAAGGTGAGTTTCAAAGACTGCAGAGAAGTCAAGCAAGAAAAGTTCCAAACAGTGTCAATTTAACAATCAAGACTTCACTCTGGAGGAAAGATATTCAGAGACATGATGAGAGAGGCCAGGTCACAGGTGGCCAGTGGGAGACTGGATGTGGAGACATGGGGGCAAAGGGGGTGGGTACTCTTCAGCTGTGTGAGGGTAGAAGAGAGAAGTGTGGTATCTTAATCTACCCGGGCTGCTCTAATAAAGCCCCACAGACTTATGGGTGGCTTATGTGCTGTGCTGTGCTGAGTCGCTCGGTCATGTCCAACTCTTTGCGACTCCATGGACTGTAGTTTGCCAGGCTCCTCTGTCCATGGGATTCTCCAGGCAAGAATACTCGAGTGGGCTGCCATGCCCTCCTCCAGGCAATCTTCCCAACTCAGGGATTGAACTCAGGTCTCCCACATTGCAGGCGGATTCTTTACCATCTGAGCCACCAGGGAAGCCCAAGAATACTGGAGTGGGTAGCCTATCCCTCCTCCAGTGGATCTTCCCGACCCAGGGATTGAACCAGGATCTCCTGCACTGCTGACGGATTCTTTACTAGCTGAGCTACCAGGGAAGCCCATGGGTGGCTTAGAGACAACAGAAATTTATCTCTCAGTGTTCTAAAGGTTGGAAGTTCAAGACCAGGGTGCCAGCATGCCCCAGTTCTGATGAGAGTCCTCTTCTGCATTGTAGACTGCTGACTTCTCATTGTGTCCTCACGTGGAAGAGAAGCAGAAAGAGGAAGCAAGTGCTATAGTTCTTACAAGGGTACTAATCCCATTCAGGAGGGCGCCACCCTCATGACCTCATCTAATTCTAATTACCTCCCAAAGACACGCTTTCTGATACCATCACATCCGGGGGCAGTAAATCTGGCAGGGACAACATTTAGTCCACGACAGATGGTCAAGGGGCGGCAAGGTTGAGATATGTTGTGGGTGATGTTAGATTAGAGTGCCTTGAGTGCCTTAGCAGACACCGCTCATAGTCTCAGGGATTCTCTTAAAGAATCCTATTAAAGGGGAGGTTTTCTCCTGGGTTTGAGGGAGAATGGATATATGTATACATATGACTTAGTCCCTTAACGGTATACCTGAACCTGCCACAACATCGTTAATCGGCTATACCCCAATAACAAGTTTAAAATTTGGAAAAAAAAAAAAGGTGAGAGTTTCTCAACTGCAACTCTATTAACATTTTGGGCCAGAAAATTCTTTGTGAGGCTTGGGGTGGAGGGCTGGAGAGGAGGGTCTCTGTCCTGTGTATTGAGATGTGTAGCAGTATCCCTGCTTCTACCCACTGGATTCTATTAGCACCCCACCTCCCTTGAACGCAGCAACGGAATGTATTGCATCGGAAACATAAGGAAAGAGTGAGGCTCTGCGTTATACAGAAAGAAGAGAAAATGTGAAGGAGAGGAAGTTTGTGTCAGGGAGGAAGCTGGGTCAGAGGGCAGACACGGCCTCAAATTCTCCAGTAAAACAAAAGGCCAGATCAGCCACTAACGGGGAGGAAAAGGAGTGTTGCCCTTTCCACTCTGCTTCCAGATAAGTGACTGTTTTTCACAAGACGAGACACAGTAGGGCACGGCGAACCAAAGGGTTCCAAGTGCGAACACTTTGAGGGAATTCGCATACTGTTTGGTTCTTCATAATGTTTATCAGTGAATTAAAAGTTCTGGTAAACTGTTAAACATGAGACCAGTCTTAACTCTTTTTGGAAGTCTCAGCTTTATTGAGGCATTAATAGACGTACAAAATTATAAGGTATTTGAAGTGTACATCAGGGTGATTGATATAACTTTTTGTTTTTCTCTGGCATTTCCCAAATGTATTGGGGAACCCTTTCCTTTCTTAACTTCCCTCAAAACAAAACCCCAAAATCCCCACAAAACCCCCATTCATATCTCAAAGGACATGTGTAATCTTTGGGACAGATTCCAGGAAGCACTGTGTGAAGGACCTAAGAGGAGGCTATGTCAGCCAGCCTAAGGGGGAGGGTGTCAGCTAAGGACAGATGAGTTTGTTAGTGTGCAGAATTAACACAATTTCCTGTTTTTGTTTTGTCTTATCCAGCAACATTAACTGACCTAGAGCAAAGAGCCCCTAGAAATGCGGCCAGCTGCCAAGAGGGTGGAAGGTGACAGGGACAAGGGAGTTGGGTGTTAGTGACATGGTGTTGAAACTGTTGGCCTGGGGAGTGGCTGAGACCTGACCCAGGCTCTCTTTTCACTCACCATCTTCTCCAGAGGACGGTGCCAAGACCTCTGGGGACACGGCGAAGGGGTGGACGATCTCTTGTATCTGTGTGAGGCATCACAAAGGAAGGGACCACGACGCTGAGTCTTCAGGAGTAAACAGGAGTTTGCTAGGTAGGTAAGAAGGAAAAGGACATCCCAGGCCAATGGCATAAAGGTGCAACGGTGTGGAGGGGTGACAGAAGGCGACAGCTTCCAGAGCTGTTGAGAAATTTAGTGCAGGAGCCAAGGAAACAGGAGAGAACAGAGAGAGCAGGACCAGGGTCATGGGTGCAAACTTCAGAGGGCGTTACAGAGGGTGGGGAAAAAGAACACGGATGAAGGTCTTGTGCCTTTGTTTTTGATGTTTCCGAAGAGTTTATTGCTATTTTCTAGATAATTTTCTTTCTCAGTTTGCATTCCCTCTTTAACTCAAATTGTTTAAGATAAATTTTAGAAGTATATTTCTGGTGGTTGTGACTTTTTATCTTTTGGTGGTTATTAAATTCTCATTTTATTGTAATGTTATAATCAAAAGATTGTATTCAACTTATTGAAATCCGTTAAGGTTTTCTTTATTTCCTAAAATTTGGTTAACTTTTTGGCTCTTGTATCTTCAGAGGGGAAAAAAAACCACATACATTAGTTGTACCTTATTATTTATGTTATTTAGTTCTTTTACATGCTGTCTGTGTGTGTTTATGTGTGTGTATCCAAATCTTATTCTCTTATGGACCAAGAGTCTTGAATTGAATTCTTCTATCTCTAATGACTTTGTTTTTATGTATCTTTTTTTAAAGTTTTTTTTTTAATGTGGACCATTTTTAGTCTTTATTAAATTTGTTACAATATTGATTCTGTTTTGTGTTTTGTTTTTTTTGGTTTTTGGGTTTTTTGCATTTTTTCATTTTGGTTTTTTGGCCAGGAGGCATGTGAAATTTTAGCTCCCCCCCACCCCCCCCCCCAGGGATCGAACCTGCACCCCAGCACCGAAAGGTGAAGTCTTCACCATTGGACCTCCAGGGAAGTCCCTCCGTGACTTTCTACTATTTCTCTTTGAGGTTCCTGTAAAGAAGTTCTTAATCTTGAGAATATTGTGATCACATTTGTAATTTAGAAGAGAAAATGTGGGCAGCCATGCGGAGGAGGGTTTTGGGTGGAGATTGGAGGTGGCAGGGTAGAAGTCCAGGCAGAGGTCATAGAGAAAGAAAAGGAGGGGACACACTAGCCCGGAGAATCACATGGATGTGTGGGCATACAGGAGGCAGAGGAGCTAGGAGGACCCAGGATGCTGCTGCTAGTATTCAGGTTTGAAGGTGGGATACAGTGATTAGGGTGTCCTCACACCGTATTGTAACAAGCTATTGATTATTTGTGGCTTTTTGTTTGTTTTGTTTTTGGCTGCACCCACACGGCTTGTGGGATCTTAGTTTCCTGACCAGGGATCGAACTTGTGTCCCCTGAAGGGGAAGCGCTGAGTCCTAACCTTTGGATCACCGGGGACATCCCAACTTGCTGTTTATTTGACTTATCTCTATCTCCCCAGTAAGGGCGGGACCGTGTCTGCTTGCTGTCTGTTGTCTCCTCTGAGCCTGGCACAAGTGGTTCCTGGCACACAATACAGGTTGTAAGACAGAATTTAATAAGTGAATGAAACCCTGTCCCAGAGGTGGCTGTGGGACCACCAGGGGAAGTGTCCAGTGGGTGGCTAGGAACCCAGGATGGAGAAGGATCAGGGCAGTGAGTCCCTGATGAGAGAGCATGCTTGCTGAAGTGGGGGTGGCTGGAGGGGGACAGGGACAAGCAAAAGGGGTCAGGGTAGAATTTGGTGGGGTCCCAGGGGGCTGCCCTTTCTGCAAGGGACTCGAGTCTGCCTTCGGCCATGGTGCCCATGCTCTGGGAATCTCTCATTTTGTCAGAGGATTTTGTCTGTCCATTCAAAGATTTGATCCCACCTCTATCCATTGTCTAGTCTATCCATATCACTTCATTGACTATTTCCCCTCTTCTCCATCAACTCTCCTCCAGGTTATTTTTTTCTCTCCCTGTATTCTCCTGTCTCCTCTTGGATTTTCCCTCCCGTTCAGAAAACAGAGGGTCTGAGCTGTCCCCTGCTCCCTCACTGATCACCAGTAGGCATTCGAGGCAGCCCTCACCCCTCGGGGTGTGCGATCCATCATCTGCATGGTATAATGAGACCTACCTTCCCCTGTTATGCCGCCTTTACACAGGCCTCTATTTCTTAAGAAATAAACTATTGTTTAATAGCAGTAAAGACTTTCACCAACTTAATCCACAATTCTGTGGCGATTCACATGACACTGCTTCTAAATGCTGTCAACTCAGAATTATCTGGGTGGGCTCTTACAGGGACAGAGTGGATGTGGTCTCAGAAGGCCACCTCTAGCCTGGGGAGCAGGCGCAAACTAACTCTGTTCCGAGGGCTCCACCTGAAATGTGTAGAGCTTGACAAATGTTTGCTAAATAAATGAAAGATGGTCATTCTCTATCTCATTAATATTCATTAAATTATAAAGTGTTTTAAGAGGTGAAGAGAGGTCTTACCCAGACAGTCTTTCCATGGGCTGGGAGTGAAGGGAACATCCTTGATAGCATGCTCAGTGCCCGGAGGGTCATGTGGCCTGAGGTCCAGAGCTGGGAGGGGAGCCCAGACTCCTGGAACCAGCCTGTAGGTTTCCTGGAAGGACCCTCAGGAGGACCTTCTCTAGGAGGAGACTTCTAGTAACCACAGTGATGGGATTAAGGAACCTCTCCCCTTGAGGTATCTGGATGCAGCTGGGTGTGAATTAACTGGTGAAAAGTAACCTGCAAATCTGGGAGTCGTAGCATGTTATGAAAATCTTTTAAAATGAAGAAGGGCCTGCCTTCATGGATGTTAGGGCATTTATGGGTCAGCTGGAGGAGATGGAAAGAACAGATGTTGGTGTGAGGACACCCAAGCAATGGGAAAGTACTCCAGGGGGCAGAACTTCCTCCCTGTGGTCCAGACTCCTCTGTGGGTATCAGCTTGCTGTGAGCCTCCTGACCAGTGTGAAGAAATCACGCATGTGTAGGTATGTGCATCTGGGGGGTGAGGTGGGTAAAGAGTCTATGGCCAAGGGAAGACCCAGGCATCACTGACCACGGTCTGCTATGGTCAAACAAGTCTGCAAGGTGATGCTGGCCCCCTCATCAGTTCCGTGCCCAGAAACCCACCTCCTTGGGCCTTTTCCCACTATTTCTTAAATCTCCCCCTTTATTTCTTCAAGGCTCTTTCCCCTTTATCTGGACCCTCGTACTTTCTGGCTCCCCAGAAACCTTGACCCATAAGCAATCTCCTTGATTCCCTGGCGGTCTGTCTATTAGCATTGCCCCTATTGGGTCTGCCATACTCCAACCCCTCCCCTGCGGAGAACGGCTGGGAGGGTGTGTCCTCTTCTGTTCCATGTAGCTGCCCCTCTGTCTCTTTCTTTCTTTCCCAGCCAAGCTTCTGGAAAGACTTGTCCAATTTGTTATCTTTACTTATTTCTTATCTAGATTCAGTGTGATCCAGTCCATTTTCCATCTTTTTTCTCAGAAGCCTTTCTCCAACCAAGGTCATCAGTTTGCCAAATCCAATCCCAACGGAACCCACTTTCCAAACTTAGCCTTCTTCGTCCTCTTGGCAGTATTTCACATCTACGTTTCCCCCTCCTTAATGTTTTCTCCTCCTTGACCTTCTGAGGGTGAATATATATAATCCATCTTCCAAACTGGGCCACTGTTTAACATGAAAGGGGGCACTCATTAATTATTATGCCAGGTTGTCCTAACCAAGGCTCCCTCAGGCAAACTCAGACTTATGGTCCTCCCTTCCTCCAAAACCTCCCTCTCCTGTCTCTGGCTTCTCATTTTCAGGCTCCTTTGTGGGATCCTTCTTCTCCATCCTCTCCTTAAACGTGCCCCCAGCATTCCCCCATTCTCCCTCTGCACCATCTCCCTGTATGATGTTATCCACTCATGGCTCAATCCTTGTCTGTCTACAATGTCTTGATTCCTATACTGCACATACAAACCCAACTGCTGAATAGAAGTCTCTACCTGGTTGTCCTAGAGGCAGCTCTACATCTGTATTTAAAACCAAATTATCTTTAACCAAAAATATGTTATCTTCCTGTGAATGAATGGCAGACTGAGGAATATAAAGGAAGTGGTGATTAAGAACATAGCTTCTGCAACCTAAGTGTCCATTGACAGATAAACAGATAAAGATTGGCATAGATGCACAGTGGAATATCACTCAGCCATAATGAAGAATGAAATACAGTCATTTGCAGTAACACAGATGGACCTAGAGAGTTTCACATTAAGTGAAGTAGGTCAAAGAAAGGCAAATACCATATGCTATAACTTATTTGTGGAATCTAAAAAGGATACGAGTTTATAAAACAGAAAAGACTCACAGACATAGAAAACAATCCTATGGTTATGAAAGGCGAAGGGGGAGGGAGGGACAAATTAGTTTGGGGTTAGCAGATACACACTATTATATATAAACTAGATACAAACAACAAGGACCTACTGTATAGCATAGGGAACTATATTCAATAACTTAAAACAACATATAATGAAAAAGAATCTGAAAAAGAATACATATATTCTCTAGAGCCAAGTCCGGCTCCAGAGACATTTTCTCAAGCACCTCAGTATTTTCTGTGTGCCAAGAGGCTAGAAAAGTGTCCAGCAAATAATAAGTGCTCAACAAATTATTTCCACCCTCCATCTAGCCCAGAAATCTCTCTACCCAAAGTGTTAATCACTCAGTCATGTCCAACTCTTTGCGACCCCATGGACTGTAGCCCACCAGGCTCCTCTGTCCATTGGATTTTCCAGGCAAGAATACTGGAGTGGGTTGCCATTCCCTTCTCCAGGGGATCTTCCCAGCCCAGGGAGCAAACCCTGGTCTCCTGCATTGCAGGTGGACCCTACCGCCTGAGCCACCAGGGAAGCAGAAAGATTGTCTACCTAGGAGTAGACCTATCTTCCTCGTCTTTCCTTACTCTACACCTGTCAAGTCCTGTCAACTATACCTTAAAATGCTATGTGCCTTTCCAGAGTTTACTTTTTTCAAAGTACTTTTAAGATTGAAGTAGAATTGATTTACAATGTTGTGTTATCTGCTACACAGCAAAGTGATGCAGTTATACACATACATTCTCTTTCTTGTGTAATTACTTTTCTATATTCCTAGTGCATTGTTCAAGATGTCTTGATATTGAGAAGCCAACTCCCAGAGTACCAGGTAAGAATGTAGAGTACACAGATCTGGATGTCTGCAGAGTCTGAGGCTTTTCCTTCCGAACCTCCACTCTGCTTGCTTTCTTAGAACCTTGCTGCATCGCCATGGAAACAAGCCCAGGCCTGGCTTCTGGAGGATGAGAGACTCTGTGGAGCAGAGATGAGCCATCCCTAGAAAGCCAGGCTGCAACCAGTGCCCAGCCAAACCTGCAGCTGACCACAGATCCAAGCCCAGAGGAACTGCTACCTGAGCCCAGAGCAAACTGCTGACCTGCAGAAAGATAAGCTAAATGAGTGGCTGTTTTCAACCACTAAATTTTGGAATAGTCTGTTATGCAGGGAAAGCTTACTGGTATACTTAGGAACAGGGCTTACCAGATGGTTAAGAACCCACCTGCCAATGCAGGAGACATAAGAGACTTGGGTTTGATCCCTGGGTCAGGAAGATCCTCTGGAGGAGGGCATGGCAACCCACCCCAGTATTCTTGCTTGAAGAATCCCATGGACAGAGGAGCCTGGTGGGTTACAGTCCATGGGGTCACAGAGAGTTAGATGAGGAGCCTTAGCACACCTACATGCTTAGGAATATGCGGCTAGAGGTCTAGTCTAGTCTATCTAGTCTAGAGGCTAGAGGTCTAGGCTCAAGGTACCAGCAGAGTTAACTTCTGGTGAGACCTCTCTTCCTAGCTTACAGATGGCACCTTCTTGCCATGTCCTCGTGTGAGCTTTTCTCTGTGTGAGCCCAGAGAGAGAGATCTCTGGTGTCTCTTCCTCTTCGCATAAGAACATTGATCCTATCAGCTTGTTGTCATTGTTCAGTCACTAAGTAGAGTCTGACTCTTTGTGAACCCACAGACTGCAGCACGCCAGACTTCCCTGTCCTCCATTATCTCCGGGAGTTTGCTCAAGTTCATGTCCATTCAGTCAGTGATGCTATCTAACCTATCAGATTAGGGGCCTGAATTTATAACCTGATTTAATCTTTATTACTTCCTTACAATCTCTTACAGTCTCCATATACAGTAGCACTGGGGACTAGGGCTTCAATGTACGAATTTGCGGGGGGCACACAATTCAGTCCATAGCAGGTAGCAACCATCAAGTGGAAGTAAAAAGCCCTAAGAGCTGCTAAGTGAAAGTGAAAGTGTCAGTCACTCAGTTGTGTCCGACTCTGCAACCCCATGGACTGTAGACGGCCAGGTCCTCTGTCTGTGGAATTCTCCAGGCAAGTACTGGAGTGGGTTGCCATGCCCTTTTCCAGGGGATCTTCCCAATCCAGGGATCGAACCGCATTGCAGGCAGATTCTCTACCATTTGAGCTATCTGGGAAGCTAAGAGCTGCTAAGATCACCTGAAAGGAGTGGGAGGGCAGAGGAGACCCACTGACCAAGGACAGACTCAGGGTCCCCAGTCTGGGGACCAGCAGACCAGCAGACCAGTCCCCTGGGGCCAGCAGTTGATGAGGAGTCCTGTGAAAACAGAGGGAAAGGTCGAGGATCTCCAGGGAGGACCAAGGGGTTGATAAGAAGGCATGAATGCCAAGCCATCCATCATTTCCCAGAGGAGGAAATGACTAATAAAGTCAATGCAGCAGGCAGAGGTCAGGGACTCAGATGTGCCCACTGGTCTTGGCCAGGTCCTTGGTGACCCCGACAAACGTCAGAAGTATGGTAGAGCCAGAAGCCATGTCCCCAGTGGACTGAGGAACAGACATGAGATAAGGAAAGGAACAAGCAGATAAAGGATGCTGCTGAGAAGTCTGGATGAGAAGGCACAAGAGAAATCAAGAACGCAGAATCAAGAAGAGATTTTTTCATGACAGGAGAGACTTGTGTGTCTGTATAGGCTGAGAGGAATGAGCTAGAAGCCGGGAGAAGTTCATAATGAGGGAACAAGGTTTAGAGGAGGCTGAGAGGTAGGCGGCAATAGCTAGCCTTTCTTAGCATTAGCCTGTGCCAAGCTCTCTGTGCAGCCTGTCTCATGTAACCCTTCCATCAGCTCTGTGAGGTAAAGGCAAGTACCATCCCATCTCACTGATGAGGAAACTGAGGCACTGAGGAGCTTAAGAAATCTGCCCAAGATCACACAGCCAGGAAGGGCTATAAATGGGATTGGAATCCTGGCAGCCTGACTCCACAGGCTGGGGGATCTGACCTGGATTTTGGCCTGCTTCTAAAATTAACAGGAAAGCAGTGGGGGTGCGGGGGTGGGGGTGTGCGTGGAAGCGGACTCGGTAGGGAGTAAGAATTTGATGGAGATCATGTGATCCCAGTGGCCTCAATTTTTTCCCAGTGGTAGGAGACAAGAACCTGAGCGTTAGGCCCAGGGTCAGAAGGGAGCATGTGGAGAGTGATGGAGGCCCAGAATAGTAAGTGGTTTAGACCCAAGGCTGCTACATGTGCTGGCAGGTGGTACCCAGTTGGGAGTCTGAGCCTGTAGCGATGCCAGCACTGTGGTGGTGCCCTTCCCAGCAGTGCTCAGAAGCCAAGAGAGGGAGGAGGCCTGGCACCGGCTCCAGGCTGGGAGGCTTGCCAAGGGGGTGCCACCAAAGGGTGGGGAGAGGGCGCTGGGTCCCGGCGAGCATCTGTCGTTCCTGACTTGTCTGTGTCCGAAGGGAGGCCTGCACCCATCCTACGGTGGTCACCCCTGAATCTCAGAGTGGGGGCCCTGGCCTGCTGTGTGCTCGTGGTCCCCAGGGAGGATCTGATTCCAATCGAGCCTGGAGTTCAAGACAAGTCCAGGAGGGTAGGAAGTAAGAGGGAGTGAGAGACAGGATGTAAAAAGTAGAGGGAGGGGGTGAGGAGTGGCGGGGCAGGGTGCCAAGGAAGGTGATGTGAGCACTGGGGTAGGAGGACTCTTCAGGGTCTGCGTGATCCTGTTTGGGCAGACTTGGGGGGCTTGAAAGGACTTGGGCTTCCCTGGTAGCTCAGCTGGCAAAGAATCTGCCTGCAATACAGGCGAGAGATCTGAGATGCCAGTTTGATTCCTGGGTTGGGAAGATCCCCTGCAGGAGGGCATGGCAACCCACTCCAGTATTCTTGCCTGGAGAATCCCATGGACAGAGAAGCCTGGTGGGCTACAGTCCATGGGGTCGCAAAGAGTTGGACACGACTGAGCACAGCACATTTTACACCCTCATCCACACCCATATTCCTATGCCAAAACTGAAAGGAAGTGTCTCAGAGCCTTCCCTTTGTCCTTAAGAGTAGGGACCTCTGAGGGAGAAGCTAAAATAGGGACGGCCACAGGAGTTGCCTGAATAGACTTTTCTTTCCACGCAACCCCAGCACAGCCCAGAAAACCCACACAGGGGCGCCAGCAGGAGTGGGTTTTCTGTAGGACCCGAAGTATCTTCCATGGCTGAAGGACTCTCCAGGCTGAGAAATCCTGGGGAATGGACTGGGATGACCAGCAATGGGGGAAATGTTCATTTTACCCAACCCACGTTTATAGAGCTCCTAATATATACACCAGGCACTATCTGAATAAGACAGGTGGTGTGATCTCGTGTAGCAGCTCCCAGAGCACCTTCTCCAGGATGGTAACCATCTCCCATTTCTTAAAGAGGGGGTGGGGTTCCCAGGTGCAAATAAGTTTGGGAAACACTGGGCTAAAGAGAGTTAAACAGATTTACTCGCTGCAGGACTCGTCAGGGCCTTTAATCTGTCACTAGGCTCCAAGACATTCCATGAAGTGAAACTGAAATTAGGGTACTTCCACACACACCCCCTCCCCGGCAGGGCCTGCTTGACCACAGGTTTCTCTCATTCCTGGCAGACCGAGGACAGGAACACCTGATCCACCAACACGCTTTGAGAAGCGTAACGTGGTGGCAGAGTTCAGCTGTGCAGTCAGTCACAAGACCAGGCTCCGAGGTGGGGCCTCAGGCAGGCTGCTTCAGGCCCTGTGTGCTGTGTCCACCTTCCCACCTGTCAACTACAGCGCAAGCACAATGTGCAGTTGCTAGGGTTTTAATGTCTGTGAAGCTGGGAGTGCTGTGCCTGGCACCCAGAAACCACTGACTCACAGGACACCGGCCTGGCTCGGGAGACCCTTGTGTCTGCTCTAAAATGCTATGACTTGCTGGCCTAAAAACCTCCAGTTGGGGGCCAGGGTCAGAGTTCCTGTCTTCTCCCTGAGCTACGGGGACACCAGTCTCAAACGGCTGTCAAAGCCTGTGACAAGACCAGGGAAAGAGCAGTCATGGGGGATGAGGGTGGGCAGGGGGGAGGAGGAGGGGAGAAGGGTGGGAATGGGGGAGAGGGGGAGGGCGGGAATGGGGGAGGGGAGACCAGGAATGGGGAAGGGGAAGAGGGAGGGGAGGGGGAAGGGAGGGAAAGGAGGAGGGGAGGGGGAGGAGGGGAGGGGAGACCAGGAATAGGGGAGGGGAGGGGGAAGGAGGTACTTCCGTTTCCATTCCCATCAGCGAGCGGAGGCTCTAGGAATCTGCGGTCGGTGGGCTGGATTGACTTCTTGGACAGGGTGGCGACAGGCCGGGAACGGCCGGCCAGCCACCCCCACCCGCAGGGCCCCAGGATTGCGGCGGCCCGAGTGGGCACACCGGAAACCTCCCCAGGCCGGGCAGGCGCTGAGCAGCTGCGGGACTTGGCCCGGCCCCAGCCCTGTCCTTCCTGGAGGTGGCCGCTGGCGGGGAGACTTACCAGAAACGCTCCGCGGCCGCCGCTCGGGCTGACGTCAGCGCCTCCAGAGGGCTTCGGGCCTGGGGGAGGTTCTAGCCCCCGGGGTGTCTGGGGAAAGGATGCCTCCTCTTCCAAGTGCAGCATACCGCTTCTCCAGGGCCCGAGAGAAGTGGGAACAGATGGTGGTGCCTTAGGAGGGAGGGAGTTTGAACTGGGAGACATCGGGTAAGGAACAGGTCTCCACCTTGGGACTGGGGGGCGCTACTCCCCAAGTTCCAGACCCCACCTCTCCCTCTGGCCCCTAGAAACCAGCCCCCTGGTGTTCCCCACGCAGGAGAGACCCTTCTGTAGACTTGACTGTCTGCCTTCACATGTATTTAGTAGGCTTTCTTTTATTCTCTGAACCCAGGAATGGGGGGGAGTGGCTGGGAGTGGAGATGATGGCCCCCCAGAGACACCTGTGAAGTACTGTGATCCCCATTTTACAAGACCTAGAGGTCAAGCATCCTGCCCAAGAATTTGAACCCTGGAATTTGAATCCACGTCATTCATTGTCAATGCTCTCTCTAGGCAGGAGGAAAAGTTTAGGAACCCCAGTTTAAACTTCTGGTTTATTGGGGCAGGGGGGAGAGAAACATGCATGTAAATCAACAGAACATCTCTGATGGAAGGAATGCTTTCTGTCCTTGTTAAGGGAAAAACATTGTAGAGCCCTGGTGTGCAAAGCTTTGTTGGCTGCCTCTGAGGACCTAACGGTTTTTCCAGGAGCGTGCCCCATTACCACCAGACAATTCAGACAGCCCCCGCCCTCCCCCCGCTTCTGGGCTGCCCCCGCTCTTGCTCTCCCCTAGTCTCTTTTTCTAGCCAGGGTGGAGCCTCCAGAGCTCATGGCCTCGGGCCCAGGACTTGCCTTGCCTCGCCTCCTTTCTTGGCAGCCGCTGGAGCTCGCTGCAGTTTTTGGCCTAGTAAAACCCTTTCTTGCCTCCCCAAGGGAGAGTTTTGATTGGCTTCAGCTGGGATGACCTCATCCTCTAGAATTTGGGGATGTTCCCATTTTCCACGGCTCCACCTTCAGCCAAGGAGTTCCCCTCTGGCCATCTTTTCTCTGAAGGCCATCCTACCCCAACCTGCCCCGAGCGTTGGAATCCCCCAGACTCACTTGGGCAGGCCAGTATGTGCCTGAGATGCCTGTTCTCTTTCCACACCAGCATTCCTGGGTGGTCTTGGCTGCTCCCAGCTTTGTCCAACCCCTCCCGCGTGTTCCCTCCACCCTCAGAGCCCGCCCCTCCCCTCCTCAGGCCTCCGCTCCAAGATTCATAGGAGACTGCATTATTTAAAACGATCACAATCATTCTCCTGTCAGCTCTTCTTTAAGATCATCTCACTTGATCTTCATAATAATCCTATGATACAAAGATTGTCATCCCCAGTTGACAGATGAAGACACAAAGTCTTAGAGAGTTGATGTAAACTGCTCAAGATGAACAGCTAGTAGGGATGGAGTCTGGATCCAGACCCAGGCGTGTCTGGCTCCAAAGCCACCACATGGTGCTTATCGCCTTGAGAAATACTGCTGGCTGCACCCACATGTGTGATCCTGCCAGCCACAGTGCCGGCTCTCCTGGAAGGATCATCAACAAATCCTATTAGCTCTAACCTTCCAAAAATCTCCAGAATTCGACCACTTCTACCACAGTCCCTTGGCTGAGACAGCACCGCCTTCTACCTGAACTTACTGAAACAGTCTAGGAGGTCTCCTGCTTCTGCCTTCTCTCCACACAGCAGCTAGAGTGGTCCTTTAAAATAGTCCCTTTGATCCTGTCTCTTCTGTGCTCAGAGCCCTCTGGTGGGTCCCTTCTCACTCACAGTCAAAGCCAAAGTCCCTACATTGGCTCAAGAGATCCTCCACACCCACAATCCCACCCACCTCTCTCCCTCCTCCCACTGTGGACTCTGATTTCACTTCTTAGTGTTCTCACGCTCTGACCCACTTACACTGGCCTCCTTGCTAGTCCTTGCAAACACACAGCAAGTTCCTGCCTCAGGGCCTTTGCACTTGCTGTTCCTACTATCTGAAAGTTTCCTCCCCCAGTAACTTCATGACTCAGTCCCTTAACTCCTTCAGGTTTTGCTCATATCTCACCTTTTCGGGGAGTCTTCCCTGTTCACTCTATTTCCTCCATCCGGCTCCAAATCCCTCTCCACGCCCTGCTTTTTTCCTCCCCATGGTACTATCACCAAGTGATAGTGTTTTACTGATTTATTAGGTAATTGTCTGCTTCCCCTACTGGAATGCAAGATTCATGCAGATAAAGAGTTTTCTGTTTCTTTTTTTCACTGCCATATTTCCAGAGTCTGGAACAGTACTTTGCACATAGTAGATGCTCAATAAATCTTTGTAGGAGGGAGGTGTTGGCCAGCTAATTTCAGATGGTGCCAAACAGAAGGGCAGAAGTATGTGGGCAGGCCTGTGAGCCTTCTGCTCATGCCTTGGGAAAACTGAAGTTTGGGGCCCAGAAAGAAATGGCCTTTGATCTCTCATGCCTCCTCTGTGGCTTCAGGATTGTGTGTTGCTTGTTTTTTGCAGCACTACGTCTTTTTTGTGATGCATCGGCTTAGTTGCCCTGTGGCATGTGGGATCTTAGTTCCCCAACCAGGGATCAAATTCGCATCCCCTCCATAAGAAGGCAGATTCTTAACCACTGGAACACCAGGGAAGTCCCATGACCAAGTGTTGACTGGAGTCTCTGGAGAAGCCAGTCTGGGAGGGTTCCTAGGAGGCAGATTCTGAGATGAGTTAGAGTGGAGGAGGGTTGTAAGAGGACTCTTAGGAGAAACACTGAGGAAGGGAGGGTGGGGGCAGGGACGGACATCAAGCTGCGGTCTAGGCCCAAGGACAATCCCAGCCGACCCCACAGAGGGCTTTGGAGCTGAAGCGGCCCCTCAGAATTGCCGACGTGAGGCCAAGTTGCGGGCCTTCAATATCCCAGACTAGGCCTTACTGGCTGGGGGCCAGCGCTTGGGTGGGGTGCGGTAGCAAGTCCTTTCTTGGAGGTTCTCAGCCATTCTATCACAGAACCCTTGGGGGCTCTGCCTTGTCCAGTGACCGCCTCATCCACCTGTGGGGTCGCCAAGATCCAGGATGACCTGGGTCCTGGGGTTACTCAGGCCAGGTTTAACACACTCGTTCAGAGATGACCAGCTCCCAATGAGAGAACCAAGACAAAGCCTAACTAAACTTGAGTTGTATGTATGGCGCTCTTTAAATTAAAAAACAGGGGTGGGGGGCGTAAAAGCACAGGTACTTGAATCACGATGAAGCATCAAGCATTTTGCCCACTTCCCTCCTCCAGCACCTCCTCCCATGTCTCTGTGGCACCTGCAGGCCTCTCCCTTGGCACTTGGAACGACAGGCGTCAGATGTCGCTGTGAGAACCAGAAAGTGAGGGGTCGCACACTCATTAGCATGAAAACAGAGGTGCCATTTCCCATCTCTAGAGGGGCCGTAGGGGGTCGGTGGTGCACTGGCCCGGGAACTTGTGGTTCCTGCAAAAGCGGTCGATGAAGATGGGAACGTTTCTTTATCAAAGCCAACGTCTGTCAACATCTGCATGGAGAAAATCCTTGTGGTATTTGTATATCTCTCAGAGGCGGGCATAGAAAATAAGAGATTATACTTAGGAAATCTTCAGACCTGGTAGGTGGGCTCATCCTGTGTGGTCGCCAATCTCCATTCCTAGGTATGTTCTACAGGAGGGAGCCAGCCAGCCAGGAAGAGCCACATAGGAGGCAGGATGGGGTCTGGTTGAGAGCTGCTGTCAGAGAGTCTAAGGTTTTAATATTGTCTCCATCACTTCTCAGAAGTGATGTCTTTATGTTGTAGACTGAATTGTTGAAGTCCCAAAAGTGTTAGTTGCTCAGTTGTGTCTCTGTGACCCCAAAGCTCCCCCCAAAATATGTTGATGTCCTGACCCCCCAGGACCTCAGAATGTGGCCTTATTTGTAAATAGAGTCTTCGCAGAGATAACCAAGTTAACATGAAGTCATTAGAGTGGACCCTACTCTAATATGACTGCTGCCCCTGAAAAAGGGAAAATCTGGGACTTCCCTGGCAGTCCAGTGGTTAGGACCTCGCCTTCCAATGCCAGGGGTGCTAATTTGATCCCTGGTTAGGGAGCTAAGATCCCACATGCCTTGGGACCAAAAACATAAAATAGAAGCACCCTGGAGAAGGAAATGGCAACCCACTCTAGTATTCTTGTCTGAGAAATCCCATGGACAGAGGAGCCTGGCAGAGGAGCCATGGACAGAGGAGTCCATGGGGTCCCAAAGAGTTGGATGTAATTTAGCAACTAAACCACCTCAAATAAATGGTAGCAAGATTTCATGTCCACACACACACACAAAAAAGTAGAAGCAACATTGTAACAAATTCAATAAAGACTGGATTTTTTTTCTTTTAAGAGAAAATTTGGAGACATAGACACACTCATGGAGAATAGCAGGTAAAGGGTGACGGGCAAGACTGGGATGAGGTATCTACAAGCTGAAGAACACCAAAGGTTGCTGGCAACCATCAGAAGGGAGGAGAAAGGCATGCATAACAGATTCTTTCTCCCAACCCCCAGAACCAACCTTTCTGACACTTTGATTATGGATGTCTAGCCTTCAGAACGGTGAGGCAATACACTTTCTGTTGTTTTAGGCACCCAGTTTGTGGCACTTCGCATGGCAGCCCCAGCAAACTGGTAAGTTTCTTAAGCTCACAGAGCCTTTGTTTTCTTGTCTGTAAAATGGGGTTGCTATTATTTACTCCACAGGGTTGTATGGATTACGTGGAATAAAACCATCTCTGTAGTAATTTCAGGCACAGAGTAGGTGCTTTCTCAGGTCAGTGGTGGTGGCTTAGAAGTTGGAGCAGTTCATAGCAGAGGTCTTTTCCATCCTGGGTGTACTTTAATTCTGTGATCCACACTTGGGGTTTGATGAGTTCCTGCACCTCAGTACCCAACCCCCATCTGTTTCTTACCACTGTCCCAGACGAAGAAAGCCAACAGCAGTTCTGTATTCTGAAGGCGGCCAGTTAAAATTACAGCTGCTCCGTGGTCTGTGTGGAGGGAAAGATGGGGAGGACTGTCTTCAGAGGCTACAGCAGCCTTCCTGGAGAAAATGTTAACCCTGACCTTGAAACCCTGCCTGGTGGCTTTGAATACACAGACGGGGAGGAAGAAGAGGATGCTGGGTCTGGATATTTAAAATGATTTTCAGTCAAAGAGACAGCATCATTATCATCGGTAGCAGATACCTAATGCTATCCCTCATCCTCAAACAGCCCAGCACAGAGCTCCAAGCAGTGATTTTGAATATTCTGGTTTGTTTCAGAGAAAAGGAAGGCGTGAGATCAAGCATCGTGTACTTCTGAAATCAAAGATGAACAAAATGACTGTCAATTAGATGTGTACTTTTTCTGTAGCCAACCTTCTATGCCTTGACATGTTGTAAAAGTTGTGTGTGCATTTTAATATGTGATACATACACTTGAAAGTTTGTTGCAACCCCTTATATAATCAGTGATACATATATTTTTGTAGGGCTTGGAAAATAATTTTACTCCTTGAATAACTGTGGGGATTTACAGTTACGATGACATTGACTTATGGTATATGCTTGGCTGTATCTATGATTCATTCATTCAGGAGCCTCCAATTTTAACGTTATTCCTTTTGAAAGCTTTTCTACTTCCCCTTAACACTCTGGAGTTCATCTTTCTTTTTCCACTTTGCTTATACAGCTTGTGTTGTTAATTTTATATTTGAACAAAAACATCCACCACAATAAAAGCTTTTACTATGGTGGGGTAGGGGTATAGCATGAAGGATGCAGGCTTATTTTTTAAATCTTGGAAAACACAGCAGAATACGAAAAAGAAAATAAAACCTTCCAGAGTCAAAACATCTTGGAGTATTTTTCTTGTCTTTTTTCTACATCTGAGCATGAATAAGAAGCACGTGTGTAAGAGAAACAGGTGGGACTAGAGTATTGTGCTTGAGGCAAAACTGAGACATGCCTGGGCTTGTGTAGGGGAAATGGTGAGGCAGCTGCCAGGAGCTGATGCTGCCGAGAGAGTGCAGAGAGGGGAAGAGGGAGCCTTCTGGGGGAGACAGATCCCGGGTGGAGACCGTCAGGCAGTCAGAGAGCCTTTGGTGACTAGAAAGGGGGAAAGCCTCTGTGAGTCCTCAGAACCTGTGGAATCGCGTCTGAGCTGCGTGTGTGTGTGTGTGTGTGTAAAGGTGGTCCTAGACAGCTACGTCAGCCACTGCAGAGCCGTTTCACTAAAAGACTGTAAGACATGAGCCCCGCCAGCCGCGGTTTATGACTCCCTGATGGGGTGTGATGCTGACGGGGAGGGGAGCGCCCTGGGACATCACCCCAGGTCCACGACCTGCTTCTCCATCTGCCACAGGTGCCCCGAAGGGATGCAGTCCACAGGGCACAGATCAGAGCAGGGAAGAGGAGGAAAACAACCACTGGAATCACGTGTTCCGGGGCAATGCCTGAACTTAGCCCTGAGCCCACGTGAGACACTGCAGGAAACTTCTAGAAACACTTGGGGAGACTTTGCAGGGCAGATGGGAGCCAGACTGTGACACTCAGGGGTCTTTCACTATGATGAGTTGGTTCATGACTCCAGCAAGACAATGAGACCCCTGAAAGCAGAGCCCTGTCACATTAACTTTAGCTCCCACCACCTAGCTCGTAGCCTTGGGTGTATTCAAAAGTGCTCAGTACACTACATTTTTTGCTGACTAAATACAAACTTTTTTTTTTTTTATAATCTGATTTATGACATGGTTTCCAGAAACATATTATGATAAAAAAATGGGACTCCCTGGACAGGAAAATGAAGTTGGATGTGCTGACCACACATTTGGCCTCAAGAAATCTTGACATTCTCTTCCCCTGAATTCTGTAGGTCTCTGTGATTCATAATGTCCCAAAACATCAAGGATTAGACAGAAGCCAGAGCGGAATCATGGAGAGAAGAAGAGAGCTCAGAACCTCCTGAACCACCTCCTCAGATGGACGAGAACCTGGGGACTTGGCCTTTGCTAGTGAACTGGAGGATATTAACTGTGTGCCAAGCACAGTGCTATAGTCAAAGCTATGGTTTTTCCATTAGTGATGTATGGATGTGAGAGCTGGACCATAAAGAAGGCTGAACACAGAAGAATTGATGCTTTTGAACTGTGGTGTTAGAGAAGACTCTTGAGAGCCCCTTGGACTGCAAGGAGATCCAACCAGTCCTTCCTAAAGGAAATCAGTCCTGAATATCCACTGGAAAGACTGATGCTGAAGCTGAAGCTCCAATGCTTTGGCCAGCCGACTCTTTAGAAAAGACCCTGATGCTGGCAAAGATTGAAGGCAGGAGAAGGGGATGACGAGGACAAGGTGGTTGGATGGCATTACTGACTCAATGGTCATGAGTTTGAGCAAGTTCTGGGAAATAGTGAAGGACAGGGAAGCCTGGCTGCAGTCCATGGGGTCACAAAGAGTCAGACACGACTGAGTGACTAAACAACAACAAACCACTGTGCTGGGTATCCTGGGGGCTCCGAGAGAAACAGAGCATAATCCTCGACCTTGGGGAGTTTATCATTAGTCAGAGAGATTAACTGGTTAAGTACCTCTGTGTTACAGAATCTTTCAGGACAGTGTGGAATCAGGAAACTGCAGGCATAGATGATGTGGTGGGAGAATCTGGGAAGGCAGAGACCCTGAGGGGATCAGAGGAAGGAGAGGGATCGTGGAGAGGGTGCGGGAACAAGCAGGCATGGAGGACAGTGTCATCTTGGGGTCGAGAAGGAAGACTTCCAAGTCAGCAAGTGGATACCAGTCCAGCCCTACCCCTTTCTAGCTGTGTGACCTTAGGGTGGTTCATTTGCCTATCTCAGCCTTGGCGTCTGTAAAATAGTTCTTACCTCACAAGGTTGTTGAGGAATAAGCGAGTATGAGTGAGGCACTTAACCCAGTGCCAGGTACATAACAAGCACTCAACAAGTGTCAGCATTGTTTTCGTTATCAGGAGCAGCTGGTAGGATCTGGGACGATGGGGAACCTGGTTGAGCTTCTGGAGCAGTTCAGTTCAACTGAACGAGTGTTTGTTAAGAACCTACTATGTGCCAGGTGGGCCTCCCAGGTGGGTCAGAGGTAAAGAATCCATCTGCAAAGCAGGAGCTGCGGGTTTGATCCCTGAGTCAGGAAATGGCAGCCCACCCCATTATTCTTGCCTGGGAAATTCCACGGACAGAGGAGCCAGGTAGATACAGTCCATGGGATCGCAAAAGAGTCAGACACGACTGAGACACTCAACAACAAGAACAATGTGTCAGCCACTGTGCTAGGCTCCAGGTAGTGGAGACAAGGGCCCTACTCTCAAAAGAGCCAACAGGCAAATGGGGCTATGAGTAACAAACAGATGTAATTCCAACAAAGCAGGGAACGTGCGAGGTGCTCTAGGCTCATGGAAGAGGCACGGGGCCAAGGCTGCAGGTAGCTGGAGAGCCCTTTCCTGGGAGGTACATCTCAGCTGAGATCTGGGTAAGAACAGGAATTAGCCCAATGGGTAGAAGAGGTGGAGCAGAGAGCGGAGGAAGTGTCCCATGCAGAAGGAAGAAACTTTCACCTCCTGGAGAGCCCACTCCATTCAAGTCAGTGCAACTCAGTTCTGCTGTCTGGATCCAGTGAGATGGGGTGGGAGTGGTAACTGGTGGTAAGACCTCCCCTGAGGGCCGCGGGGTGCCCCGAAAGAGAGTGCCATGAACTCATCTGTGCTTTCGAAGGTCACCGCAGTGCCCGGTGGGAGCAGGCAAGGCCAGAGCAGACAGACTATGACATTTTGTAATCATTCAGGTGTGAGGCCAAGGTGGCCTCGACTAGGGTGGTGGGAATGGCGTCAAAGGGATAGGTTCCAGAATTACTGAAGAGCCAGAGTGACAGGAGCTGGTCCTTGTCCTCAGGGATCTTACATTAGATGCATGAAAGATACTTGTAGACCCGGCAAGATGGGCAACAATGGAGCAAGGGGTGCCGGAGGGGTACAGAGGGGGCGGTTCAGCAAAGGCTGGTGGTGGGGTGGGGCCAGGCCACAGGTAGCGGCTGCTGCTGGGGGTATTAGTGGTGCTCTGGGAGCCACGGGGCAGGGCACGGACTTGTTGCAGGAAGGGGGAGCCCCTGCCAGGGCCTGAAAGGGGGCTCTTGTCTAACACTCGGAAATGAATTGTCTGAGGAGACACACTGACAAAGCAAGAGATTTTACTGGGAAGGGGCGCCTGGGTGGAGAGCAGGAGGGCAAGGGAACCCAGGAGAACTACTCTGCGATGTGGCTCACAGTCTTGGGTGTTATGGTGATGGGATTAGTTTCTGGATTTTCTTTGGCCAATCATTTTGACTCAGGGTCCTTCCTGGTGGTGCACGCATTGCTCAGCTAAGATGGTTGCCAGCTAGAAGGATTCTGGGAGGTGGCAGGACACATGGCATCTCCTTTGGACCCTTCCTGAACTGTTCTGATTGGCAGTGGCTTGTTAGTTTCCTATTCCTCACCGGGACTTCCTGTTGTAAAATAACTCACAGGAATGCTCACTATGGTACCTGGTGAGGGTGGGCGGTTTCAGTCAGTGTGTTTCCCTTAGCAGATTGACGCTGTCCTCAGGATCCCAGCAGGGTCTCCCAACAGGTTGCAGAGATCTTCATGGGTCCCTGAGAGCAAGGGAAGCAGTGGAAGTGACGGGGAGGAGGAAGCAGTCCTGCGGAGGTGATTGCAGTGGGAAGGAGCTGGAGCCCAGAAAGGCAGATGTGCTGGTCTGGGCCCAGGGGAGGAAGAGGAGGAGGAATGGGCAGGAGACACTTCACAGGAAGTGACTTGGCCAATGGAGGGAAGCAATCCTTCGCAGCTCAGGGGATCAGGCTGCAGCAGTGGCCCTATGAAAACAGGGTGGCTGGACCCAGAGCAATTTGGCACCCAGTGCAATGAGGTCATTTCGATGGCCACCCTTTCCTGAGTGGCTGCTGCAGTCAGACCCAAAGCCAGGGGCAGGCAGACATCACAATGCCACTTCACCCCCACTGTCACCACCGTTCATGTTGCAGACCCCCATTTTACAGAGGAGGCAAAGACATTCACCCAGGTGCACAAGTGATATGAAGCTTTGTCAATACCTCAAGAGCCGACGGTGTGAGTTAGGGCAACTATGAACCAGGAATGACAGAAAGTCAAGAGGAACTAAAGAGCTGCTTGATGAAGGTGAAAGAGGAGAGTGAAAAGGCTGTCTTAAAACTCAGCATTCCAAAAACTAAGATCATGGCATCTGGTCCCATCACTTCATGGGAAATAGATGGGAAACAATGGAAACAGTGACAGATTTTATTTTCTTGGGCTTCAAAATCACTGCAGACAGTGACTGCAGCCATGAAATTAAAACAAACTTGCTCCTTGGAAGAAAAGTTATGACAAACCCTGACAGCATATTAAAAAGCAGAGACATTACTTTGCCGACAAAGGTCCATCTAGTCAAAGCTGTGGTTTTTCCAGTAGTCATGTATGGATGTGTCAACCGTAAAAAAGAATTGATGCTTTTGAACTGTGGTGTTGGAGAAGACTCTTGAGAGTCCCCTGGACTGCAAGATCAAACCAGTCAATCCTAAAGGAAATCAACCCTGAATATTCATTGGAAGGACTGATGCTGAAGCTGAAGCTCCAATACTTTGGCCACCTGTTGAGAAAAGCCGATTCATTGGAAAAGACTCCAATGCTGGGAAAGATTGAGGGCAGGAGGAAAAGGGGGCAGTACAGGATGAGATGATTGGATGGCGTCACTGATTCAATGGACATGAGTTTGAGCAGACTCCTGGAGATAGTGAAGGACAGCAAAGCCTGGCATGCTGCAGTCCATGGGGTTGCAAAGAGTCAGACATGACTGAACAACTGAACAACAACAACAAATGAACCAGGAAGTGGCTTCCCAGGTGGCACTAGTGGTAGAGAACCCACATGCCAATGCAGGAGACATAAGAGACCAAGGTTCGATCCCTGGGTCAGGAAGATCCCTGAAAACCCTCTCCAGTATTCTTGCCTGGAGAATCCCATGGACAGGGGAGCCTGGCCGGCTACAGTCCATAGGGTCACAAAGAGACAGGCACGACTGAAGTGACTTAGCACACCTGCATGCATGAACCAGGAATGTGTGCAGACAACATTGGACAGTGCCTGAGAGTGAGCATTTCCCAAGTGTTTCTTGTGACTATCACATGCCAGACACAGTATCAGGCCCTGGAGATTCTACGGTTAACAAAACATGAGTTCCTGCCCCCGTGGACCTTAGCGTCCTGTCAGGGAGAGTGACAAGAAACAAAGATGTGAGTTAACCTAGAACGCAGATTGCAGGAAGCAGGGCTAGGAAGGGAAACGGACTCCAAATGACGAAGCTGCCAGTCTGACCCTAAGGCCCAGAACCCTGGACCACAGAGAATGAAGGCATCAGTGGTTGGGGGCTGGGTTCTCCAGCTGGCTCGGAGGCAGTACGAGCCATGGGCAACCCCAGGCCACAGTTTCCTCACCAGAAGAAGCAGAGTCAGGTTAGAGCGGCAGCTCTCAAACTGTCTTAGCTGAGGAACCTCTTATTCAAACACGATCTTAACCAGAAGCCAAGTCCAATAGGCAAACAAATGTAAGTTCAGCTTGAGGACAGAACTGCCCCCTCTTTCCCTCCGGATCCTCAGCAGCTCCAAAGGAATCTCACAGATTTCCCAGGGCTCCAGGAGCCCACTCGCGAAACCGTGGGATTGTAACACGCTTACCATTAAACCAGCACTTACTAAGAGCTACACGTACACGGTCTGATTCAGTTCTCTCAACAAACCTATGAAGTCATCATTTCACCAGTGAGGAATCTGAGGCTTAGAGGGGTTAACAATGTTAGCCAAACAGGAGCTGCTTGTTGATCATGGTCTGGCCCCTGCCTAGCTGTCCAGCCTCCTGGCTCCCACCCCTGACCACCGCCCCCACCCACCCATTCACACCCATACATACACACCTTCTTTCTTTAGATCACAGGAACCCATTTCTCATCCCCAGCCTCGGCACACACTTTTCTATTCTTCTCCTATGGTGTTAGTTCCCTATTGCTGCTATAACAGACTTCCACACACTAGAGGCTTAAAGTAACACAAATTTATCAGCTTACAGTTCTGGGGTCCAAGAAGTCCAAGATGGGTAGGCAAAGCTTCCTTCCTTCTAGAGGCTCTAGGGTAGAATTCACTTCCTTTCCTTTTCCAGTTTCCAGAGGTTTCCATGGCTCACAGCCCCATTCCAGCAACGCCATCACTCTGACCTCTCCTTTTATTGTCATATCTTCTCTGACCCTCTGCCTCCTCCTTATAAGGACACCTGTGTTTACATTGGGCCCACACCGATAATCCAGGAGAATCTCCCATCTTAAGATCCTTAACTGGAGGGAATTCCCTGGTGGTCCAGTGGTTAGGACTTGGGGCTTTCACTGCCACGGCCCAGGTTCGATCCCTGGTCAGGGAACTAAGATCCTGCAAGCTGCACAGTGTGGCCAAAAAAGAAAAAAAAAAAAAAAAGCCCTTAAATGAATCACATCTCTCTTGCCATGTAAGGGAACATATTCACAGATTCTAGGGATTAGAATGTGGACATCTTTGGGGGCCATTATTCAGCCAGCCACATCTTGTAACTCCACTCATCCCTCAGATCTGAGCTTGAAGGTCATGTCCTCAAGGAAGCCGCCCTGGCCCTTCTGATAAGGCCATCCTCGGTGTGGTTCGCAGAGCTGGCTGGATCTCTCCCCCTCACTTTGCTTGTCACAGTCATAATTTAGCATTTGTTTGGATAGTATTTGAGTCTAACTAAACTTTAAGAGTGCTGTGTTGTGCTGAGTTGCTCAGTCATGTCCGACTCTTTGTGACCCCATGGGCTGCAGCCCGCCAGGCTCCTCTGTCCACGGGAATTCTCCAGGCAAGAATACTGGAGGGGGTTACCATGCCCTCCTCCGGGGGATCTTCCCAACCCAGAGACAGAACCCAGGTCTCCCGCATAGCAGGCGGATTCTTTACCATCTGAGTCACCAGGGAAGCCCAAGAATACTGGACTGGGTAGCCTATCCCTTCTCCAGGGGCTCTTCCCGACCCTGGAATTGAACTGGGGTCTCCTGCATTGCAGGTGGATTCTTTACCAGCTGAGCTACCAGGGAAGCCCAAACATCAAGAGTGTGGAGAGTCTTTTTGTGTTTCTGTTTGTATTTTCAGCAGAATTTGGTACACAGTAGGGGCTCAGTTAACATCTGTTAAATAAATTAATGAACAAATAGATGAACTTGCCTGAGGTCACAGCAGCAAGTAGCAGAGGCAGGATCTGAACTTGGGCAGTGGGTTCCCAGAGTCCTATATCCTTAGCCTTGCACAAGCTTGCCTCTCACAGACCTGCAGTAGCCCAGGCTCAGGGGGTGTGGTTACGTCTTCTCAGCAACATCCCCCAGGTACCGGTTGCCTGGCCAACCCAAACTCGAACCCCTCCGCCCTCCCCCAGCCCCCACGCCCCTCCAGTCTGACCTTCTGTGATTTAGGACTTGAATCATAGGAGGTAGGACAAGAAGTTCTGTGAATGCTGGCCGTGTGGGATTGGGGACCGTGGGTAGCCAAGGCCCCAGGGGCCACAGTGGTGGGAGGTGGCGCCAGGCCACCAGGAGGAGAGCCCTCCAGAGGAGGCAGTGGGCACCCGTTGGGGTAAGAGCCGAGGGCAGCGCCCTGGACACGCCCACGACGAGAAGCCGGGAGGAGACCACGCCGGCCAGCAAGGAAACGAGCTGTCAGAAATCCGGAGGAGACGTGGGCAAGTACAGTGTCATGGAAACCACGGAGCGAGCGTGTCCACTGGTTCTGGAAGAGGCGGCTGTCGAAGCATCAGGCGGCACCGCGGGGCGGGAGTGGGAGGCCCGGGGCCACCTGTCCTCCAGCTCTGACGCCCTTCAGCAGGGTGACTTCAGCAAACTGCATGGGAGCCGAAGCATCAGGCAGAGGCTGAGTGGGCGCTTCAAGGATTCAGGAGGAAACCAGCCGAGACCACACATTTCCGGATCTGGCAGGGAGAGAGCGGGGCGGTTGCTAGGAGCGGCGCTGCGGACCAGGGGAGCCCGCACGTGGGTTTGCAGGCACCTGGGCAGAGCCTGGGAGGAAGCGTGAGGAAGCCGGGGGAAGGGCACACCGCTGGGCTGGGACCGTCCGGGGGATGAGTCAGCGCCCACGTGGCTTGTGGCTCTGGGCCGGCCTCGCCCTGGCGTCTCCGCTAGGGCCTGGGAGCTAAGCTTTCTCCCGCCAAGTTCACCCTGGGGTTGCTTTGGAGGGGACCCTGGAGACCCAGGGCTGGGGCCACTGAATGCAGGACCTCTGCACAGCCTCCTACGCACAGGCCAAGGCCTCCCTGAGTCTGGAAGGACCTCAGAGGGCTTCCTGCCCTGGGTGGGGAGTCCAGTGTGAAACCACCTGGGAGGGACTGAACGGAGGAGCTTAGTCCCCCTCCGACCCCACTTCTCCAAAAGGTTCTAGAAAACTGCCTTCCCAACCCCAAGGGACCTGACAACTACCTTTTGAAGATGTGAGTCCAATTTTGTACTTTGGACCCCTTGAGCAAGCTGATGAAGCCTATGGATCTTTTCTCAGAGTAAGTGTGTAAAATACTAATGAAACCAATTATGTTGAATATTATATATATATATACATATATATATATATATTTAAAACTGAACCTATAATATCATAACATATATGCTTCTTTATCAAATGCACCAAAGTACAACATCTGGCAATCGGTCATGATTTTAGAGCTGTTGTTAAGTTGCTAAGTCCTGTCTGACTCTTTGTGACCCCATGGACTACAGCACGCCAGGCATCCTGGCCCTGCATTGTCTCCTGGAGTTTGTTCAAATGCATGTCCAATTAGTTGGTGATGCTATCTAACCACCTCATCCTCTGCCACCCTCTGATTTGAGCAGTGATAAGCATAAATGACGTTCGGAGCTATCTATGAAAGTCTAATGTGATATGAAATTGTCTGTAATTTCTTCTAGTGACAAAGTCACAGATCCCATTGCTACCGTGGTCTCTGCCTATGGTCCTAATGGAAGGAAATGTTCAGCGTTTGGTAGGGGTTAGTGAAAATCAAGGTGGCATTTTTACCCATCTAAGTCCTTGGATCCCCTGAATTATATCCATGACCTTCAAAAAGTTAAGAGCTTCAGTTCTGTAGCAAGAGTCAGAATCCCCAGTGCCTAGAGGGTGTAGACAGGCGGCTTCTGTGCATGGCTGTAGGCCTGGTGCCCTGGAGACCACACACCTCTTTAGGGGCAGCAGCACTGCTGGGATCCTGGAGCAGTAAGGTTAATATCACCTAATCTTCACCTTTTAAAGAGATGCCAGAAACACTAATTATTTTGTGAACCCTTCTCATTTTAAATGTTAGCCCCAAATTGACATTTTTAAGGATACTCTGGGGCCAAACATAACACAAGTGCTGGCCTGATGCAGCTTGGAAACCCTGGATTGGGGATTCCTGCTGGATGGGGTTCTTGGTGGAATGTGGACGTCACCCTCTAGGTCTGCAGTCTTCCCATGAGAGGCCTGTTGGAGCACACGTAACTCACAGCTCCAGGCTAAAAATGTACTAGGCAATAACCCCAATCCACAGTAAATTACCACATCAAACCTACTAATTGTCAAGTATGCCACCTCACAGGCTCTGCTTCCCTCCTTTGGGCCTGCCCTGGGGACTGATGGGATCAGGGCTCTGTTACTTCCTGCCCACCTCCCCACCCCACCCCACCCCCAACATCCCCGCCATGCCTTATTCCATGAAGGGAGCTGGATCTAGAGCCAGATTCTCTAAGTTTCAGCCTTAGCTCTGCCACTTATTGGTCCAGTGACCTTGGGAAGTCATGCATCTTTCTCACCCCCTACAGGGCCATGACTACACAAATGGTTTGGTGGGACAATGGCACTTGTAAGTTGCAGGATGCATCTACATGCAAAGGAGTTCTGGTTCTCCCCACCTGGTTTCTTATTGTCCTCTACTCTGATCAGCTGAGTCCCTATGGGGTGAGGGTCTAAGACACAAAGGAAACCATGTGTGTCCCCAAATGCCACACTCTAGGCAGTACCTGTGAAATACAGGAGTGTGTGCAAGGCGACTGTGACTAACTCGAAGGATGCTCCATTTAGAAGGGCCCAGGGACCGACGCTGACCCCGGTATTTTTCTCTGGCAGCAGTGAAATCTGGTGTTTTGCAGATAGAAGAGGAGACGGGAGAAACTCTGCAGGCCTCGGGGAGGGCTTCTTTCATTTTGCACATACTTCAGCGGACCGCCCCCGGGGGTTTCACTCTCGTTTTCACATGGTGCAAACCGTGCTCTCAGCTGCCGGGCAGCACGTTCTCAGGGGTGGGCTGTGATGGGAGCTGGAAGATGAGACTGGATAAGATTCCTGCCACCACACTGTCACATCAGAGCTTTCTTTAAAAAAAAAAAAAAAACACCTCCCTGTGGCTCCGTGGGAGTTTTGCCTGCGGTTTTCCGAGTAATTGCCTCGCCCCCGCCCTCTGCGAGCCGGGCTGTGGCAGGCGCTGCGCTGTGACTGGGGGCGGTGACCAACGTCTGCCAGCAGCCAGGAGGGCGGGCTGCTGGGGACGCGGGTGGGGGAGCCCGAACCTCCCTCCTCGGGCGTGATGAGAATGAATTAGGGCCCCGGGGAAGTGGGAGCCCCAGGGAACAGTTCATGCTGGGTGCCCAGAGGAAAACCACGGTCTGTGTGGGTGAAACTTCCAAGAGCCACACACACAGGCAGATCCAGGGCTGGGGGCTGTGTTTGGAAGGGGAGCTGGAGTCTCAGCCGTCCCCTTACAGCTGTGAGAAGCTGGGCAGATACTCCGATCTCTCCCTACCTCTGAGGATCTGCCGCGTGTCTTATGGTGAAGACTAATAAATTAATACAGGGAAAGCGTTTAGAATACCTTAAAGGGAAAAATGTTTCTTCTGCACAGAATATGTTTCTTCTGTCACAGAATACTACTGACACCAAACACGTAGGCATTTTGCAGCTGCCTGGTAATTCTCTAATGTCCAGACACAGACCAGGTGTCCTACAGTTCTGTTCTGACACTAACTGCGTTGGTACAGACCCCACAGGTGGTGACCTCAGTCCCGTAAGACCACCCCCCACTTGAGATGCCAGTCCCAAGTCCCAAGCTGTCACCTGTACTTCTGACTAACTGCCTATAGTTGGTGGGGGCTCCTCCAGCCCTTCCTTGGGTTTGATAATGTGCTATCCTGGCTCATAGAACTCAGGGAAACTCTTATCGACATTTCCTGGGTGTTTTTAATGTGACAAAGGATACAGATGAACAGATGAAAAGGTTCGAGGATAGCACAGGGCAAGGGAAGGGGGAAAGGGTGTGTTCACCAACCCAGAAGCGCTCAGGGAGTTTTATGGAGCCTTCATCACGTGCTGGGTGCTGTGCTAAGTCATCAGTCGTGTCTGACTCTTTGCAACCCCATGGACTGTAGCCCTCCAGGCTCCTCTGTCCATGGGATTCTCCAGGCAAGAATACTGGAGTGGGTTACCATGCCCTCCTCTAGAGGATCTTCCCATCCCAGGGATTGAATCCGAATCTCTTATGTCTCCTGCATTGGCAGGCGGGTTCTTTTACCACTAGCACCACCTGGGAAGCTAGACAGGATCAATTAATCTCCAGTCCCTTCATTACATTAATCTCTAGCCTCTGCCCCATACCCAGAGGATGGGCAGTGGACTGAAGGTTCCAAGCTTTTATTCATGGTTGATCTCTCTCGTAACCAGCCCCCATCCAGGAGCCCACCATGGGCAGTGAAAGTGTGGCGTCCTAACCACTGGACCTCCAGGGGATTCCCCAAAAGACTCTCATCACCCTGGCAACTCCAGGGGACTTAGGAGCTCTGTGTGAGAGACTCCTATCACCCCTCTCACTCGGGAAACCAAGAGGGTTTAGGAATTCTGTGCCGGGAACCAGGGACAAAGACCAAATAGATCTGTTATACCACAGCAGGACATCAAGGGTGCATGCAAAATGGCTGCTCTTATTATTCCATCAGGAGCACCCCCTGAAATCTCTAATGAGGCCTTTGGAGACAGACCTGCAAAATCTGGGAGATGCTTATGTTCTTAGAATCTGTTTGGAACCTAGTGAACCTCTACCTCTCCATAAAGACCCAGCTCAAATGACACTTCCCCCGTGAGGCTCTTTTTTCACATTGCTCATTATTAAATGATGGCTTTATGCCAGAATCTTTGTGGAGCACTCCACATTTTATCTCCTGCAGGGGCAGATTCAGCTCTTGTGGGGTCTCACACTTATACAATTTAGGAGGCCCTCATATATATATGACTATCTGATTTTGTAATACTTATAAAACAAAAATGTCCTTGTGAGTTTGAAGACAAAGTCAATGAGACAGAGGATGTAAGGGAAAGACTAGAGTAGAAATGACTCCAAGGTCTCTGGTCTAGCTACCTAGAAAGATGGGACAGCCAAGGGGAGGAGAAGCTTTGGGGGCTGAGTTAGGATTGGGGGGTTGGGCACGTTAAGCTTGAGATGTTTCTTGAAGTCAAGTAGGCGGTTAGATGCAGGAGACTGGAGTCAGGGGAGAGGTCCAGGCTGAAGATGAAAAATAGAGAGTTGTTCACAGTGGTTGGGTGTCAAGGGCGTAAGACTAAATGGGTCCACTAAGGGACTGCAGACAGAGAGGATGGCTAAGGTCTGACCTCAGGGGCCTTGCCTGTGTTTAGGTGGGGGGGATGGAGCTGAGTAGGAACAACTAGGGAGGCTAAGAGCACCCAGGAGAAGGTGGCGTCTCCAGGAGGAGGGAGTGATCCTTGGTTCTGAAGCTGCCGGTGGGTTAGGTAGATGAAAGCAGTGATGACTGGGTTACTGACATGAAGACCTTTGCCAGTAGAAGCTTCCATGGAGTGATGGGGTTGGAAAACTGATGGGCTGATCTAAGAGGGCAGCAGAAGAGAGGAGAGGAACTGTGGACAGCAAGCATGGACTACTGTCCTAAGGAGTTTGGGGGCGAGGAGGGTGGGGACAAGAAAGAGACAAAGGCTGGTGAGGGAATTGGGGTCAAGACAAGGGTTCTGATGACGGGAAAGTGTTTCCTTGTTGGTGGGGATGATTCAGTAGAAGGGGGGAAATCAGTGGTACAGGAGAGAAACGATAGAATCGGGGGAGCAGTGGGCTTGAGTCCATGAGAGGGGTTGGGATCTGGGGCACACGGGAGTGTTAGTCTCAGATAGGAGCACCCGTAATGTTGGGAGAGGAGGATGAGGTCCTAGACCCTTATACAAAATGAGAGAAGATAGGGGAGTCGAGGATGCAGGAAGAAGCAGATGAGGGCTGGTAAGAGGTGGCGCTGGGAAGCATGAGACAGTGGAAAGGTGCTGGGTTCTTCCAGGAGGGAAAAAGAGTCGTTGGAGATGGCAGCAGACTGCTATTTGGCCCCCCAAATCGACCCTTTCCTTCCATAACTGCAGAGTCTGGCTGGGTCCGTCCTTGCCCGGGGAACACCCTGTGTCTCAGCCGCCCTGGCAGCCGGAGGCAGCTACGTGACTGAGTTCTGCCAGTGGCAGGTGACAGAAGTGAAGTATGCAAGTTCCACACCACTGACCCGGAAGGAATTTGTTTGCCTGCACCTGTACCCTTTCCCCCTGCCAGAATGTCGATTCAGCTTCAACCAGCACAGGGAGCAACACGTGAGCCACGGCTTCTTGGCTCTGCCTGTCTTGGGCCCCCTCTGGCTGTCTAGTGAAGCCTGCGGACCCTTTGCTGAACAGTGTTCTTAAATTCATGCAATAAAATCAGAAGATTGCCAAGAAAAACAACTGCAATGAAATATAAAAAAATCGTATAAAAAGTTACACTCTAAGAGTAGGTACGTACTTCTTATTAACACATTAACGAACAACCTAACAATGGATCTGATAGCTATTCAAAGTAATAGTCATGAGCATAAACAGTATTTCACAACAGAAATCACAGATATTTTCCTGTCACATTTAGTTGTTGCAGATACTATACCTGCCAATACTCCTGTGAGGCTTCCTGTCAGAATGGGAAGAAGTGCTACCTTTCAAGTATTCAGTGGATTTTGGTATAAATCAGGATGTAATTTTTGCCCACGCAGGCTCAGAGAGCCCCTGAGTTCTGACCAGCTGTTTGCAGATCCCAGGTTTAGAACATCAGTCTTTGGAGATGGTGGAACCCCAACATGGAAGAAAACTGCATTCCCGAATAAACTACATAAGGCAAAGCCAGCCTGTCGGCAGGGAGCCCCCAGACTGTCCCAGGAGGAAGTATTACAATCCTGCCTCCTGTATTCAGTTGTCTTCGGGGGTGGGGGGTGGGGGGTCTTTTTGTTACAGCAACTTATCCTGTACCCTAACAGAGAGGCAGACAGTGACTAAACAGTTTTTAATACGCACTTACATGAGTCAGCTCATTGCCTTGCCCCACAGCAACCTGAAACTCAGCTGAGGGCCTGAGACGCCACAGCCTGGGAACTCAGAAGGGAGCCCTTTTCATTTTGCCGCGCACCTCCCCGCGGCCCAGACGTGGGCCTCCGCACGTCCCACTGCCCCGTCTGGGCCTCCGCAGAGTCCACCTGTTTCCTGCTCTCGGCCTGGACAGGCTGCGCCCCGGCTCACCCGCCCCGGTGGCTGGCGAACAAAGGAGCAGCTGCTCTTCCCCTCCCCCCAGCCCTCCCTCCCGGCGCGGACACACCCCGACGGACCGTGGGGCAGATCCCTGACTACGGTTCACAGGAATGTCAGCAGAGAAGCCAGGTTGGTTGGGGCCATGATCGCTGGCAGGATCTCAGGACTCGGAGAGGGTCTGAGCTGAGCGGGAGCTGCAGCCGGCTGCGCACGAATGCCCTTAAAAAGAGAAAGGAGACGCAAGCCAAGAAGAGAAACTAGTGCCCGCGCCAGGAGCATGCAACTCTCAAGAGGTAGGCAGAGGCACTGTAGCCAACAGTCAGAACTGTGAGGGCTGCCACGGATGGAGCACCTACTGACCGCCAGGACTGTTCGGGGCTTCCCATGCACAGCCGCTTTTAACCCTCATAGCGGCCCCTTGAGCTGTATGTTACCATTTTTCACAACTCTGCAGACTGAAGATCAGAGAGGTCGAGTCACCTGCCTGGGGTCGCACAGCCCTTAAACTCATAAGGATTCAAACCTCCTCTTAATAACAAGGATTGGAACTAAGCGTACATAAGGGGTCTGTCTTTCATAGGAAAAAAAAGGAGGTGCAGACCTCAGTTCAGAAATTCCTGCTTTCTGGGAGCATGTGTGGCCTTCACAAAGAAGGCAAAGCTGGAATCTCTGGGGAGACTGCTCTGTGTCCTGGGATGGTAGCGACGGCACGTGGTAGCCACGTCAAGCTACAGGATGGTGTGTCTGTCCATCCTTGCCCTGCATGGGATAGGCTGGACTGAAGCTCTGTCTTGGCAAAGAGCTACAGGGTGGGGTGAGGGCGGGCGGGCGGGTGGGCTGTGGAATTCCCAGAGGAGGGAATAGGCTGGCTCCAGATTTTGTAGAGGCCCTGGTCTCTGGGGAAGGACGGAGCTAGAGGAGCGACCCTGGGCTGGAAGAAGAGCATGCCTTGTGGGGTCAGACAGACCCAGCCTGCCCCAGACAGGTGGCCTTGGACGAGCACCTACACAGGACAGTCACAATCCTGGCAGCGTCTGTGTTGGCTCGATGGCTTAGATCACGTGGACTCTGTTACAAACACTCAGACGCCAAGGAGAGTGCTTGGCACACAGCATCCACTAAGCAGTCGCCCTGATTTCTGTCTCAGACCTCTGAGCAAAGCTGATCAGGTCATGGTGTGGCAGCCACGGTCCTGAGAAGCGGGCGAAGCCTGGGGGGCAGGGAGGAAGCTGACCCACAGGATCAGGCAGCCTGGCTCCCAGGCGTGCAACCCTCATTCCTGACACTGAGCTCTTACCTCCAGGGCAGGGCCTGCTCCAGCCAGCCGGGGGACCCGGTCAAGGAGCACAGAGGGGCCTGCTCCAGCCTGGTGCCCACTCCCCAGGACTTCTTCTCAGCACCCGAGGCTCTGCCTTGCACTTGTGTTCGAGCAGTGAAGTCTCTGGGGGTGTCTGAGCTGGGCTTCCCCCTTTATTTCTAGTTTCCCTCTACCCAGTCTACCCAAGCCTGCTCTGAACCTGCTGACCCCTCCACCTGCTCTCCCCCACCACTGCCTGTGTCTGCCCCCAGGCCAAGTCCCCCAGCCCTCCCGGGCCAAGGACTCTCCCTAAGTGGGGCCCTGCTGTCCCATAGCCCAATCCGTCCTAAGCTGAGTCAGCTGAGCCACAAATAAGAGCAATGAAGGAATCAGGGTGGAGACCCCCAAATCTCCCCCAACACACAGCACCCTCAGGTGGCCCTGCAGTTTGGGAACCCCAGCATCAGGATCGTTCATTCATTCAATAAAACATGTGCAGGGAGCATCTTCTCTGAATTGGACCCTGACCTAGAAGCTGAACACACCACCAGTGAATAATCCAGCCCTTAAGGAACTCCCTATTTTAAACTAAGAAGAGGTAAACAAGGAAACACCCAGTGATCCACTCCCCACAGTTGCAGGGCAGGGAACACAGTGGGGTGTGTGTAAGGGGACCTGCCCATCTTGGCGTGCTCAGGGAAGGCTTCCTGAAGGAGGCAGCAAGCGAGCCAAGCCCTAGAGCTTGGCCAGGCAAACATGGGAAGTACCTTGGGGTGAAGCACAGAACAACACAAGAAGATTATGTTAGAGGGAATGTAGCATCACTTTGAAGACCAGCAAGGAGAAATGAAGGAGCCAGGACAGTGAAGAACCACTGAAGGGTTTTATGATACAAAGGAAGAAATTAATTGAAGCCATCTTTCAGAACAATAGACATCTGTAGAATGGACAGGAAGGACAAGACTGGGACCCAGCTAGGGAGAGGGGCTATTGCAGGAATTCAGGTGCTGCTGATGACTAGAGCCAAGGGGATGGCAATATGTACAGACTAGGAATTGTGGGTGGGACCAGGTAGTTGAGAAGATACAGGATTAAGAGAGAGGGAGGAGAGAAAGTGACTCCCAGGTTTCTGCCTGGGGCTGCTGGGTGGATGGATGCAGAGAGGTGGGGTCAGTGTCAGGGATTCAGGAGGCGAGCAGGTTTGAGCAGGAGGGAAGCCATGAACCCATTTGGGACTTGGGGTTAAGGTATCTTCTAGGGCCTCCGAATGGAGATGACCCAGGGGCAGGTATACACAAGAGCCTGGAGTTCAAGAGCCCAGCTGTGGAAGGGGCCTCACCCGGGGAAAGGAACATATAGGTGCGCCTGAGCATCCAGGCTGGGGGGCTCCAGAGAAAGGGGAGCAGAGCAGATGGAAGAGACTGCATGTTCGCTCCACACCTAGGAGACTAAGAGTGGCTCTGTGTGGCTGGGACAGAGAGGCTGGGCTCTAGCTTGAGGGCAGTGGATTTCAGCAGGACACTGCCTTGCAGAGATTAGCTTCTACGAGGAATGAATTGACAGAGGAAGGGGCGGGGGAACCCACGCTTAGCATGAGGAAGTCACAGAGACTGCAGGGATGTGGGAGGAGAAACATGAGGAGTCCTACTCCATGAGCCTGGGCCACAGTCTTGGATTCCCTTGGCCTCAGTCTTCTCATCCGTAGTACAGGGGTTATAATACCTGTCTTTTGGGGCACATGGTGAAGATTAGGTGGGGTGGGTTTGAAAGGGGCTCTGCATAAGTCTGATTGGTAGCCTTCCATGGGTGAATAGCTGGACTGCAGGCTTCCAGCACGAAAGCTTTCTGGAATGCATTTGGAGGGATCCTGGGAGTGAGGATGGGGAGAGAACTCAGCTCCCCAAATCCCACCAGCCTATCGACTCCTGCACGTCCCTTTTCTTATCAAGGCCTGATGTATAGCCTTGGTGAGGCCAGGAATGAGAGGAAGGACATATGGGAGGCTGATGTCAGCCTGAAGGTTTTTGGTTATAAATTACAGAAAACCCAACTCCATCAAAGCACAAGGAAAACTGTTGGCTATCTCATTTCACTCTTCCACTCACTTCTTCTCACCCTGGATCTAGGGTCTCAAATAATATCGTCAAGGCCTAGGGTCCCCTTTTCCAGCTCTTAGCTGCCTTCCTCAGGGTTCCTCATGTTCTCAAACAACTCCTCTCCTGGGTTGGTAAGCTGGCCATGAAGGCTCCAGCCTGACACCCTCCCAGCGTGAAACACAGAAGGAGCTCCTCAGCTCCACCCTCCCTGTGTCTCCCTGGCTTGAACTGGGTCGTCTGCTCCTCCCTGAACAAATCATGCAGCTGGGAAACCAAACCCAGGGAGGGAGGAGGTGGGGTGAGATCCCCCAAAGCAAAATTGTTGCATGCGCCAGAAAAAGAGCAATGAGGTCACTGCTTCTCATTGAAGCACCTGTTTCTCATTAGCCCCCTCGGTGGTCTTGAACTGTGCTTGCTGTTCGGGAATCCAAGGCCAGAGGCAAGGTGGGGACTGTAGTTCATTGTCCCCTTCCCTCCCCTCACGCCAGCTCCTGCTGGCAGTGGCCTCAGCCACAGTCTGTTCTCTGAGGGGCCCTGTACGTGCAGATGGGCAGCCCTTTAGGATAATGTCACATGTGAGCCTGTTTTCATGCCTAGCACTGCCCCTCTGTTCCCAGGGTATGCTCCAGAGCGTGTTGGGTCTGGCTGCCACTACCTGGACAGTCTGGGTTCCCAGGGGCCTGAAAGCCAGTCCTTCAGTCCTCAAGAGCTCTGAGGGGCCTCCTGGTCTTCAGCCAACAGGACTTCACAGACGAGTTCTGCCATCTCTAACCATCTCTAGGCCTCCATTTTCTCATCTGCAAAATGGAGTTAGCAACACCTCCCTCAGAGCTAAATGAAGTAACGTGTGAAAGTTTAACAGAGTTCCTGGGGCTTAAACCAGTGCTTTTCAAACCATCTGCAGTGGACCAGTATTTGTGTGAAATACAGTAAAAATAAGTTAATAGGAAAGTTAAATTTTGAAAGATATACAAGCTCCAATTTTTTAATATTATATTCAACCAATATGAAGTTATTCTGTCAAGCTACAAAAGTTTCCAAAGTCTCAATCTCTGTGCTTCTCTCATGTGTAAACTTGTGACAAACATGTTGCAGAATAGTATGCTTCCATGGACCACACTTTGAGAAGCCCTGGGCTTCCCAATAATGGTTGTTGACTTTTCCACAGTCCACTGCTGTTCATGCAATTATTATTTGAAAACTGACTTTTCTCTTCCCCTTCTTGCAATTTCAGGTTTCACTGGAGCATAAATTAGGCTTGTTGACTGAATGGTGGAAACAAGTGTGTGTGAGGCCAGGCGGGGTTCAGCATCACACTTCCCAGGATATCATGAACAGCTGCAGAAGACACATGGAATTTCTGACCTCACCAGGTTTATAACCTTGCTATGGTAGAGTCTCCTAGTCACTGATACCTATTCTTCCCTTCTTTTAAAATAATAGAATTTTAGGTGGGAACATGAATGTTCACTAAAGACTACATTTCCCAGCTTCCCTTGCAGCTATGTATAGTCATGTGACTGAGTTTTGGCCAATGGGATATAAGCAAAAATTATTTCGTCCTCTTGATTGGGTGAGCACTTCCTTGTCTCACTTTCCTCCTTACCATCAGCTGCTTTGGAGCCAGAAGTGGAATCTGTGCAAGGAGAATGGTAGAGTCTGCCTAAGGGTTCTAGATTGCTGACCTGCAGGCAAATACATTTCTATTTTGTCTAGGCTGTTGTATCTGGAGGTTGTTTTCTTACAGCAACCCAGCCTGGATCCTACCATTGAAATGAGCAGTGGCAACAGCTCCCAGTGGGTTGACTTGAAAATACAGTAGGTATGTATGATCTTCTAACATCCTTTAAGGACTAATACACCAGAAATGGTCACCTGTAATCCTCATACTAGCCCTTTGAGATGGGCTTCTCCCAAGTTCTACCCTTTCTCTGATCAGGGAACAAATCAAAAGCACCTGGAATCAAGGTGGCTGTGAAAGCAGAACATCCACAGAAAAGCAGAACTGGAATGCAGAGCTAAAGCCATTCAACTCACTCATTCAGCAGCTAGCTGTTTACCAGGCTCTGAGCTCGGCACTAGAGGCACAGCAGTGAGCAAGATGACTAGCTCCAGACCTCCTGAAGCGTGCTGCCTCCATGGAGGACATCCAGGCTAACCAGAAAAGCATTCGGGAGATAGGGAATTACAGTGGGCATGAAGGTGAGGAAGGAAAAGATGGCAGAACCAAGGTCACTAAGAAGCTTCAGGCAGGGCACAAGGAGCCAGGTATGGAAGACACAGTAACTAGGATGGGGGCGGGACTTCTGGGAGCTTGGAGAGATGGACAAGGAACTGATCTCCTCCACATGGGCACTTAGGTGGCCCACCGACACAAAAAGGCCATCCGCATATTTATTATGCCATTCTATGAGTGTGACATCTCAGTGCAGAACAGTCCTAAAAAAACCTGTCTCCTGAAAATCTGAAAATCCTTCTTACCTCCTTGGTTTTACTCAAAATGATTATTTTCAAAATGTGTCTTAAAAAGAAAGCACTCCTATTTCAACTACTAACAGTGATAAAAAAAAATTCCTCCATCTTCTTACTAAAAAGGTAGCTTTCTGTGGTTGAAGAGCTCAGAGCCCACTTGACGACTCTTAAAAGAGATAGAACTATGAGCTGGACGCCTATCTCTTTGTGCCTGTCCGAGGCTGAGAAGTTTCTGAAAGCATGTCTGGTTTATCATTTAGGGATAGATTTGCCTGGGAGTCTCCCACAGATAAACCTAAGTCCCGAGGCCTGGCACATTGTCATTTCCCGGGGTTACTGTATTTGTTTTTGCAGTCCTCCAGCTTGAACAAGGGAGTCAACAAGCTGGAGTTATATTTTATGGAAGGATTAGCAGTTTAAAGCGGCTTCCCTGGTGGCTCAGTGGTAAAGAATCCACCTGCCAAGCAGAAGACATGGTTTCCAACCTTGGGTTTGGAAGACTCCCTGGAGAAGGAAATGGCAATCCACTCCAGTATTCTTGCCTGGAGAATCCCATGGACAGAGGAGCCTAGTGGGGTACAGTCCATGGGGTCGAAAAAGAGTCAGACACAACTTAGCAACCAGACAACAACAAGCAGTTTAATGAGTAAAGGAGCAAAGATCTGTGTGTCCAGTCCGCAGTTCAGGAATGAGCTGCAGGCGGTGGGGGACTTTTTACGTGTCATGATTCTCAGCCCAGCCCTTGGGTTTGAACCTCTATGTAAGTATCAGCTTCCTCCCAGAGTAGACTTATCCTGGGGCCTGGGAGTCTGCAGGTGAGGCTCCCTTTCCTGGTGATTGAGCACTGCTACTTTTTCTCCTCCACAGAAATCTGGGCCTCTGGTGGGTGGGGCAGGAGCAGGGGGCAGGGGTGTGTGCTGAGCAAGCAGGCCTTTGCTGGCCCGTGTGGGTGGTATCAGTGGGGCCGGGAGGGAGCAAAGTCAGGCAGTTGGGAGGGGACAGTGGCTGTGGGGGTGACATAGAGTGAGGCCCACTTGGGAGCACCCCAAGCAACAGTCTGTAATCCAGACAGTCACTGGGAAGCAGGCCCCAGCCTTCAGCCCCAAGGGCGAGCTCCCTTGTGATCAGGGAAAATAGGCTGGTGGGCCCTCAGATGGGAGCCAGCACCAGGCCTGTGTGATGGCCTTACTCCAGGAACAGAGGCGGAGGCCTCGAGGGGAGCTGAGTCAGAGCTCCAAATCCCCACGCCTCTGGCCTTCACCCTGACCAGCCCCTCCGTCCTCCCTTCTCAGGCTGACACCACCACCCCCACCCCCGCCAGCAGCCAAGCGACTCAGCGGCTCCAATTCAGGCTGCCCAGCAGCTGCTCTGGCCCCAGGAAAGAAAACCGCGCTGTCTCTCTGATCAGGCAGCCACATTGGGCAAGGATACACACGCACAAGCAGGCATGCACACTCACGAAACAGTTGAGGGTAATAAATTCTAGTGGTGTGCTTTAAAAATAGAAAGCAGAGATATAATAGCTAGTCAATGAAGGTTTGCCAATTGCACTAGCAAGTGTTCACAGGAGAGAGGCGGTGGTCATGTCCTATGTAGTTCAAGGAAAGGAAAGAGAGGATTCAAGGGGAGAAAAGGCAAAGGAGAGGGAGTGGCAGTGAGATGAGATGAAATGAGGACATGGAAGAAGCCCACTGGGCTTTGCGGGCTCCCGGGGCACCCCACACCAGCCTCTTGTCTTGTCATAACTGAGCACCTACAGGGTGCAGGCTCTTTATGTACATCATTTATTTTGACTTTCACAACAAACCTGGAAGGGAGCGGAAGAGTAGCCCCATTTTGTAGATTAAATAGCTAAGGCCCACGGAGAGGCTAAGTGACATGAACAGGGCCATTCTGTGGATCCAGACTGGAACCAGCTCTGCTTGACTCCTGGATCCCTGCGCTCCCCCAGTCTCCACGCATCTCCCTCACTGGCTCTGCCTCATGGCGGGGATCCCAGTACCTTATCTGGGTCTGAAACTCTTGACGCTTCCCACGGTGTCTGACATGCAGCAAGTCCTCAAGAAATGTGCAATAAATGAGAGAAGAGAGGATGTGGGGGCAGGTAGAGAGGGGAGAGCGATTGCACTGTTGTTGAGATGGGGAGGGAAGAAAGAAGAGCAGAGCAGACCGGGTCAGGAGCCTATTTCTACAGGATCTGTGCATCCGCCATCAGCTGGCTGGCCTGGGGTGGGGGTGGTGCAAAACTGTGGCCTCCGCTGCAGGTTCCCTCTTGCCCTGCTCAACTATCCGGCTGAGCAGAGCTTTGGAGGGACTGGGTGGAAGGGAGGGAGGCATGGCTGAGGAGGGGCCAGCCTGGGGCATCAGACCCAGCATTAGCAGTGGATACATTCTACCCTGCAGCCCACAGACCCTCCCTACTGGTTGCCCTCAGGAATCACCTGGGGAGCTGCAAAAACAACAGCAGTTGGGGCCCCACCCCGCCCGAGGTCTGCATTCATTGGTGTGGGTTGGGTCCCGGGCAGCAGCAGAATTTATTAAAAGTCCCACAGGTGGCTCCAGTGTGTAGCCTGCATTGAGAACCTCTACAAGCCCAACCTACCATATACACCTGCCCCCTACTACAGGTGACAAGCGGAGTTTATACGAGAGTAAGGGCTTCGCAGTTGTCACTACTAAGGGGCAGAGGTGTGGTGGGAATTCAGATCTGACCTCAGTACTCCAGCCTCCCCATCCAGCACACAAAAGCCCATCCACTGGGACGCCCGGACTGGGATCGCCGGGGATTCTGTTTTAGAAGGCTAGAGTCCCCCAGCTCACTCTCCCATCTCAGGGGCACCCTATTCCTTAGCCAGGGAGGTCAGTGGGAGTTCATGCTACTAATGACAAAAGCTGCCATGTGTAAGCTCTTCCCATTCACGGAGCTTCTCCCACATGTTATTCCTGTTTGGTCCTCACACCTGCACCACGAGCTGAACCCAGCAGGAATGATTTAAGTCCACTCGACAGTGAAAGGAACTAAAGTTCTGAGCAGCTAAATAATTTGGCCAAGATCACAGAGCTAATTACTTGGCCCAGGGGAGACTAGAATCCAGGTCCTTGGTCTCTAAGAGCAAAACTTCTTTTCCTAGCTTGTTCCTGAGCTGGGGTTTTAACATTTGGCGGCTCAGATGGTAAAGAATCTACCTGCAATGTGGGAGACCTGGGTTCGATCCCTGGGTTAGGAAGATTCCCTAGAGAAGGGAACAGCTACCCACTCTAGTATTCTTGCCTGGAGAATTCCATGGACTGTATAGTCCTTGGGGTCGCAAAGAGTCGGACACAACCGAGTCACTTTCATGTTCACTTTTAGTAGAAGAAGGCACAGTTGGCGACAGAGCAGGCAGCCCAGCTTAGCATGGTCAGGGGCAGGGCTGCCCTTGAGTAACCTAGAGAGTTGTTCAGTCGCTCAGTTGCGTCCGACTCTTTGTGACCCCATGGACCGCAGCACGTCAGGCTTCCCTGCCCTTCACTATCTCCCAGCATTGGCTCACACTAATGTCCGTTGAGTCGATGATGCCATCCAACCATCTCATCCTCTGTCATCCCCTTCTCCTCACTAGAGGATGGCACTTGGGAAAATGCTGGCACCCCTGTGCTTGTGGAATTGTTGGTTACTTGGATTGTTACTACGTGGCACGAAAGTGTTCTGGGCCCTGCTGAATCAAAAACCAGGAAGCACTGCACGGCAAGTTCAAGTTTTAGTGGGATTTCTTTCTTTCTTTCTTTTTTTAAATCAGGATTGAAGACCTGTTCGTATGTATCTTTGTTTTGAAGCAAACTCCTGAAAGGTCACCGCGCCACCCAGGGCAGGGTGTGAGTGGCTTGGTCTCAGAGCCTTCCTGCCTGCTGGAGAACGTGCTCTCTGACCTCTGGCAAATCCTGTGACCTTGGCCGAGGTGAATCCGTCCTGTTGGAAGAGGGCGTGGTTAGAAAGCAGCTTGAGTGTTGCAGGATGAGACCTCTGAGTGTGCAGGTGTCAGCAGCACATGACTCGGAGGATAATTGCTGTTTGCCATTGGCCCCGGGGACTTTTGACTCAACTGTCTTGGCTATATGGCATTGTTAAGAAGCCTGAGAAGGAGGATAAGTAGAGAGCAAGAACTGGAAAACCAGGAGACAGATTCCCACGTGTCCTCAGCTAACCCCACCAGAGCAGGAGCCTGAATTCCAGAAGAGGGTCCAGTGGCACAGTTGGTTTCTCATACAGCTTCCCATTCCTCGTCCAAGCTGCTCGGATCCCATGAGGGCATGAACGGGGACATGAAGGCAGGTAGAGAGTCTAGGCCCCCAGCAACCCGGGTGCCCAGGCTCGCCCACTGCTGGAGAGTAGCCCTAGGAGGCTGCCTCTGTATGCAGCTCTCTGTTCTAAACGCATCTCTCTGGGCTAAACTTGTGGAAGTTTTTTTTCTTTTTTTTTTGCTGGCTCATGGTTTCTCAGTTGAAAAGTGAGTATAGCCCTGGAGAGGGTTGGATCCAACCACTGTTCATTTTAACAAACATTGAAATTGAGGGATTGTGAGCTTGCCCAAGGTACAGGGTACAGAGTGGAAAGACTCCACCTTTGCCCCGAGGGAGACTGGGTTCTCTACCTTGCCCTACCCTCTTTCTGTCTTCTTCTCCATGTGCTCCCGACACCACCCTTCACCCTCACTGAGGACGCCGCGGTGCTGCCTGCCCTGATGCCTTCGCATGTAATGTTCGACGTTCTTCCCCCCTTCCCACCCCTACCTCCAAAGACATTAAGCCTTCGAGATCAAGCATCATGAATAAGTGATGTTTGTGTGTGTTAGTCACTCAGTCGTGTCTGACTCTTTGTGACCCCATGGACTGTAGCCCACCAGGCTCCTCTGTCCATGGAATTCTCCAGGCAAGAATACTGGAGTGGATTGCCATTCTCGTCTTCAGGGGATCTTCCTGACCCAGGGGTTGAACCCGGGTCTCCTGCATTGCAGGCAGATCCTTTACCATCTGAGCCGCCAGGAGAACCAAATGATGCTTACTGAGGACCTACTAAGTACCAGGTGCTATGCTAAGCGTTTTATATCTATCACTCCTCAGTGCTCAGAGCAGCCTCATGTGGTCTGTAGTGCTAGCACCCCATTTTATGGATGACATTATTGAAGCTGGCATGGTTAGTTACAGGTAACTCGAAGTGGCAGGGCTGGGTTCAAAACCTGTGCTGCCTGACTCCACACCTATGGCCTTGCCAAACAGCCTCTAAGATCACCTAGGAAGTGAAAGGCTCACTGTACCTTAAGATGCAATTAATTAATGGCCTTGTAACTCAGAGTTCCCTCTGCCCTTTGCTTACCTGGCAGTGTTGGTCCATACCTCGTTCTGGTGTGACTGCTGTTCATGCTAATTGCCCCATGTAGGAACTTCTAAAGAGTCAGTTTTCTGTTTGACCTTTGAGTTTCCAGAGCCTAGCAGAGTGCCTGGTACTCATAACATGCTCAGAAAATGTTGACTAATATTGAACAAATGTAGAGTAAATGAGTAAATAGGCAAATAACAATGCAGGAGACAGATTATGACAAATACTAGAAGCGGGATCTGAACAAAAACACAAGGAGTTTGGAGCAGGAGGTGGTCACATATGGGGAGGAAATCAGGAAAGCTTTTTCTGAGGGCAGGGGTAGTGGGGTTTGGTCTAAACCTCAGGCCTGGCTGGGTCTCATTGAGAAGGGAGGGAGGGAGTCAGCTGAGGGAACAGGCAAGTCAAGACCCAAGTGCAGAGTGTGCTCACAGCTGGGGGGTCAGGGGGGACACAGAAGCATGCTGGGGAATGGTGGGAGAAGAGCATGCATGGAATATGCTGGTATTATGGGTTGAATTGTGTCCTCAAAAGATATGAGGCCCTAACCACCAGTAACTGTGAATGTGACCTTATTTGGGAATAGAGTCTTTGCAGATGACCAAGACAAGATGAGGTTATTCCAACATGACAGGTGTCCTTCCAAAAAAAGGAGATTTGGACAGAGACAGATCAGCCCACAGGAAGAACACCAGCTGAAGATGAAGGCAGAGGGACTTCCCTATTGGTTCAGTGGTGAGGACTCCACACTTCTGTTGCAGGAGGCATGGGTTTGATTCCCAGTCAGGGAACTAAGATCCCACATGCCTCATAGTATGGCCAAAAAAAAAAAAGGATGAAGGTAGAGATTGGGATGATATGTCCACAAGCCAAGGAATACCAAAGATTGCCTGCAAACCATCAGAAGCAAGGAGAGAGGCCTGGAACAGATTCTGTCAACCCATAGAAGGAACTACTCTACCCGGGGGGCTAGTACAGCTGCAGAGGGGCCCCACTGGCCCACTGTGGGGGGTTGGACCTTGGTAGCCAAGGGAAATTCCGTGAAGGCTTCTGGGAAAGAATGGTCCCAGTCGGGTATTTGTCCGTCTGTTCTGCCCTGATGGCAGTAGGGGATTCTCTGGGTGGAAAGGTCAGTGGTGGCCAGCATGGAAATAAGCTGAAGGAAGCTATGGATGGATTGCACAGCCTGAGCTCAGCTCTCCCCTAGGGGCTGAGAGTAAAAGTTACGGTGTCTGTACTCTGCTGCTCACAGTGGAGCTGAGAGGCAGGACAAACACGCAGGGACGGCAGTGAGCAGCACAGCTCAAGGATGGCCTCCTGGTGATCCAGCACTGGGACAGGGTCATGCATGACGACGGCTAGAGCAGAGGGTGGGCGCATAGTGGCAGCAGCCCTTCTCCCGCCTCTGCTGGGCCTCAGGTAGTGTATTTGTTCAGGTTTTGGGGGATTCCAAGCTACAAAATACAATTCTAACTTGAACAAACAGAGGAATGTATCGGGCATATATAATCAGTGTGTGAATACAGGTTGAATGAATGGAGCTGAGTTGGCACATAATTATATGCAAGTCAGTGACAAATACTAAAAGGCAGAGCTGAACAAAATGCTCGGAGGCAGGATGTGATCACATCTGTTGGAGAAATCCGGAACCATCTCCCGGAGCAGGCTCCCAAATGACAGGAACGGCTGCCCGCCGGAAGGATAAGAACCGGGCAATTCTCATCCTGGAGAGCCCAGTGAGAACTCTAGAGGTCTCTAGACAGGGGTCAATGCAGCATCTCTGAGTGCCTCCCCCAGGATGCCAATTCTCAGGAGAGAACTGATTGGCTTAGCTTGGGCCACAGTGCCATCCCTGGGGGGGCGGGGCCTGTGATTGGCAGCTCAGGTCAAAGGGCCTAGTTCCCGAAAGGAAAGCAGAGGGGCCCATTCATTAAAACCAGTGGAGCTGCAAGGGATTCTAGACAGGCAAAATAGCCAACACCCCGCACAGGTGAGAAGAGAGCTTGAAATTTGGGAAGCTGAATGACAAGGCAAGAGTTGGAATGAGTCATGGATGAGACTCAGACAGGGAGGAGACACACCTGGTGGGAGCCCAGTGCCAGAGTAGGAGTAATGGACACCTGCCCTTTCGTCTGCCCGGAAGCCGCACCCTACGCCTCTTCCCTCCTTCTGAGAACTTTCTCTCCCCTCCTCTGCCCCCACCTGCATCGTTTTGGTTCCCGTGGTCGCTTCTCTGACATCCCAGCCTAGTGGAACAATCCCGGGCTTCCACCAGACCCAGCCTGAGCCAACCATGGTCATCGGCTCTTTACCCCAAATCCTTCCTTCCTAGTAGGTCTCTCCAGGAGTTTGAATTAAATTTCTGCCCCTCGTGGTTGTCTAGATTTAGGGTCTTATCGATGCACAGTTCCTACACTCAGGGAGCTCAAAACAAAGCAAGAGAAACAGAAACACTGCTAGAAAACAGTATGAGTATACTTCTCCTGTGTTGCCTTGCACAGTGAGCACACAGGGAAATACAAGTCATATACACACATTCATGTGCAGAGGTACTGGAAACAGATGAAACTTCCTAGCCAAAGAAGGGCATTCCAGGAGCAAGAAGAGCAGAGAGTGGAGGTAGGAAAGCACTTGCCAGTTTTGAAGAATTTAGTCTGGCATGACTGGGGTATGGTGTAGGTGTCAGGCAGTGGCTGGAGAGGAGGTGAGTCTGGTTCCTATGGTTCAGGTGTAGACGTCATTCTCAGACACAGTGAGAAATGGAGAGCCAGCTAGGCAGCTGTGCCTTGTGGCCGGCATGCAGCAGTAATGTGGACATGTGTACAGTGTTGGGGAGCAACTGTGCTCTGATGATCCAGACCCTCCCCTGTCAGTTGGGCAGGCAGAGAAGCCCAGAGCTAACGTGAGCTTGGGGGCCAAGGGGTCTCAACAGTCAGACAGCAGACGCCAGGACTGGTATCTGGAGATGTGTTGAGGGTCAGGCCAGCAGCTCCCAAACTGAGTCATCAGGCCAGAGGGCTGGTTGTCAAGGATGGAGGCCCAGAGGGGAAGCTGGGAGGGGAGTATAGACTGGAAAGAAGGAAAAGCTAAAAGCTAGGAGTAGCAAGGCTGCAAACAGGAAGTGAGCAGAACCGATTTTGGAGCTAGGTGGGCTCCCAGCAGCATTTCATGCACTCTTAGAGGGAACTGCAGGAGCCCCAGGTCCACTTCAAGGGGCCAGAACTGGACAGGGGCAGAGCAAACAGCCAGGAGGCTCTTTTCCTACTTTAAGCAAGATTTAATAAGGACCTCTGGCAGTGGTGGTGGGGGTAGAAGGGAGGAGATAGCCCAGAAGCAGGTTTTAATTTAAATTTTAATAGAAAATGCATTCTCATGGTTAAAAATAAAAAGTATTAAAAAGTGTTCAGAGGAAAGCCTTGTTCCCACCACTGACAGCTAACCTTTATTATTAGATTTGGTGTATTTTTCCAGTTTGTTTTTTTTTACAACATAAACAAAATGAATATTATTACTTCTGTTGTTTTTTACTCAGTTCTATAGATACTGTTTTACACTTTGTTTTTTTTTTTCTTTTCCCCACTTAATATATTTGAGATCTTTACAGTACACAGAAAACAGCATTGTCTGTTTTGATGTTTGCCTAATATTTGCTTGTGTGAATATACCAGAATTTATTTAACTAATCCCCTGCTGAGGGACACTTGAGTTTTCCCAATCTCTTTTTATCTGAGACACCATCTCAGAGAACAGCCTTCGTTATTCCCCATCTGTGCAGAGATTTCTGTAGGACAGACTCTGAAGGAGGGATGGCTGCAGCAGAGGACATAGGCCCTCTATAAGAGTTGTACCAATTTATACAACCACCAGCAGTGTGTGAGACTGCCTGTTTCCCCAGAATTGCCAGCAGAGTATATGATCAAGCTTTTGGATTTTTGCCAGTCTAATGGGTGAAAATGGTATTTCATAGTTTTCAATTGCATTCTCTTATTATGGATGTAGTTGAGAAATATTGTCATGTATTTATGAGCCATTTGTATTTCCTTTCTGTCAACTGTTTGTTCATATACTTTGCGTGGTTTTCACTTAGGTTGTGACTTGTTTCTTTTAAAGACAGTTTCTAGGAGTTTTTGAACCAGGGCGGCCATAAGATATGGAAACAGAAGTGACTATACATAATAAGTGGTTTATTAATATATTTCAATACATGTTATATTCAGTGACATTTCATGATATGTTCCATGTGTTATCCCTTATTAGCAACTGCTATGCAAAATGGCAATGGCTGTGGTACATAAATGTCACATCTCTATCAATTCCACAGAGGCACATGTCTTTCTGAGGCGCTGCCACAGATTATTTGCGTCTCTTATTCTCACAGAATAAATCTACACCTCTTAGCACACTCCAGAGAAACAGATCAAGGGCTTCTGCTTCCAGCCGTGGTGGATTTATCCTCCTGCCTTAAACAACTAAGAACTTGAACAAAACATATGGGACAATGGCATTAAGTCCTGTATAACAGCTAGCATAGAGAAACAAACAAGGTGAGCCCTGCAGCTTTCTTAGCTTACTGCTTAAAGAGGATTTTCTGTCTACAAAACACAGAATGGGTACCCAGAGCCTGGGATTTTTCCTGAGCTAAGAAAACAGCGTTCAGGCTTGGGGAGGCCCGTGTGACTGGAACTTTGGGGCAGAATACTGGAAAAGGGAGAGTTACACAGAAAGAACATTCTGGAGCCCTGAGGAAGGTCTCCCTCAGGTCTTTACTTGAGTACTGATCCATGGAGGCAGGTATGAAAACTATCTAAGGTCTGGGGAAAAAACAAACACTAAAATGGATCAGTCAGAACAATTGCAGAGCTCACACAGGATCAGAAATAGTTCACGTTACCCCTAGCCAGCCATTTCCAAACAGCCATTTACTCAACAGAGAAACAAAGACAGTAATATCAGTAGACTTCTTATTGGAAACACAAGTCAGAAGATGGTGAAAGGGAAAAAAAACCCAAAATACTGTCAGCCTATCGTCAGATAAAATATATTTCAAACACAAAGATGAAATAGAATTTTTCAGATATACAAGAGCTGAAAGAATTCACTACCTCCTCTGGGGCTCTGAGGGGCCTTTCCAGGAGGGTCTTCTTCCCAGAAGGAAAATTTAGGGAGGGACAGCAACCCTGGAACAAAAGCTACGTGGAAGCTCAGAGACATCCAGAAGGGCTTTGCCTCTCTCACAGGGCTCCCTCAGATTTCAGACGCCATAGCTGGCAGCGAGAGCCTGGGTGGGCAGACTCTCTGTGTCTCCCTGGGGGTTTGGGGACATGGCTGAGGGGGTCGGGGAAGATGCTTGGTCCACGTTGTCTGGTCACTGGGAGGAAGAGGGAGGTGGTGCAGAGGGGCAGACAGGAGGCTTCTGCTCCCCGTCTTCTGGAGAAGTGTGGCCTTGGCATGGCCATGGGTCATGCTCCAGCTTCTCCATCGTCCCTAAGGACAGACATCTATCCACAGTCTTTTTTCGTGAGGGCTGGGGCAGAGGATGAAGTTTGCTACCAAGAGGTATTATCATATTGTTTTGCTTCCTGCCCTCTATGGCTTCCCGTCTGTGCGAAGAGACAAGGCCTGGACACAGACTGGCCGCCGCACGTAGGACAGGCCACTGAGGTGCTTCCTTGCCTTCGGAACTCTCACTTGGACGTGGAAATCACTGGAGAATGAGGAAGTTCATCGCTCTGTGTCCCCAGATCCCCCAGTGAGTCTCACCCTGCCGGAGCAGTCACAATAAAGCTCCTTCCAGCAGCTTCCTGTCACGTCAGCTGAAATAGGTGGCTCCCTGCGGTGCTCCTTCTCCTGGAGGCTGTGTGGAGTTTTCTGTGCCTGCCAGGATGTTTCCTCTTCACCGCCCTGACGAGAGCGCAGGCTCTGTCAAACAAGAGCGCGGGTCTGCGCTGCCTGCCTGCGAGCACAGCTGGGCCGGCCGCGCGCAGCTGCCAGCTGCAGAGGGTTTATTTTCATAGCAACCCGCCCTGTTCTTGACAACAGCGGCCTGGGGCCCAGCTGCAGGATGACAGGTATGGTCAATGAATTGCCGCAGTGGCTTTTGTCTCGCCCGCCCACGAGTGCCAGCGAGGCGTGTTTGTTCCTGTCCCTCGTGAGTCTGAGTCCGATTGATCCCCACACCCCGCTGACTCCACTTCCTTCAGAGCCCAGCCTGGCCTGAGCTCTCGGAAACTTCCCCTCACTAAGCCAGGGCCTAGGGAAATGCAGACCCATTGCCAGCAACTGAGTCGGGAAGAGAAAACGTTTCAGAAAACACTGGAGAAGAGGGAACGCTGAGAAGGCAGTCAGAGCCTATGTTCCTCACACCAGTGGGCCAGGCTCTATCCAGTGTGGGTGATGTCCCTGAAGGCCACAGCCATGAGGGCACTTGCCCAGCTTACCATCCTGAGCAGAGTCCTGGCACAGATCTGCCTAAAGATGCTCAAAACTGGTCCTGTCATCTAACAGACAGGCCCAGAGATGCCAGGTAAGATGCACAAAACCAGACAGTGGGTGGGCGGCTAGACTAGGGTTAGAACCTGGGACCCACCAAAGCAAAGCCAGCAGAACTGAACAACTTCCAGCCCCAACACACAAGCATGTGCATGCACACGCACATATATTGCAGGTGATCTGTGACTTCCATGCCCTGACAAGAGTTCCTGTGACCTGAGTTTGTCCGCATACAAGTGTGGTCTCTAGGGGTACCTGGAACCCACTCCATGATAATTACAGCAGCTGCTTTTTATCACTCAGCTCTATGCCAAGTATGGGGCCAAATGCCTACCTGCCTTAGCTCATGTAATCCTCACATCTCAGTGGAGTAAGGATTATCCCCAGCTTATGAAGGAGGAGCCTGGGCTCGGGAAGATTCCTTCACTTGCTCAAGTCATTCAGCAAGAAGGAGGCAGAGTCAGGATGTGTGCTCGGGTCTGCTGTCTCCAGACCCATGCTCTCAGCCACTCCGGGATCCACCTGCCTCAGACAGGACCTGCTTCTATTCCCCTCCTTCCAAGAGCCTCCCAAAGGGGTTCTCTGGAGTTGTCTTCTGGGCCTTTTCTCCAGATGCAGGCATATATTTTGGCAGAGGGGAAGGTCGAGGACTGTACATTTTCAGGAGCATCCATCCACAAGCAAGTACATAAGAAGCTCATGGACCAACATGGGAGCCACACAGACCCCTCGAGTTTACCAGAACCGAGGGTGGTGGACTGAGCACGGGGGGCCAGAGACCAGAGGGTGACTGACTTTGCAATGTGTTCTGTTTTATCTTTCAAATCTAGTACTGTATACATATCTTGCCTTTTTAAAAATAAGATTTTTTTTTTTTAAAGTTACCCAAATGTTTTCAGAAGGGCTTATAACCCCGTACTGACTCACAATACACGTTTTTTTTTGTAGCACAACCCTTGTGACAGCTGCCAGCCTCCAGAACCAGCCAAGCACTTCATGCTTTGGGGATTTATTGTGATAAATAATAACCTGTCACCACCTTGGTGGAGCAGCACAAATGGGCTCTCACATCTCCTGGCCCAGTTCACACTTTGACTAGCCTGAAAGCTCCACTTAGCAGAGGTCTGGATGTTCTAGCCTCCTTCTTACTCATCCATGAAGACAGGTAGAGGTATAGAAGATATGGTTGTCATCAGCCACTACCCACCCACCCCCTCCGGCACATCCCCCGAGACTTTCTTCAGAGCACTTGTAACACTACTTGAAATGATCTCACTTGTATATTGGATTCCTGCTAATCCATTTCTCCCCAGTGAGCAAGCCCCAGGAGGGCAGGGACTTGGGCCTCTTCTCAGCACCTAGGACAGTGCCTGGCACACAGTGGGCACACAAGTGGGCACACATTTATTTTAATAAATAAATGACCACACACAGATCCATAGATTGTCAGAGCAAAATTGCATTCCTGCATTATAGAAATGACCTGACAGGTGAATGAATAATGATTGAATTTTCATGATTCATAATGAATAAATGAATGGTGAAAGGGACCTTCAAGATAAATTAACCTAGGGCTTTGCTGGTGTTTCAGTGGTTAGCAATCTACCTATCAACGCAGGGGTTCGGTCCCTGGTCCCGGAAGATCCCACATGCCCTGGAGCAGCTAGGCCCATGCACCACAGCTACTGAAGCCCTGGAGCCTGTGCTCCGCAACGAGAGAAGCCACCGCAATGAGAAGCCTGTGCACCAGAACTAGACAGTAGCCCCAACTCCCTGCAATTAGAGAAACCTGCACACAGCAACAAAGATCCAACATAGCCAAAAATAAATAAACTAGCCCAAACCAGATATTTAACTGACGATAGCAAGCAAAGTAAAGTGGCCTTTACTCATTTCACCCCCCTTTTTGTTATGAGCCAGATTTTGGAAACTGCTAAGCGAGTATCAATCCCTGTCCCAGCCCCCACCCAGCCCTGTAGCCCACGAGTGTTCAGATCCCTACAGACAGCCCTACTCAACTTCAGCATCACTGAAACAGCAAAGCAGAGCACCAGTCTTCCTCTTCCTGCTGTCTCACGGGGTTTGGAAAGATCGACTTTTGACACTGTAGTCCCAGGAGCTATTGATTCTCAAGGGTCAAGAATCTCCCTGTATTCTAGGCATTTCAGAATATTTTAAGGAGGGCCAGTCTGCCTAGACAGTGTCTTCTGCTAGGGTCCCTTGGACCCAGCTCCTACTTGAGCCTATTAGCCCTTGCAGCATCTCTACACCACACATTGAAAGCTTAGCCCTTGTTCTGCTGTTTCAATCCAACCTATTTGAGCTGGGCTGGAGCTCCCAGGCCATAATTCAGATTTGAGCACAACTGTCCAGACTTCTCCTGAGTTTGCCACCTCAGCCTTGGCATTTGCCCGTCATTTTTGCTTGCTCCCCAACCTTGCTCTCAGCATGCCCCAGGCCCAGCAGAAAACCCCGAGCCCCTCCTGGAAGTCAGAGTGAGCTAGGAGTAGAGGAAGGTTATCCTAAGGACAGTTGATCAGTCACTGTCTCCGTGGTTTCCAACCCCTCCTTACAAGGATGTGCACACACTAGGTGCCCAGCAAATCCCCACTGAATTGAATTTCCTTTCATTTTTCTCTCTTTCCAAATGTCCCCTTCTGCCTGTAATCTAGTTACCTGGGTGGTGATGAGCACAAGTGTTTAATAGAGGTGAATAACCAGATAAGCTGATAGAGTTAGACAGAAACTGGAACAGACATTCTGAGAGACTGCATTTTCTGCTCACTCCTCTGTATGCCAGCTACACATCTGGTTTCCTGTGGGTACAGACACCCAGGCAGGGCCAGACTGCAGCCCAGGCAAACACCCAGGAAGGAAGGCAGCTGGTTTCCAAATCAGAGGGAAGAAGTCTGTAAATAGCCTGAGTAGGCCATAGGGCAGGAAGAAGAGCTATGCCAACTTCACCCTCTCCAGGCGTGGGAACAGGACAGTCCAGCTATGAATGGCAGGCAGCACAGCAAGGCAGAGGGCAGATGCTTGACTGGCATTTCCTGGTACACCCATCTGGCTTGGTAATTTCCTGCTCCTGGGACGTATGGGTACTTGGGAACATTTTAACCCAGAGGCAAGTAGGGAAGGTTTTTGTCTTGATCAAGACTCTACTGGCTAAGTGACAGAAAATCCACCTCCAGTAAAAGTGATAAGAGGTGAGTTTGTACAGCGTTTGCTGTCATCAGGCCCTGTCTAAGCCTGCTATACCTTAACTGCTATTCCTCCCAACAACTCCGTGAGGAAGGAATTATTACTGTCCCCATCTTACACACAGAGTCACTGAGGAACCTGCCCAGAGTCACAGAGCTTGGCAAGCCAGGATTAAAACCCAGTGATGCAGGGGAAGGGAGGTTCAAGACGGGGGAATGTATGTATACTAATGGCTGATTCACGTTGTATGGCAGAAACCAACACAACATTGCAAAGCAATTATCCTCCAACTAAAAATCAATTTAAAAAAAAGATATTTCCATTCATCAAAAAAAAACCCCAAAACCTCAGTAATATGGTTCCTCCTATACTTTTCCTGCCTCTTCAGATCAAACAGGCAAAAAAGTCTGTGCTAGCTTGTGCCCCCACACCCCAGTCATATAGAAGCGGGGTGCAGATGAGGCTCAGAAGACCGGTGACAGGACTCCCCTTCTTGGTCTTTAGTCCCTCTTTTCCTGGAAGCTGGACTAACTCTCATCTACTGCAGCCTGATTTCAGCCCAATTTCCTCCACACACAGAAGGAGTTAGCCTCAGCGCCCTCTTTCTGTGCTCCGAAGCTGGAAGCCTCCAGAAAGGGCCAGTTAGCCTGCTGACTCAGAGCTTACTCCAGGCAAGGGCTGAGGATCTATCAGAGAGTGCTCTCTACTATTCCAATTCTTGCTCAGAGCCGTGGGAGGTGCCAGTTGTAAGAAGAAGCAGACAGAGTCTTTTTCCGAACCCAAGTGCCCCATATCCGCAGCCCAACCGATGGGAGTGAGAAAAGTCTCCAAATCCAGCCCCCAAAACACGGTGGCCAAGATCCTCTGGGGGCTCCCAGGGCAGCCGGGTGGGGCAGAGGGAAACTACAAAGAGCAGACAGGTTGCTCTGGAAGGAAATGGGATTGGGGGAGCAGAGAAGGGAAGGGGAGGTCAAGCATGGACAGTGGTCAAATAAGGGCCCCGAGACAGGCTGGGAGAGGACGCATGAACATGAAGGACAAAATGCCCTGATTCCCGGGTCAAGGGGAGGAGCCGGTGGGAGTCTCGAGCCCCTCTTTATTCTACACCAACAGGCTCCACGGTCCATCAGCATGCCTGCTGGAAATGAGTCCTCACCCTTCCTCCCAGCTTGAATGGGACTACTCCTGGATAACAAATGACCCCCAAACTTAGCTTGACAATGGTGTTTGTTGGTTCTCAGTTTTTGAGACTCAGGAATCTGGGGGCTGCTGGACCTGGCGACTCTGGCAGGGGGTCTCTCATGGGCTCGTGGTCCCACCACCGCCGCGGCAGGGTCACCTCTAAGGCCCCCATGCTCACAGTCCGCCTGGGTGGGGGCGGTCACAGCCGGGTCTCCTCAACACTGCTCTGAGGCCTCTCCACGTGGCCTCCCCAGCCTGGCAGCTTCAGGACACCGGACTTCTTCCACATTGGCTCACGGCTCGAGGGGACACCTCCTGAGAGACAAATGGAAGTCGCATTGCCTTCTATGATCTTATTTTGAAAGTCACACATCACCTCCTCAGCACTCGATTGATGAAGAGAATTTCAACGGTCCACCCAGGTCCGGGGGGATGAAACACACTCCCCCTCCCCATGGAGGAGGGTCAAGGTCACACTGTCAGAAAAGCACGTGGGACGGGATACATAAAGGCACGTCCTCTTTGGAAATTGCACTTCTCCCACCATTCCTCAGCAGTGGTGTGATGTAGAAACAGGAAAAGAACCAGGGCTGATGCTGTCGTCTCACCCAAACCATGGCTCTTTTTTGTGGTAACTCAAACAATACAGACCTTAAAGCAAAAGGTGGAAATCCTCCCGTATCCTGCCACCCAGAGGAAACCTCCCGAACAATTTGATGTGCGTCCGCTCAGATCCTCTTCTGAAGCATTTACAAATATGCACAGAAGTCTTAACGTGCTGGCGACTTTTCACCGGCCCTCCAGGTCCCCTCGCCACACTTCTGCACCTGTTCTCCACCTGCCCCAGGAGGCTGACCCCCCAGCGATGACCTTCTGGCTTCCAGGTGGGTTTGGCAAAAGAGGAATAGCAGGTGGAGACTGGTGGGAAGACAGTGAGGTCAGGGAGTTGATTTGGCTTTTCCTCCCTGGCTGTCAGAGTGGGTGACTCTCAATTCCTGTGGGGTGACCCCTCCACACTGTTCTGTCTCTGGGTTCCAGCACGCAGTGATAGAGCCCCCAGTGTTATTCTGCCCAGGGTACTGCAGCACCACGCCTGGTGATCTCACTGTATGCTGCCCACAGCTCTGTAAGTATTCCTTTTATTAAGCTCTCCTCGAATTATCCAGTAAGAGTGTGGCCCTGATTGATACAATATAACATAGCCCCATATTTTTAAGTGGTATTATGCTATGCATATTATTGAACAACTAGCTAGCCTTTTTCACTTTATTAATCATATATGCTGTTTCACATCAGCACATATAAGATCCACTTTACGTGTGGTTATTAAAAGAAGCAGTCCAAAAAAATAAATAAATAAATAAAAGAAGTAGTCCCTTTAATATCTACCTGTACCATCTAGAATGTTTGCAACCTACCTGGGGTGACCTTCCCCCACTGAGGGACATTTGGGTGGTGTCCAGCTTTTTCCCCTCTACAAACACTGATACAGTGAACACAGGGTGCGTTCTGGGTGTCAAAACTGTTTCACAGCCTGAGGTAACTTAGAGGTTAAAGGGCGGGTTCTGGAGCTACATCCCTGGGTTCAAACCCAGTCTCCTCTACCTAATACACCTGTGACCATATTTATATTTAACCTGCCCTGACTCTTCCCTCATCCATTAAAAAGAAAATGATACTTTTCCTGTTGGGAGGGGAGTCACAGGATCAGCTTAGCGATGATATGATAGGAACCCTGTAAAACACCTAGCACATACAAGCACTAAGACTCCAGGTTCCCCATTTGTAAAATGGTGATATTATTTCCCTGGTTGAGTGGTTTTGAGGATTAAATCTCACAAGATTGTAAAGATTGAGATAATCCAAGTAAAGCACTTCGGACTGAACCCAGCCTGTGGTAAGAGCTCGGTAAACGTTGGCTCTTGCTCTTAGCACCCATAATCTCTACTAAGTGTGATATTTTATTATAGGTATTAAGACTACTATATAGTTTTACAGCAGTTATACTTTACATTGATTATAGTTCTTAACAACTAAAATTATTTGCTGAGAGTAATCTAGGCAGAAGATGCTGCTTAAATGGACCCTTTAGGGACAGAAATGTACATAGAAACATAGCTTATTAATTTGTTCTCTGCTATTTCCTGTTGGGGAAATCAACCAAAGTTCCTTCTTTAGCTACAATATGTAAACGAGCATTTGGGGGTTGGTGGGGTGAGCGGAATGGGTTCCTTTTATGATTATCCCCATAAAGACGAACCCAAGATTTATCTCTTCTTCCGTATCTGCTGCTTCCATGTGTCTGGTTACTAGTGAGCTGAGGGGGACATGGAAAGGGGAGGAAGGCGTTTGTTGTTCGGGAACCTATAAATATAGGACTAGAACGCTAATCCCACTGAGCACTCACGTCACCTGGTAAACCCTGCGGTGTCATGGCGACTTCGGAATAGTCACCGCGCAGCGGCCAGGCGGTTCACAGCTGTTGAAGAGGAGCCTGCGGCTTTGTGAAACCAACACCCCTACCAGAGAACTGCTTGTTTTAACTGCAGTTGTGACAGTGAAGCAAGCGACCGACAAACATATTGCCTCACACCCATCTTGTCCCTAGGCCTGCATCTGCCTTCTTCTCGAACTTGACATCTCTATTGGCGCCACCTCCGCAATGGCGTCCAAACAGAGCGAGTTCACCAGAAAGCCATAGGCATCGGGCAGGGGCTACTGCCCACTGAGGTAAAAGCCACCGGCCCCAGGCATCCAACCACGTAGGGCTGCGGACAGCCAGAGGGAGGCCGGGGAGGGAGCGTTCTACCCCTGCAGGGCCGTCTCCGCCACGCCCCTGTTCCCGGCACACGGAAATATGTACTCTGGCCGGCTGTTTGCCCTGAGAAGCTGGGCCCAGGCCACGGGCGTTCCAGTGCCTGCACAAACAGTGGACGTGATCCTGCCTGCCCAGCCCTCCACGACTTTCCTTACAACATCCTTTGGTGGTTGTCAAACTCCAGCTGCCTCAGGCCGCCTGGGGGTGCGGGCTTGGCGGGGCGGCTGGGAGGGGTGGGGCAGAGAGGAGGAGGCTAGGTCAGAAGGCAGATTCCCAGGTCGCGGGGTGGGGGTGGCAGGGTGGCCCAGAGATGCTGCCTCTATGAATGAGGCTCTGCCTCTGAGAAACACATCCCTGTCAGTATCAGACTGGTGGGCAGTTCACCAAAATGGGCCCCAGACGATGTTTTTAAAGTGCCATCATGTAAAAAAAGTATAGATTTCATGTTAAAATCTTATTTTGATCCAGAGCGTGGTCAGGCCCAGTTCTGTTCACCAGTAAGAAACCAGTGCTAAAGCAGCATCTGCCCCTGGAGGCAGGACTGGTACCCCTAGTTTGTCATAGCACCAACCCCCCAAAACACACACAAATGCACGTGCGCTCACCCCTGTGGTTCCCTCCTCTGGCCATGCCCAGTGCCCCCAAAGCCTTTGCGTTTGCAACCTCTGCTCCACCCACCAGGGCAAGGAGCGGCAGAAGCAGCCCAAAGAGCTTGCTTCCCTGTTCTTCCAGCTGCAGCCCAGTGGTCCTACTGTCCCTGCTAGCGAACGTGGTTAAGTCTCCTAATTCCATTCTCCTGTGTCATCCCCTCTCCAGGATGGAACTTCCACCAAAGCAGAGCCTTAGTTGTGTTCTCCGTAGGATCCCCAGTGCCTGCCACACGGTAGGGGGTAAAAACCATGTACTGAGCGAGTCAAAGCCACCATGAGATACCACTTCACACCCACGAAGATGGCTACAATCCAAAAACCAGAAAGCAACCAGGGCTGGCAAGGATATGGAGAAATTGGAATCCTCATACATTGCTCATGGGAATGTAAAATGGGGCAGCCACTATGGAAAACAGTCTAGCAGTTCCTCAAAAAGTTAAACAGAGAGTTACCATATAACCTAGCAATTTTAATATATGTATATAGATAGATATTCAAGAGAATTAAGTACAGATGTTCAAGCAAAAACTTGTACACAAATGTTCATAGCAGCACTAAAGCCAAAAAGCTGTAAACAACCCACATGTCCATTGACTGATGAATGGGTAAACAAAATGTGATATATTTGGAATGTTATTTCAAATGGAATATTATTCAATCATAAAAGGATGGAGTTCTGATGCATGCCATGACATGGATGAACACTATAAGTGAAAGAAGCCAGACAACAAAAGGCCACACATTGTATGGTTCTATTTACAGAAAATATCCACAGTAGGCAAATTCGTGGAGGCAGAAAATAAATTGATGGCTGCCAGGGGCTAGGGAGCTTCCCTTCCCTGGCCCAAGGAAGATCCCCTGGAGGAGAGCATGGCAATCCACTCCAGTATTCTTGCCTGGAGAATCCCATGGACAGAGGAGTCTGGCGGCTACAGTTCATAGGGTCACAAGGGGTCAGACACGACAGAAAGGACTTAGCACACACACACATGCACACAGGGGCTGGGAGGAGAAGATAAAGAAGAGTGACTACTTAATAGATAGGGGGTTCTTTTGGGAGTGGTGAAAATCTTCTGGAGCTAGATAGGATGATGGTTATGCGGCACTGTGCATATACTAAATGCCACTGACTGTACACTTTCAAATGGTTAAGATGATAAATTTTATCTTACATGTATTTTATCACAGTTTTCCTTGCCTGGAGAGCCAGGGAGAGGAGGAGTTACCCACAGTGATGGTCAGGCTGGATTGCAAAAGAGCTCTCAAATTATCCCAGAGATGGTAGGGAGTCACAGAGGAATTGTAAGCAGAGCCCGTATCTGATCAGATTTGGAGTTTTTATGTTCTTTGAACCTACAAATGTTCCACGAGGTCCCCAAAGCAGCTGTAACGCAACCCAACTTCATTCCTCTCTGGACCCACACACATAAATTAAGGGCCTTTCTTGTAGGTCAGGCACCCTGGAAACAGACTTGGGAATTTGCACGTGGGGAGGCCTATGGGGAGAAAGCCAGAGCAGCGCTGCAAGGGGTTATGAGGGAAGGGGTATGACAAGGCTGCACTGGGATGTGCTCACATCAGACACGTCAGCTGATCCCCTGGGGAGCTCTGCAGCTGGGGTGTCCTCAAAGGAGGCAAAGGGCCCAGGTTTTTGTGCCCCTCCTTGTTGACTAGTCATTGTGTGCAGACTGCCCTGGGGGAGGAGGCACAGCCTTGCACCTGGCAGCTGCCTTCATCAGAGGGCAATTCCTGGGGAAGGACTCAACTGTGAGCAGTCAGCAGATAAGCTTCCTGCAGCTGGGGGTGAAGTGCCTGGACCCTGCAAGGAGATCTGGGTGGGACGCCACAGCATCCATCATAGGCCTCCCAGGTTCAGAGCTCTTAACAGTCAAGTGTTCATTGAGATCCACCCTGTTTCCCCAGCTTCTGACCACCCCCCCCGCCACCCCCTTACTCCAGGGGGAGCCAGCCCTCTAAAGTTCCCCTCAAGGGATTCAGGACATCAGCTAGGACATAGTTCCTTTCTTTTTCTCCCTTCTCTTTCTCCAGTCCTTCTCTGCCAGGGACCACCTCATCACTAGGTGCTATCACCGTAGCTGCTGAATTCTTCCCCCAACACCCCACGTGGTTGCCCAGATGCAAACAGAGCTACGTGGTGATCTTCTCCAGCAAAGCTGTGGAGGAGGGCCCCTCCCCTTTGTGGCAGACTCCCCTAGAGGGACCCTAAAGAACTCTTCTGCCTCAGTTTCCAGGGTTAGCTCCTTCACTTGGCGCCTGCTGGGCTGGGGAGTAAAAGTACCTACAGCAGTGGTTCTCAGCCCTGACTGCCCAACAGAATTCCCTGGGAAACCTAAGAAAAATACCAGTGCCTGGGCTCCACCCCAGGCTGATGGAATCAGAAACTCTTAAGGGAGGGGCCAGGCACTGGGAATGCTTTTTCAGTCTCCCCTGGCGATTCAAATACCCTGCCAGAGCTGAGAACCAGTGACCTCGATTATTTTTTAATTTTTTCTTTTCTTTTTTTTTTTTACAAAGATCAGTCAGGGAGAGTTGAGAACAGGAATGATTTAGGGGAGAGAGGTGAAGATTTGAGCTTCAGTAGAGGTGAAGGGAGTGGAAAAGATGAGGGTAGAGACTAAAGAAGGAGAATGAAACCAGGGTCAGAGGAGCAGGGTTTAGTTGGAGGAATCTCCTGGAGAGCCAAGAAATGCTCACACTTGGGCCCTGCTCCCCAGGGATCCTGATTCAACTGGTCAGGGTGGCTGAGCCCTGGAGGTGGGGGAGGGTATCAACTGACCCAAGTGATTCTGAAGCACAGGCCAGGCTGAGAGCCAGAGCTCTAGGCCATGTGACCGCCTCTGGCCTGGCAGCGCCTCTAAGCAGGTGTCCAAGGTGTCCAGGTGACCTCCACCCAGTGGTGAAGCCAGCCTGTTTCTCACCACCTGGCCCCTGGAGTGAAGTCTTGAGCAACCTCAATTTCCCTCCAATCTAAACTCTAACTCTGGCGCGCCCAGCCAGCCTCCTGAGGATGTGTCTGAGTGAAGTTTCTCGGCAGGACATGTTGTGAACAGCTGTGTGACTCTTGTTCTGGGCATCCAGCGGGGCTGTCTACCTCTCCCACCAAATGTTGGGTTTACCCAGTTTAGCGTTTTCTTACATAGCTGGGTTTTTCTTTTTTTTTTTAACTCAGAAAGAAAAGAGCTATTTTTATAAAGATAAATGTAATACATGATTTAAAAAAAAAACAAAAACATTTTCCAAAATATGAAGTAGAAAATGAAAATCACTCTTAACCCCAACACGCAGAGCATTAAGATACACCGTTAAGAAAGAGCAAAGCAGCAAACCAGCCCCTGATAGCCGAAGCTGGCAACACTCTCACAGCCGGGGCCTTGGTCTTGTGGACAAAGAATGTCGCCTGCCATTCTCTTATTGAGTATATCCAGCCCCACAGAATACCCACAGTAGCCAAGGCCACTGCCACTGTGAAGTTCAAGGAAAAAACCACTCTGTACTCGTGTCTGCACGAGACAGAAACAAAAGCATCATCCAAACCACAAAAATAACCACCCCCCTATTCTGGCTTACAGGTTACTGTTGTTTTTGTTTCTGTAATATTCATTTATTTAGCTGCGCCGGGTCTCAGTCGCGGCACGTGGGATCTTCCATCTTCATTGTGGCATGTGGGCTCCTTAGCTGTGGCATGTGGGCTCTAGCTCCCTGACCAGGGGTCATGTTTCTTGCATTGGGAGTGTGTAGTCTTAGCCGCTGGACCACTGCGGAAGTCCCTGCTGTTTTTGTTTTGTTATTACCAATTATAACCTAATTCCATTCATCTTGATGTGAATTATTAAGACATCAAGTCATAAAATTACCCCCACTTCCCAGCAGCATCCAGTCCAGAGCAAAGCCCCGCTTGCTTGAACCATCCCCCAAGGCAATGACCACAAGCTGAAACTTGATACTAATTCCTTTCTAGCAGCTTCTTCTTGAGATGCCCCTCACTCCCCATAAACCCCACTACACATGTGTTCCTGGTGTCCTTTGGCTGATGAGCACTGACATCATAGATTTTGGGATATATCCTTCCAGACATTTTTTTCTTTGACTATAGATATATTTTTTATTTTAAAAATGAAAGACTGTAATTCTACTTTATGATCTGCTTTTTGTAAAATTAACCTCTTAAGAAAATTATTTTCAACAGCTGCATCTCCTGCTGTATGGATGCTACAGACATGCTAATACCACTTCCTGTGTGATTCTATATCTCTCTAAGCCCTGTGAGAGTAGGCTCATGTGCTTTTTTCTTTTTTAAGTATATCTGCACCCATTCATTAGCGATATTGGTCTTTGATTTTCTTCTTTGCACAGTCTTTATCTGCTCTATCGATTTGTATCACATTTACTTAAAAAACGGAACTTGAGATTTTTTTCTTCCTCTGCAGTGTGTGTTTGTACATTCTCAGTCACGTCCAATTCTTTGTGACCCCATGGATTGTAGCCCGCCAGGCTCATCTGTCCATGGGATTTTCCAGGCAAGAATACTGGAGTGGGTTGCCATTCCCTTCTCCAGGGGATCTTCCTGACCCAGGGGTTGAACCCAGGTCTCCTGCACTGCAGGCAGATTCTTTATCATCTGAGCTACAGGGGGTTCCCAGGTTGTGTGGTGCAACCAAAATAAAAAAGGTTCTAAAGAGTTCTGCTAACTTCAGGACTGACAGGTTCATGAAGGGTGACTAAGGGCAGGGAAAGACAGCAATTTAGAGAGAAATCTCTTAACCTCCTTGGGCAAGCATTTGTCTCAGCTCCGTTCTGCTTTTGGAAACTTGCTCCAGTCTGGTTAGGTATTTCTCATACTCCCAGGCACTCCTCGCTGCCTGCCAACACCTCTCCCACCACCTTGTCGTTGACTGACTCCCTCGCCTCCACTCGACAAGGACTAAGTTGCAGAGGGGCCCATGGATAGTATCAAGTGAATAGTGGCCATGCTTCTGGTGATTAAATTCTGCACTGAGCAGTAAGGAGCTTCCATTTTCTTGACCCGGAGCTACGTGTCCAATATGGCAGCCCCCAGCCACATGTGGCATTTACAGTTTACATTAACTAAAATAAAATTCAGCTCCTTAGTTGCACAAGCCACATTCAAAGTGCTCAAGGGTCACACGTGACTCATGGCTACGCTATTGGATGGTCCCATAAGTGCCAGAGAATTAATGCTTTCAAACTGTGGTACTGGAGAAAACTCTTGAGAGTCCCTTGGACTGAAAGGAGATCAAACCAGTCCATCTTAAAGAAAGTCAATCCTGAATACTCACTGGAAGGACTGTTGCTGAAGCAGAAGCTCCAATACTTTGACCACCTAGGCGAAGAGCTGACTTATTGTAAAAGACCCTGATGCTGGGAAAGATCAAAAGCAAAAGGAGAAGGAGGAAGCAGAGGATGAGATGTTTAGATAACATTACCGACTCAATGGACATGAATTTGAGCAAACCCTGGGAGATAGTGGAGGACAGAGGAGCCTGGTGTACTATGGTCCATGAGGTTGCAAATAGTTGGACATGACGGAGTGACTGAACAGCAACAATAATTACAGCATAACATTTCCATCTTTGCAGAAAGTTCCACTGGACAGGGCTTTCTACATATTTCTCACTAAAACCAACAAGGCCATAGCGTAATTTTATATGCTTTACTAAGAGGCACCCCTTCCTTGAGACACCTTACTGACGCCTGCAGGGAAAAACCAAGCAATAAATACTTAGATCTGCAACCATGCTGTATATGACACCCAGTGCTATGCAGTGCACAACCCGCTCCGTCACATGCAGCAATCGATGAAAGTCCTTCATCGATCCTTTGAGTTTCATTTCTCTCTGCCTTCGCCACTTCAAACCATGGGCCCTTATCTTTTCCTTTTCCTTTTGGGGTGCAGATGGGCTGTGGTTTGCACTTGGTCCTTGTTATTAATTTCCTGTAACTGTTGAAACAAATTACCACAAACTGGGTGGCTTAAAACAACAGAAATGAATTTTCTCACAGTTCTGGGAGCAAAAAAATCCAAGGTCAAGTTGTCCTCAGGGCTGCATTCTCTCCAAAGTTTCCCTTCCAGCTTCTGGTGGCTCCAGGCTTTCTTTGGCTGCATAGCTTCAGACTCTGTCTCTGTCTTCATTGGCCTTCTCCTCTGTGTTTGTGAATTCTCCTCTTCTACTTTTTACAAGGACACTTGTCATTGGATTTAGGACACAGCCAGATAATCCAGGATGACCTCATCTCAGGATTCTTAATGATATCTGCAAAGACTGTTTAAAAACAAGGTCACATTCACAGGTTTGGGGGGCCAGAACATGGACATATTTCTTGGGGAGCCACCCATCAACCCACTAGAGTCCTATTGTATGAGTGTCTTAATTGCAACCTCTGAAACAAGAGGGAAGGGGACAGGATATAACCTTTAAGAGAATGACATAGTCATTGTGGATACAACATAAACTAATTAGAATCTACTAGACCCAAAATGGTGGAAGGTTTGACTTCCAGTCGACCTTGAGCCTCATTATACACTCACTGTAATATATCCATATGCTGAACAACACACCCACGGGTGCTGTGACAGAACGACCACAGAAGACCAAAAAGTGGGCAGCGGCCCAATTCCTAGAAATCCCCACCCCTTCTCCAAAATGCCTGGACAGTCCTCTCACTCATCAGCCTAAGAATTTACCCAGCCCATAAAAACTAACCACTTATTTTGGGGCCTCTTGCCACCTGAGATGGCCCACACTCTGTGGAGTGTGTACCTCTCAATCTATTGACACTTCTTACCTATCACTTTGCCTCTCAATGAAATCTTTCTACACCAAGACGCAAAGAACCTGATCTTCATTAAATCCTGAGACCAGGTGTGTGATTTCAATGAGAAGACAGTGGGTTCAAGTCCCAGCTCACGGGTTCAAATCTCAATCAGAGCTTGAGCTGGGTTTGAATTCCATCGGAGTTGCACAGTTTCATCCCAGGTGAGAGACCAGGTGTGTGGCCTCACCTCCATCCGGACACACTCAGAAGTCCTCTGACTGATGCATTTTTCTCTGAACTGAACTATCTGGACCCGAACCAAGGTTCCCTCACCACCAGGAGACACGCCCCTTGCTGTAGGCAGCTGTACTCCTTTCAGTAGAGCAGAGGGTGACTTGCTCCTTCCCACCTCAGAACCATCTGCAGGGGTCCCCACCCCTTCTCAGAGGCACATGTTCATCTCTGTGCGAGAGTCTCCAGCCTTCCAAGGCCCCCACACCACTCTGTAAGCACAGCTCTGCCCAGCCAGCCCCCCGAGGCTTTGGAGGACAGTGCATTGATAAAGATGGGACCAGACACGTGGAAGGAAAGGGAAGAGGAGAAAGAAAAGAACCGTAATAGTAATAATAAGACAGCTGCTAACACTTCCACAGCACCAGGTACTATTTTCAGTCTTTTACAGCTGATAACATTGCAATCCCAATAACAACTCTGGGCCATAGATGCTCTCGTCCCCACATCAGAGGAGAGGGATCTGAGGCAGAGAGGGATTGAGGATCACCCCTAAGTCTGAGAGGGTTCAGAGCCAGGATGGGAACCCAGGCAGTATGGTTCCAATGGCCACGCTTCCGTCAAGAAAAGACGTTGCGTAGGCTGGATGTTTCTGGAGTCTCAGAGGAGTTGCAAGCTGTGACAGAAGAAAGGGGCTTCTGAGAAATGCTACTGAGTCAACCCTCAGCAGAGGAGGTGCAAGTAGAGCTTGGAAGTCCTTTCTGACGATGTCTGGTTAACAAACATCTGTGAACAGACTTGGAGCCAAGAGCCACCAGGCTGGTATTACCACGTCCAGCCATCTCCTCTCGTGTTTCCCCATCCAGCCAACACACACGGGTGAGTCAATAAAGGAAGTTCATGACGGGAAGAAGCAGAGCCTTCCCTCTCACCTCCCAGCCCCCACGTTCTCCCCATTCTCAGAGGTTTCTTGTCATCCTACTGCTGTGAGGTGTTGAGGGGGTGGAATGGTGACCCAAGGGGGCTGGAGTGCCAAAGACACTCTGAGAAATGCCCAAGATAAGGAAGGCTTGAACCCTCTGTGGGGGACATCTAAGAAGGGCTAAGGGGGCAAGGACAAGTCACGGCGTCAGCCGGGGGGTAGGCATGGTGCATTATGGTGGCCTACATCCTCCAGTTTAACCAAACTCAACCCACCACACAGGCTGGGTTTGAGAGGCTGGTTTGCAGTCCGTCAGGAATCACCAAGTGAGCCATCCAAGAGCAGGGACCAGGGACAATCCCCAATGTACTGCCGAGAGACCACCATGGTCTTGCCCAAGTGCTCACTCAGCTCTGTGAGAGGAGGGTCGAGAGCCCAGGAGATGGGGTTCCCGGCGTGGACACAGAGGAGTACAGCTGTTTCCTTTCAGCATGATTTTCTAGTGGAAATTTCACAGTCACGAGCCAAGTCTTAGGGGCAGCAGAGGAGGCAGGAACCTAACACAGTAGAAAAACAGAGTTGACAGTAGATATTTCCTCCTGAACTAGATTGGAACTCTCCTGGGCCGCAAAGAGGCACAGAGTGGACCCAGGTTTAAGACTCAGAGAGGTCTGGCTGGGAATTCTGAGGCTAGCATTTCTGTGTGACCTGAGAGAGATTCCACGACTTCTCTGGACCTCTGTTTCATCTTCTGTAAAAATTGGGACTAAAAGCACCTCAGAGGAGATACTTACCAAAGCCAGGCTCTCTCGTAAGCTGTCCTTTCTTCCTTCCTTTCTCAACACCCCAGTGAGTGCTCCCATCCAACATTTCAAGCTGAGACCTCCCAGGGCAGGCCTGTCCCTTTTCCTCCCGCTCTCTCCCCTCCTTGTTCGCTGGGAAAGGACACAAGAGCAGCTCCCACACAGCTCTGGGAAGAAGGCCCCTGAGCAGGGCTCTCAGAGCAGGGGGCAGAGGGCCTGCAGGGTCTTCGGCTGGCCCAGAGGCCTCAGGCAGGCAGGCTCCACTCACCTTCAGGGGAGGAATCGCAGGACCCTCATTATCAGGGGTTTCCCTGGGCTCCTGGGGAGCAGATCCCTCCCCAGGGTACCTGTGGGCAGCACACACAATAGTCGCCCAGCGAATGCCCACGGATTGGCACCTCAGCCTTGCAGGAAAGGCCCACGGGCATTCAATGACCTCAGCCCCAGAGAATGTAGGGCAATTCAGTGTTGGGCCTGAAGGAGAGGTCAGTGCAGGCTGGCCCATCTACAGGGTCAGCTGAGGTGTGGCTCGGTGTTACTATACTCCCGGGGGGAGGCGGTGGGGCGGGGGCGGTCAGGGCGACCTCTCAAGCCCACGGGAGATGGCCTGTGGTGTGGTCTGGGGGCCCTGGCGCACTTGTAGATCCGTTGGCAGCTGCCCGGAGAAGCCTGAATTGTTTCCAGGTTGTTTTCCAGGCTTCCTTCTGCAGCTGCTGGGCCCTGCCTATTCCCTCCAGGGAGGCAAAGCTCCGAGAAGAGGCCCAGGGCCTTTTCCCAGGGCCGTGGGAGGGAGGCATGGAGCCAGAGGCCTGGTCTCCCTGGAGTCTCCGACACCAGGCACCAGGCTAACAGGCCAGGCTCCTTTCCAGAAGTCACTCATCCAACGTGGCCAGATTGAGCAAATGAAAATACATGATGCCCACCTCAATTTGAATCTCAGTTCAACAATGAATAATTTTTTTTTCATATAGGTATGTCCCATGCAATATTTGGACCATGCTTTTACACTAACAAAATGCTCATTATTTTATCTAGAATTTACATGCAACAGGCCATCTTGTATTTTATCTGGTAACCCTGGCCCCACCTCATTCTTTAAATTCTAAGAATATCCCCCTTCTCTGCTTCTTATCTGGGAGGAGATATTTGAACCTTAGAGCACCCTGGTTATTTTTTAATGTTACTGTGGATTTAACTTGGTTTTAAAACTCTGGAATATCACTGACATTTGTAAACATTTTTGAAGCTGATCTATTTTATTAACTGGTTCAGACAGTAAAGAGTCTGCCTGCAATGCAGGAGACCCAGATCCCTGGGAGAAGGGATTGGCAACCCACTCCAGTATTCTTGCCTGGAGAAATCCATGAATAGAGGTACAGTCCAGGGGGTTACAAAGAGTTGGACATGACTAAGTGACTAACACTCATTTTTCATATCACAGTCACCTAGTGTAATAAAAACCTCTGAAAATTTTTAAAAATCAAAAACTTCCAATGGATCATTTCTTTCCCTTCACATTTCTTTCTTACTTTTGTTACTCTTGTATGTTTTGGAAATGTTCTGCTAGTATATAGGAAAGCATCCTATTCTTACCTTAGTATCAGTGCTAAAGGAAAATACTCTTTACCTTTCTCTTCTTTTCCTTTTAAGAAAAGCCCACCTACCACCATGTACCCTGTTTCCCTTTGAAAATGGAGGCTGCTAGGTTGGTCCCATCTCTCTCAAAAGGGGAGCTCACAGGTGAATGACAGACACCCCTCGTGTGTGGACACTGCTGAAATTACTCTCTGGACTTGGAATGTCCTAAGGGCCAGGGCCAGAGAAGATCTCCAGGGAGGCACACTTGGGGCTTTGGAAAGGTGTCTCATTCACTTTTGTCTCCTTCTGCTCCTTTTCCCACAACCCCCACCCCGCCCCACCCAAAGTATAAGTAGCAACACTCCAACATCCAATGGCGCAGGGTAGACACAGGTACAGAGGTTCCAGGTCTCTGCCTCTGGGCGTCACGGCAGGGACCTGAGTCTGTGTTAGCCGCTCAGTTGTGTCCGACTCTTTGCAACCCCATGGACTGTATCCTGCCAGGTTCCTCTGTCCCTGGGATTCTCCAAGCAGGAATACTGGAGTGGGTTGCCATTCCCTTCTCTAGGGGATCTTCCCGACCCAAGGATCAAACCAGGGTCTCCCACACTGCAGGCAGATTCTTTACCATCTGAGCCACCAGGGAAGCCCGGCAGGGACCTGATAAAGTGTTAGCCACTCAAGTCGTGTCCGACTCTTTGCAACCCAATGAATTGTAGCCCGCCAGGCTCCTCTGTCCATGGGATTTTCCAGGCAAGAATACTGGAGTGGGTTGCCATGCCCTCCTCCTGGTGCTCTTCCTGACCCAGGGATTGAACCCAGGTCTCCTGCACTGCAGGCAGATTTTTCACTATCTGAGCCACCAGGGAAGCCCCTGATGCAACACAGAGGCTCTGAACACAGAGGGTCTGCCCTGGCAGCCCCCCGGCCCCTCCAAGGCCCAGCTGCTCCTCTGGGTCCCTGGGGAAGAACCTTGGGGAACATCCAGCTCTCTCCAGGCAGCACCCTGGCAAGGGCCCAGCCGGGGGCCCGCCCTGCCCAGCGTCCTCTGACGCAAGCTGTCCTCAGCCACGCCAGGCAGGGCCTCCTGGGCCAGCCCGCACCACTCCCTCCCTCCTCCCCCCTGCCTCCTCCCACGCCTCCCTCCCAGGATTCCCGAGGACTTTGTCAGGGGTGCCTCACACCGACATCACACCCACCTTGGCTCACAGAGAGTGTGAGACAATGTATCTGCCACACAGGGGTGGCTCTGGTGAGCTCCCAGGTTGCCACCTGGACAAATGACTTAATAGCACTCACCCACCTGCCCCACAGCCTGGCCGGGAGGTGTTCCCCCATCTTGCATCATCTTCTTCCATCTCTTAGGGAGCAAAGTGGCTAAGCTCTCAGTCTCAGATTGAAATAGCTGGGTTCTAACCCTGGCTCTCTCACCCACTAAGTAGTTGCTTGACCTCTCAGTATCTCCGTTTTCTTACCTGGGAAAGGGAGGTAATCATCAGCTCTGCCTCCTAAGGCTGCTTCGAGGATGAAATGAGGCAAGTAAGGAGCATGTTAAGGAGCTCAGGAAAATTCCTGGCACATAGTAAATGCTTATTAAACGTTAGCTGTTCACCATTTTCTAGACTTGCCAGATGTCTTCTGTGGTCACCAATGTCTGGTCTCTGCAGCGGGCAGCACACAACACCAGGCACTAAAGGGGAGACAAAGCATCGGCACGGTTGTTCTGATCCTCTGCTTTCGGGTCCCCTTGGAGAAAATCTGAAAGCACCTACATAATAGACTCCTCCTGTGCTCTGTGGCCACTTTCCCATGAATCCTTTGAAGGCTCTTCCTGTATTTGGGTAGAATCCCACATTAGACGCCCATCCTCCCCAAGGTGAGAAGCCAGAAACTGCATTTCCCAGCCTGCCCTGCAGCGGGGCACAGGTTCACGACCCAGGTTCCACCAATCGGATACATTCACCAGAGACCTTGAAGAAGCAGGAGGCTGAAGCCACCTCAAAGGCAACTGACTCGCCTTCATACTTTCCTACACGTCTCTGTAGAGGTTGTTATGACTTGAATTGTGTCCACCTCCCAGGGAAGAAAGCAGACTGGAGTCCTAGCCCTTTGTACTTCAGAACGTGACATTTGTTGAGGATAAAGTCTTTCCAGAGATAATGAAGTTAATAAGGCCATTAGGGTGGGCTCTAATTTTATACGAGTGGTGTCTTTATAAAAAAGCGAAATTTGGACACAGACACACAGAGAGAACACCATGTGAAGACGCAGGGAGAAATCGGGGTGACTCAGAGGGAACCAACCCTGCCAAGACCTTGATCTTGGATTGCTAACATCTAGAACTGTGAGAAAATAACATTTCTGTTGCTTAAGCCACCCAATCTGGGGTGCTTTGTTATAGCAGCTATAGGAAATGAATGCAGAGAAGCTCCCAGGCTTTTGTGTCAAATGTAAGCTCCCGAGAGCAGGAAATATTTATTTTCTAGATGGTGTCCAAGAAATATGTTCAATATATGAATGTCCTCTTCATAGTTCAGAGCAGAGGACAGAGAAAAGCCCTACATTCAAAGACGGCCCACTTCTCATCCACTACCACTGGCTTCAGCAGTGGTCAGAGGACCATGCCTGCCCCTCCTGCTTGCAGAGGCCGCAGGGCCCACACGATGCAGTAGGGTTGCAGGGCTGTGTGGACCGCCCTGCGACCCTGTGGCTCTCAGCCTGACTGACTGATGAAGAGAGAATAGACAAAGTGTTCTCTTAACTTTTTTTCATCTGATTTTTACCTTTTTTATTAGAGTTGATTTACCAACTCTTTCGTTGTAAAACCCAAAGCCCACCAGGCGCAGGGAAGGTTTCAGTAACTTCCTGACCCATCCTTTTCCATGGCACGGCATAGCCACCCCAGGAGATCCGTGAGAATCAGCAAAGATGTACTGTGGTCAGTCCAACAGTTCTTATTACACGTTGCTAGGCCTGACTTCTTTGGGGCCTAGTCTAACTTCTTTGAGGCAATGGCCTGGGGGAAGTGGAAGGGTCTGCACAATAGAATTGGCTAGTCTGAGTACGGTTGGGCGGGACCTTCTCTCATTTAGACTGGGAGCTAATGAATGTGTGTCTGTGTGAGCGCACACATGAGTGTCTCTGTGTGGGGGAGGGGAGTGGACCTAGGAAGGCTCGTTCTCAGAGGAAGAAAAGGCAGATGCCCATGTGCTGTGGAGTTAAGCGGCCTGTCCAGGCCTTTCTCCACCCTCATGTGCAGACCAGAGGATAAGAGGGGCTGAAGCCACCCAGACGGGTCACCAGGAGCCCACGGCTGGGGCGGGGGCCGCCTGCCCAGCAGGCTTCAGCCTCCAGGTCTGGGAACGGGCCGCCTCCTCTGTCAGGAAACGTGAGCCTCCCACTTGCACACGGGGCGGGCGTGTCCCTCATACCGAGCCCTTTGTGGCCAGAGGGGAGTGCGCTGGCCCTGGTTTGTTCTGGCGATCGCCCAGGCCCTGCCCACCTGCAGCCACCCCACCCAGGGGCTCCCCGCCTTTCTTCTCCAGCCGCCCCACCCTTCCTCACAGCTTGCAGCCGCCCGGAGGAGGGCAGGGCACTAGGGAGGAGGCCTGGGCTCCGCCGGAAGGGCGACCTCGGGAGCTGCTGGCTGCAGACCCGGGATGATTCTGAGGATGGCTCCTGGGGAGGAGAGGGCCCTGGGGCTGGCTCCCGAGGCTGACAGAGCCGTGGCTGCTGACGGCCCCCAACCCCTGAGCACTAGGGGCCTGGAGAGAACTCTGAGGCAGAGAAGCGCTTCCTGCTCACCCGGTCCGGGTCAGGCAGGAGACAGCATGATCCGGCTGGGGAGACACTTATTACTGGAGGAGGTCCACGATTATAGCTGCAACCGTTGATGTTCCTTTAAAAAATTTAAAAAAAAAAAACACACAAAACCCACGACAAATCTCATGCTTGTCAGAGCCTTCCTCCCTCGCTGTCGGCTCCCATTATGAATTCATGGCACTTTCTGTTGAGAGTTAATTATACGTTGTATGAAAGATACAGGGCTTCCTTTGACATTTCTTTCCCTCGATGGGCCCTAACCCTTTTGGAGGCCTTCCCGCGCTCCCTCCCAGTGCTGCAGGGGAGAAGGCCCATCTGGCCCGGCCTCCCCAGCTCCCCAGTCTGAGCCCGAAGGCTGGGGGCCTCCCAGAGCTGGTGAGCAGACAAGGGTCCTGCCCACCCAGCTCTCATTTCCCATCCACTCCGGCCAGAGCGCTGGTGATTACAGCACAGCACAACTGGAAGGTGTTACTGAAAGGTGACCACACACTTTGCCCACCTTTCCCACCTCCCCCCCCCACCTCCCGCACACACACAAACAGGTCAGGTCAGGCACAGGGCGACCTGCTTCCTGAAGCCTGAAGCCATCACTCTAGAGAGGGCCCCGGGAGGGGACATGCCCCTGTCAGGCTGGGGCAGAGTTCCACAGCTGCTGGAGCTCTCAGTTCTTTTTTTTTTTTATCATGGCTCCCACACGTAGCTGTCTTCATTCTCGGGATATTTCGTTCTCCCGATGGCTCATCTTTTCTCCCTGAAGCAACAAGTGTGGACGAATGCTCTGAACGCTGGCCTCCTTGTGGTGTTGAGTTTCACCTACTGACTAGATGGCTAATCTCACTGCTGTCTCCCTTCTCTGCCCCACCCGAAGCTACAGCTCCTCTGGGTCTGGACAAGTCATAGCCCACAGGACTGGGAGGGTGGTCTCAGCCAGCCCCTGCCCTAAGCCGGCATGCACCTCAAAGTGGAGAACTTTCCGTCTTCCAACATCATTCCTCTAAACTAATTAAGGCCACCTCAATTCAGTTCAGTCACTCAGTCGTGTCCGACTCTGTGACCCCATGGACTGCAGCACACCAGGCCTCCCTGTCCATCACCAACTCCAGGAGCTTACTCAAACTCATGTCCATCGAGTCGGTGATGCCATCCAACCATCTCATCCTCTGTCATCCCTTTCTCCTCCCACCTTCAATCTTTCCCAGCATCAGGGTCTTTTCCAATGAGTCAGTTCTTCCTATCAGGTGGCCAAAGTATTAGAGCTTCAGCTTCAGATTGTGAGTTAAAAGTGATCACATCTATAATAATGATGCTGAACTAACGGCATGTGGAATACACGCTTGGTAATAGGGGAAAGCTTTTTGTGTGGGCTGACATTCTCCTGCAACTACTTTTCTTAATTCCAACCTAGGCTAGGGGCTTCCCTGGTGACTCAGACAGTAAAAAAATCTGCCTGCAATACAGGTTAGACCTGGGTTCAATCCTTGGGTCAGGAAGATCCCCTGAAGAAGTGAATGGCAATCCACTCCAGCATTCTTGCCTGGGAAACCCCATGGACAGAGGAGCCTGGTGGGCTACAATCTACAGGGCCGCAAAGAGTCGGACACGACTTAGGGGCTAACACTTTATCTCTTACTAGGCTAGAGTCTGGAATGTTAACTCGTTTTCATTATTAGCCTAACATAAATTAAGACACACTACCCGCTGTTGCTTAATTCCAAAATAAAATATAATTATGAATTTTCTCTTCTTTTGAATATTTGGTTTGCAGCTTCCTGTCCTAGGGGCACCCAAGAGTGAACTTTATAAAAAGAATAACTTCTCTGTTTATTTGGTTTTATTCCTCAAAATGACTGTTGTGAGAAACCATGCTGGATCCATGCTGGATTACTGATGAGTGGGTTGTCCCTAGCCTCGACGATAAGGGGAATTCAATCTCAAGTGCGCAGAGCCTGTAAGAATGCAAATTCCTGGGCCCAGTTTAGTAGGCCTGGGGTGGGGCCTAGAATTCTGTATTTTTAAATAAACATCATGGGTAACTCTGAGGAAGGGAGCCATCCAACTACATGTTGAGAAATTCTAGAGAGGTTACGGCTGTGGCTTATAAACACAGAAATCGGCTGGACACCCAGCAGCTGCTACTCTCCTCCCGGCCAGAACTTTCCTGGAATTATATTCCAGGAAACTATTTATATATCTATTTTTAAAATAACATTAAGGCTTTTTTCTCCTTGGTTATCAAGCTAATGCAGAGAACATACATAGCTCCATAATAATAATTTTTTAAAAAATCACTCATAATCTCTCCCAAGAAAGGGGGAAGACTGTTAACATTATACTGACTCTTTTCTTCTGTGTCCATTTTTTAAATAAAGTTGACAACATACGGAATATATCATTTCGTTTTTTCAATGTTTCAATTTTTTTTTTCCTGGAAATATCATTTCTAAAAGCTATTCGCACCCCCTCATGTGGGAGGCAGCTTATTTTAATAACCATCCTTAACTGGTGGACGTTGACGTTGTTTCTAACAACACTGAGAAGACCTCTGTGCATTAAGTTTTATCAACATTTTTGATGCCTTTCTCCAGCTGGATTCCCAGTGGTACGTTGCTGGATGAAAGGATATGAGTGTTCCTGAGACCCCTGACAGGCGAAACTTGCTGTTTCAATCTGCCCCCTTGCTGGCACAGGGCAAGACACCCGTGTTGACTACCCTCTTGGCCTGTGCAGCAGCCCGCTTATCAAAGGCATCACTCTTACCACACGTTACGGCTGAACTGTTTTCCCCTAGAAGATATTGTGAAATCCTACCCCCCTCCCCTCTGCCAGTACCTGTGGATGTGACCTTATTTGGAAACAGGGTCTTTGCTGGTGTAAGCAAATTGAGAAGAGGCTATTAGAGGACTTCTCTGATGGTCCACTGGCTGAGACTCCGTGATGCTAATGCAGGGGGCCTGGTTCAATCTCTGGTCAGGGAACTAGATCCCACATGCTGCAACTAAAGATCCTGTGTGCCACAACTAAGACCTGGTGGAGCCAAATAGGCGCTAGAGATAAAGAATTCGCCTGCCAATGCAGGAGATATAAGAGACATGGGTTTGATCCCTGGATCAGGAAGATCCCAGGAGGGTATGGCAAGTCACTCCAGTATTCTTGCCTGAAGAATCCCATGGACAGAGGAGCCTGGCGGGCTACAGTCCATAGGGTCGCACAGAGTTGGACACAACTGAAGTGACTTAGCATGCACAAATAAATAGAAATAAATATTTTTTAAAAAACCAAAGAAGAGGCTATTAGGGTGGGCCCTTATTCAGTGTGACTGGGGTTCTAATAAAGAGACGGCCATGTGAAGACGCAGACAGAATGCCATGTGCTAACAGAGGCAGAGATCGGAGTGATGTAGCTGCAGGCCAAGTAATGCCAAGGATTGCAGGAGGTGTTGAAAGAGCCTAATGAATACTTATTCATTGAGTCAAATCCAAGAGTTTGAAGAAAAAGTGCAGAGTTTATATGCTGGGTACCCTTGTGCCAGGTGAGATGTGACCCTGAGGGAAAACACTAAATAAGACCCTGCTCTAGTGGGTGATGGGTCCCAGAGCCTCATGCTGGGCCCTGGACTCATGTGAGGGCCCTTCCTTGGAAGAGACAAGGAAGGATTCTACCCAGAGTCTCAGAGGGAGCAGGGCTCTGCTGATAACTCCAGCCTCTAGAATTCTGAGCAAATACATTTCTGTTGTTTTAAGACACCCAGTTTGTGGTTCCTTGGTTATGGGGTCCTAGGAGAATATACTATACAGTCTCTGGACTGGTGTCAGATGGGTCAGAAAGAGCTGAAAGTGAAAGTGTTAGTCACTCAGTCATGTCCGACTCTGCAACCCCATGCACTGTAGCCTGCTAGGCTCCTCTGTCCTTGGGATTCTCCAGGCAAGAATACTGGACTGGGTTGCCATGTCCTCCTCCAGGGGGATCTTCCTGATCCAGGGATTGAAACTGGGTCTATCTGCATTGCAGGCAGATTCTTTACTGTCTGAGCCACCAGGGCAGCCCAGAAAAAGCTGAGGTGAGGTGTGAAGGACAGTTCTTACTCCCTATCCCAATGGTGCCCAATGCAGCCCATCAATCTGTCCTTCCTGGGAACGTGATCTGCTCCCATTCACAGAAGCAACAGTCCAGGGCCCGGCGTGAGGCTCTGGGACCCATCACCCACTGGAGCAGGGTCTGATTTAGTGTTTTCCCTCAGGGTCACATCTCACCTGCCACAGGGGAACCCAGAATATAAATTTTGCACTTTTTCTTCAAACTCTTGGATTTGACTCAATGAATAAGCATTTATTAGGTTCTTTCAACACCTCCCACATTAAAGGCTCAAACATGCCAATGTCTGGGCAAAAGTCATCTTTGTCACTGACTAGGCTTCAGAATGATTCATTATTAGGTTTCTCTCAGGCCTGAAATCCACCATTGGCTGGCACCATTGTGCTGCTCTTAAATTCCTTACCTCTCCTAGAAATGTTGGTCTTCTTGCTCCAGTGGCTTCTGAAAAATAGCTCAACATTCTCTCAATTTGACTTCCTTGACCCTGTACAGAACCCAGACCTAAAGAACCCCAATGGAGAAGATTATACACTTAAGGAAGCTGTTACCCACCAACAGCTAAAAACCATTTAATTCTTATCGGAGTACAGTTGATTTATAACGTTGTGATAGTTTCAGGTGTACACTGGGCACCCATGGGGCTGTCAATTACTTCCTCTGGTCCTCCAAAGAGCCCTCAGTGTTATGCCCGATGTCCGAATCCCCGAGTGGGAAGAGAGAAGGCTTCCAAGACAATGCAACTCGCAGGAAGGGAAGTTTATTACTGACTCGAGCCAGGACTCTCCGCCCGCAACCAACGCAGTGGTGCGAGTCAGAGAGCCCCGAGCCCAAGCTGTTACACAAATTTATAGGGTGAGAAGCGGACTGGTTACACGTTTGCAAAGCAATTTCATTGGTCAATACTTTCGCGCGCGCGGGACTTTCCTGGGGGTTTCCGCCCCGTTCCTAATTTCCTAATTGGCAAACATCGGTGAAAGCTAATTGGTCCTAATTGGCAAAGAGTGGTCATTGTTAAGCGAAAGCTACCTGATAGTAGGAAGGCCTACTCCTAATCTAAGTTGCGTTACTTCTGCTCGCCTCACACTAAGAAGCGGGTATAAGGATCTCTATTTTACAGGAGAAGAAACCTGGGCACAGACAGATCAGCAGGTGGCCCAAGGTAGTCGAGCTCAGACATAAACAACCCAAAGCTAGAACCGCATGTTCTCACACAGGGTCCCTGGCCCTCTGCTCCTCTGGTCGAGGACAACTGCAGAAGGTTAGCTTTTCAGTGGAGTGACAAATGCTACCATGAGGTGCCAGATGTTTTGAGGACTTATGCCAAACCCTTTGAGGCAGATGTTCCTAGTTTGGCTCGGTTTCCTCTCCAACTTCTCTGGCATGTGCAGTGATACAGAACTTGGTTACATGACTCCCTGAAAACAAACTGATCTCTGCCAATTCGTCTAATTTCACATCTCTTTCAATATATCCATTCCCCAAAAGTTGCGAGGAAAACGAGCCGTCCAAATGCGTACGAGGAATCTCATATTCAACGACATGCTTGGAAAACGTTTTGTGAAGGAAGGTAGGCCCTAGTTTATCTGTTGTAGGATTGCGGAATTTACACGACATGGCAGCCTCAGCTAGGGCCACCCGCGTTCCTGGGTGCACATGTACAGTCAATGGGCAGGCTGGCTTTAGTGAGGTACACTTAGGTCCCATCCACCCTCTGCCCAGAGACAGTGTTAGCCACCCAGTCGTGTCTGACTCTTTGTGACCCCATGGACTGTAGCCTGCCAGGCTCCTCTGTCCCTGGGATTCTCCAGGCAAGAGTACTGGAGTGGGTTGCCACTCCCTCCTCCAGGGGATCTTCCCGGCCCAGCGATAGAACCCGGGTCTCCTGCATTGTAGGCAGACTCCTTACCACCTGAACCACCAGAGAAGCCCATAGGGAAGGTTCTAAGGTTCTAAGGCTCTTCCTGCTGAGCAGCTTCCAGGGGTCCATAAGGTGAACAAGCCAGGGTCACAAAGGCTGAGCTGAATCGTGAGGCAAAGGGCTGCTGCTGCTGCTGCTGCTGCTAAGTCGCATCAGTCGTGTCTGACTTTTCGACCCCCCCCCGACGCAGCCCAACAGGCTCCTCTGTCCCTGGGATTCTCCAGGCAAGAACACTGGAGTGGGTTGCCATTTCCTTCTCCAATGCATGAAAGTGAAAAGTGAAAGTGAAGTCGCTCAGTCATGTCTGACTCTTAGCGACCCCATGGACTGTAGCCTACCAGGCTCCTCCGTCCATGGGATTCTCCAGGCGAGAGTACTGGAGTGGGTTGCTATTGCCTTCTCTGGAGGCAAAGGGCAGGGTGGGTCAAAACCCAGGATGCCGCTCTCGTGAAGGCAGCAGACACAGCAAACAGGAAGCACCCTCAGACATGAAGGAGGCTGCCAGGCCAAGCATGGGGCAGAAGAGGACGGAACTGACAGCTAATTCACTTCCTCATGCGTTCCACCAGGAGGGAGTTGCAAAGATGAAACTCAGCCTTCCCAGCAGGCCTCTGGGTAGAGAGGGAAGCTGAAGACAGCAAAACCTCTCTCTCTCAGGCCAAGCAGAGCGTGGGAAGGGTGACAGCGCAGGTGCCAAGGGCCACAGGCACGCAGATCAGGGAGTGGGAGAAAAGAGACTGACAGAGGTCGTGACAGCTGCCTCTGTGCCACACACATGAGAAAGCAGAACCTGAAACAGTGGAGGAGGCAGCCCCTACCAAGGGCGTTCTCAGCATGAAAAAAAAAAAAAAAGTGGAAGGTGGGGGTTGCAGTGTTTGTGGCTTCAGCATCCAGCCAGAGCGCCCTGCTGCACCTGGCCTCAGCTCCCAGGATAAATCCCCCGGTGGCCCAGCCCACCAAAGGGTCCCCCGAAGGGCAACCACCCAGTGCCCAGGACCTTCTGCTCCTAACTTAACAGCGCCCATGAGGATCCCCAGCCAGTCCTTCTGCTCTTGGATGCCACAGGGCCTCCGCATCTTGTCCCACCTCAGCAAATGAGACCCCCTGGTTTCCCAAGAGCTGTCATTTTTACCTCTTCTACAGAGGTCTGGAGGACGGAACTTCCCAGGAGTCTGGCTCAATGTGGTTTTGACCCGGCAGAAATGAGCCACCCACCTGCACACTTGGGAGAAGGCTGTGCACGAGGGGAAGGGGGCCGGGAGCTCTGCTCTGCCAGGGTCTGAAGGAGGGTCACACGGGGTGAGAGGTAGCTCACGTGGTCCTGGGAGGCCGCACTGACAAACAGCTCTGCGCAGATCCGGACGGGTTCTGGGCACCCAGCTGTTGTGCTCCTGCCTGCAAGATGAGACCCGGGCACCCCCTCCCGGGGCTGGCATCACTTGCTGAGCTGTGGCTTTGGAAAGAAGGACAAGTCAAATCCCAGAGAGACTGAGAATGAATTCCAGCTGGAAGCCCCCCACCCACGGCAGTTGTGTAGGGTGGGGTGAGATGAGATGGACTGGGCGGGGAGGAAACCCAGGCGCCTGTGGAGGTCTGCTGCCTTTCTGTCTTCCTGGCTCCTCTCCATTCCGTCCTGTCTGACAGGGGCAGGGCAAAGGGTCAGGGACCTTCTAGGTGCAAGCGGGTGCTCTTTAAAAGGTCTTTTGTCCTTGAGCAACCTAGAACCCTTGTGGCTCAGCTGGTAAAGAATCCGCCCGCCATGCAGGAGACCTGGCTTTGATCCCTGGGTTGGGAAGATCCCCTGGAGAAGGGAACAGCTCCCCACTCCAGTTTCCTGGCCTGGAGAATTCCACAGACTGTATAGTCCATGGGGTCGCAAAGAGTGGGACACCGCTGCTGAGCGACTTTCACTTTCACATCCTAGAACCACAGGAAGGCAGCCTCTCAAAGTGGTTGCTGAACCCGGACAGTGGCAGACCATCGCCTTCAGAGACTCCAGCCTCTTACACAGAGCAAAAAAAGCCCAGACTCCACCTTCCTTCCTGCAGCTAATCCATTTTCTCTCCTCAGGATTTTGGCCTGGTACCTCAGGTAACAGGAAACTCACCTTTGCAAGGACTGCGGTTAGGTCCTTGGCAGGGTTAGGATTCTCCTTCCTTCTTTTTGTGTTTCCTTTCTTCCTATCACTCCCCTCACTTTCACTGGACAGCCACCCACCCTGTTTACTCAGCCTCTCAAATTCTTCGATCCTTGGACAGATATCCTCTTTGAGGTGGTGGTGGGGGGGGTGTGTGTGAGATGGAGGACCCTTCAGCCCTAACCCCATACCACCGCGGTCAGAGGAGGCAACTAGGTTAGGCCAGGGCATTTCTGCAAGGCCATTCCCGAGCAGGCAGGGCCGGCCCTCCGAGGCTCGGCCAGAGCTGCTCCCATCAGAGGGATCTTGGGCCGCCTTCTCCAGACACGAAGGTCCCCGGCGGGCCTGCGGCCGAGCGTGTCCACCCGCGGCGCTTCTCCTCCCCCAGAAACGTGGCCTGGGGCCTTTCCCAGCAGCGGCCTCCCCCGCCCCCATCCTCCGAGAGCCACCCAGCCCGCGCCGGCTCCAGCACGTGGCTCTGGGCGCAGGTTTCCTCTCCGCCCCGGCCGCTCGGCAGGGTGGTTTTCACCCTCTCGGTTCCCCCTAACTGCCCCCCGCACCCCCCTCCCCCCGTGACTTCTTGTAAAGAAACCTCCGCTGGTCCCCACCCACCTCCGCCCTCCCGCGGCTGCCGGACCCAGCCGGCCCCCCTCCGCCTCCCCTGGAGGCAGCGCTTTCTCCCCGCCCCTGGCAGCGGGCTCGGCTTCGGAAACTGTTGACTCAGAGGGTGGCCGGGCGGCCAGCGTCTGATGTCAGCTTGGACTGGGGCCAGGAGCGGAGGGGCGCGGGGAGGAGGGCGCCGGTGGCGGGCGGGAGCCGGGGGTGGGGTGGGGAGGGCGCTGGAGGCGGGAGGAGCCAGATGCCCGGCGCGGGGCGCGGAGCGGGGAGCGGGGTCCACCAGGGGCCGGTGGAGGTGGGGGTGGGGGGCCTGCGCTCGGCGTCCCGACTCGGCGCTGCGCGCTCGGGGACTGCGGCTGCCCGGGCGCCCGTGAGTCACGGTGCGTCACCGGAGCAGATGCCCCGGCGCGGCTGGAGGCTCCCGGGCTCCCGCTGACTCATCAGAAAGCCCTGCCGCGCAGCCCGGGAGGCGGGAGGCGGGAGGAGGGAGGAGGGAGGAGGGAGGTGGGGGGGGCGGGAGGAGGGAGCGGCCTGGACCGGCGGCCGGCGAGGTCATCTGAGGCGCTCGGAGCCGGAAAACCCCAAGGAGGCGTCTGCGGCAGGGGGGGCTTTAGAGTGGGCGCGGCCGAGGGGAGCGGGGACCACTGGCAAGCTGCCGGGGTCACCTGCGGCGCGGGCCGGCGGCGGGCCACCGCAGGAAGGAACAAGGCCCCCAGCGCCGGCACTGGGCGGGCCGCCTCCGGGACCCCCTCCCCTTCCGCGCTCTGGCCGTGCAGCGCGGGACCCTGGGGAGGGTGGGCTGCAGGAGCAGGCGGTTCCGCGGCACCAGTGCTGGCCCCCGACGGCCCCCCGAAGTGGCGGGGTTCCACCCCCCTACCCTCTTTAAGACTTCGTGGAGGGAGGGCGGGGGTGTCTGTGGGAAGAGACCGCACCAGCACGCAGGCCTCCACGCCCTCGTCCCCCGCCCCGCTCTCTCGACCCGCCCCTCCCCCGAGGAAGCGGCTCCGGGGCCGGGGACACCACGTGCTGGGTCAAGGCCTGGCTTCGGCCCTTTCCTGTCGCTGCCGGCTAACCACAAGGCCCCCCTGGCGCTCAGGAAATAGAGCGGCCGGGCCACGGAACTAGCAGCAAGGGGCCTGAGCGGAGAGGGTTGGTCTGTGTGACTGTCCACCCTGCCTGGGAACAGGGACAACTGCTGTCGCATGCAGGAAACGCGTGCAGCCCCTCCAGGCAAGGCGCCCCCACCCCCAGGGACAGGCGGGGCAGGAAGAAGCCACAGAGGGTCCCTGTGCCGACGGCCCCCGCCCTTCCTGCATGCACAGCCTGGCCGGGGAGACGACCCTGGGCACACCCTCGCAGTGACAGCCCGGGAAGCGGGGCTGGGGGAGGTGGGGTGGGGGGCCGGGAGACGGGCGTGGTGGAGCTGGCCTGAGGGCAGGGACCTTGAAGAGAAATGATTTGAACAGATGGGAGAAAGGACATTCCAGACGGAAACAAATGCCTGGAACCAAAACCTGGAGGGGGAGACAGCGGGCGAGTTCTGGGAACAGCAAGCAATCCAGTTGGACTGGAAGAACAGAGGCTCCCAGAGCACCGAGGCCTGGCAGCGCAGAGGTGGATCTGAGAAGCAGGCCCCGTGGCCCAGAGGGGACCCGGAGCCGCGGGGTCCCGCCCTCTGCGCACCCCCCCCCCCCGGGGGGGCGCCGAGTCATGCCAATTCCCAGACGGATGGATTCTTTCCAAGAATTTGTCAGCCACAGCTGCAGGAGCCGTCCTGCCTTGGATGGCTTTTATTAGCTGGTCTCTAATGCAAATCCTCCTTTGTTCAAATACTTTCCTATTCTGTGCTTTGATCACACTCTGTATTGATTTCCCTCAGGATTTCTCAAGCCGGACAGCACGCTGAAATTACCTGGGGATGCTTTAGAACACACAAATGTTGAAGCATGGGCCCCCTTCTCGCCAGGTGATTTCACTGGTCTGAGGTGTGGCCCAGGTATCAGCATTCTTTTACTGGGGAGCCAGGGGTGAGAACCGCTGATGCAGATGGTCACCATTGAGAGGGCCCAGACTCAGAGCAGGGGCCCCCAGGCCTGCAGACTTCCCAAGTCCAACAAGCCCTGAGAGCCACCCAGACAAAGATGTCCAGGAGCAGTTGGACTCCCCAGGGCTGGAGTTGAAATGTGTTTCCCAAGCATCCACTCTGCAGCTGAGGCCAAAGTTTCCAACAGGAAGGGAGGGTGAGGCTTCTGTTTGTTTCCTAAGAGCCAACTGACCTTTCAAGCCAGTGATAACCACGGGGGAACGTCACCGGTGGGAGGACCAGGCAGTGATAGGAACTGTAGCCATTTCCTGCAGACAGCTCCACACAGCAGCTGGAAGGGGCCCTAGGTGGAGGAGGCACCACCTCCTGAAACACTCACTGGTCCTCAGAGGTGGAGGAAGATCCAGCTAAGGACAGACTGGGAATGCCTGGCAACAGGTCCTCTGCTTTCTTATGGGCAAAAAGGAGGTGATGATTCCCACCTCCAAGGTTCTTGAGAGCCTTGGGATAAATCACCCCAGCATGGGGCTAGTTTTCAGTAGGCATTCTTTTCTTCCTGTTTTGCTAGGAACTCACACATTGAGGGAAAATTTCCCTATCTGGGCCTCTCAGCTTTCTCAGCATCTATCCACCTCCACCTCCCCAGGATTGGGGGAGGACCTTGAAACCGTAGCTAAGGTCAAGGGTAAAGGAAGGTCAGGTTGAGGAGCTTGGCAGTGGCCCATCTCCTCCAAGGGAAATGACATCGATTAACAAGGGGGTGACCAACCGTCCTCTGCCGGGACTGAGAAGCAGATACATAGCCTTGAGCCTGGGGAGGATCTACAGCTCCAGGAAGAATTTCCTGACAAAGGGCAACTTTGCCAAAAGGACACATGAGTCTGTGAAAGTGGGAGATTAATCCTGAGTACCCGACCCTGTCACCACCAAGCAGTGTTGTGTTCCCATTTGACAGCTGAGAAAACCGAGGCCGAGTGACACTCAACCACTTGGTGAAGCAGCAACAGACAGCAAGTGGCAGAGAGCTGGGACTGGAATCTGAAAGACCGGCAGTTAAATGCAGTGGGGCAACTCCTCCCCGCCTTTCGATTCTAAGATCCTGGGATTTTTTTTGAGTTTTTCATATCGAGGGTTGTTCGCAATCAGAGTCCTAGAAAAGCCACACTTGAAGACCGAGAGCTGAGGCATTTAACCCAAGGAGAAAGTGGGTCACTGAAATGCTTATGCACTCTTCGCTCTTTGAATCTTCATCATCGAGAAGAAAACTATGGAGGGTAACCAGTGTTCTCGATGTGAGCCTACTGGAAGAGAGGTGGATGTCGACTTTTCCTATTTTACAGATGAGGAAGCTGAGCACTGCCGAGGCTGGGATTCGATGCTGGCTGGGAGCTGACAGCATAAATTCCTTCCCCGGTCCCTGAGGGTGGCCTGACCACCTACGGCGGACCCGACTGGTGACCTGGCCGCCCTCCGGGGCCAGACTCTCCCCGCGGCGGGGCGGCCCGGGGCGCGGCGGGGCAGACTAGCGCGGGAACGGAGGCGGCGCGCGCGCGCACACACGCGCCGAGGCGCAGGGCGGGGGCCGCGAGCGCCGGGAGGAGCGCACGTCCCTTCCCCCTCCCCTGGGAACCCGGCGCGCGGGGAGGGCTTGGCCGCTCCCCGCCCCGGCCGCCAGGTGCCCAGAAACCCGGCCTCCCGCCCCCGCGCCTGTTCCCGGCGCAGCCCGGGTCTCGGCGGTCACGTCTCCCCATCCGGCTCCAAAGTACGAGTCAGCCCGCAGCCCGGCCGACCCCGCGGAGGGGCGGGGGCGGGGGCAGGGGAAGGGCGGCGCCGGGGGCGGGGGGGGGCCGACGGCTGGGGCGCGCGGGGCCCCCTCCGCCCTCCCCCGCGGCGCGGGCGGGTGTTTCCAGGAGCCCGGCCCGGCCCGGCCCTGGGGGCGAGGCGCGGGCGAGGTCGCCGCAGCGAGGCCGCCGCCCGGCTGGGGCGGGAGGCGGGCGGGAGGCGGGGCGAGGTAGAGGCCCGGCGGGGGAAGCCGGGAGACCGCGCCTCCCGAGCGGCGCGCGGGCCGGTGTTGCTGGGGAGGAAAGCGCGGCCGCGGCCCCGCCCGGAGCTTCGCGGTCGCGGCGCCCTCTGCTGCTGTAGCTACAGAACTGCAGCGAGCCTCCTGCCCGAATCTACAGCCGTGGCGCGGCGACTGCGGAGGGAGAAGGCGGAGCTGGTCTAGTTCATTGATATTGCTGGTTAATTAAAGATCACCATTCTCTTAAAGAAAGTTGAGCGCCGAAGAATTGGTGCTTTTGAACTGTGGTGTTGGAGAAGACTCTTGAGAGTCCCTTGGACTGCAAGGAGATTCAACCAGTCCATCCTAAAGGAGATCAGTCCTGAATATTCATTGGAGGGACTGATGTTGAAGCTGAAACTCCAGTACTTCAGCCACCTGATGCAAAGAGCTGACTCATTTGAAAAGACCCTGATGCTGGGAAGATTGAGGGCAGGAGAAGGGGACGACAGAGGATGAGATGGTTGGATGGCATAACTGACTCAATGGACATGAGTTTGAGTAAACTCCAGGACTTGGTGATGGACTGGGAGGCCTGGCGTGCTGCTGTCCATGGGGTCGCAAAGAGTCGGACACGACTGAGCAACTGAACTGAACTGATTCTCTTTAAAAAAAAAAAACAACAACTAATTCAAAAACGAGTCCTGAGCACTGGAGGAAATTTTGGAAACGTGGAGAAGAAAAAAAAATTACATTGCGTGGATCAAGAAACGGTCTTACAATTTTACTGTCTGCCCTTTCGAGCTTCCTATCTGCTAATCTGTGTGCACATCCTTCATAGAATTTTAAAAATACAGTTTGTCAGCTTTGTGAACATATAGGGTTTGTGTTATTCACTGTACCCTCATCAGTGTCTAGGAAATTGTTTAGCAGTGTTCTGGGTGCTCAAAAACCAAGAGTTGTTTCTACCAACATGAGATTATGTTTTTCACACTTTCAGGATCTTCATTTTTAGCATGCTTACGTTTTCTTGTACGCTCCCCTGAGTAGTAAAAGATTCATGATAAAATGGTCCACTAGCCCCCTTCTAGAATCTGAAGGAATGTGTTTGGAATTTAGATTTTTCACAGAATACATATAAAGTAACTGCACCACCTCCACCACTAGCTGTGGGCTCTGGAACAACACCCTGTAATCAAACACACCACATTCCTACAGCAAAAAGGGTAAATAAAAACTATAAACATCTTCACGCCCCTTCTGTCAGGTTATGAGGCCAAATGAGTTTACACCAAACTAAACAAAAAACTGAGTTTCCAGAACATTTTGAATTTGAAGAGACTGCACTAAAGTCTTGGACACAAGGGTTTGGAGATGTGAGTCTCTGCTGTGAGCTTGTGTTTTCTCATGTGTTTCAGTCTCTTACACACTGCATGCTCAGTGTGTGTGTGTGTGTGTGTGTGCGCGCGTTCAGTCACTTCAGTCATATCCGACTCGTCACACCGTGGACTGTAGGCCAACCAGCACCTCTGTCCATGGGATTCTCCAGGCAAGAATACTGGAGTAGGTTGCCATGCCCTCCTCCAGGGGATCTTCCCAACCCAGGGATCGAACCCACGTCTCTTATGACTCCTGCATTGGCAGGCAGGTTCTTTACCACTAGTTACCTCAGTAACCTCAGGTAACTGAGGGGCCAGCTGATACGATGTGAGTGAACATGGGGCGCTATGTGGAAGGGTAAGATATGGTTGGGTTAGACTTTTGGGTGTGGTCACACCTGCTTCTCCAGGCTGCCACCTTCAAACCAAGGGATGTCACCACTTGTGTGGGTGCCTTTGTTTCTTCCTAGATTCACTTTCAGGGCCACATTCATCCCAGTGAACCCTGCCTGGGGAGTTTGGAAGAGAGCCAAATTCCCCACAAACTCCCCCACCCACCTAAAGCACTACTATGACCAAAAGGTCACAACAGGAATGTCCCCAGAAGGGCATGGGGACCGAGACATTCATCAGTTAACAGTCTCTGGCTGTGCTGTTATCACCTACGCAGACCGTATGCGGCCTCTGGGCTGGGCCTCTCTCTGAGCTCCAGACTGAAGACCCAGCCTCCTACTGTTATCTCCACCCCAGAGTTGCCTCAAATGCCACATGTCCAAGACCACACTCACAAACCTCCCCTCAAAACCTGGTCCTCTTCTCTGGGGACCCACGTGTCAGTGACCAAACCCATCATTCAGTCACACAAGCTGGAGACGTCGTGTCTCTTCCTTCTCCCCCATCCTTATCCAGCCCTGTGCCCTTCTCCCTCTGAAACAGCCCTCCACTGCACCGCCACCCTCTGGTCCCAATGCCAGAGCCTCATCAAGCTGCCACTGTCAATTCTTGCCCTCCCTCAGGTCCTTTCTCCAGAATGAAGCCAGACAAATCCCTCTGAAACACAGTCAGTTACTTTACGCACACCCCCAGGAGCAGCTCCAAGATTCATGGCCTCACTTAGGATTTCTGCCAAATCATTTGATGTCTCTAAAACACACCCCACCCCTAGCTATAAAAACAGTAATGCCACCTCCCTATTTCTTAGGATAAAGATAGAAATCCATAAAAAGGCCTGCAGAGCCCTGCTTGGGCTGGCCCTGTCCTGCACCAAGCTTGTGCTCTGAGTCTCTCCAGGGAAACTGGCCTTCTTCCTTAGCCCGTGAATTTCCATCTCCTGGACTTTGGTACTTGCCATTACCCTTGTCTGGAACATTCTCCCTCCATCTCTTTACCTATGTAAAGAGGCAGGTTCACTCTTTGTTCACATCTCACTGCAACTATCATTTCACCAGGAAATCTGACCAAGCCATGTTCATCATATGCTCTTTAGCATCAGTGCTGCTCCCTCAAAGCTGAGGCTCTTTTGTGTAGTCTTATGTGTATTTGTTGATTACGTCAGGACAAAGTCCTGTTTGGTTTGCCCATCACGGTGTTCCCAGCACCTCGCCCGGTGCCTGGCATAAAATAAGTGCTTCAGTGAATTTGTGTGTTCCGTGAATCCACTTCCTGTCTGCTCACCCATCCTGGGACAAGCCCAGGAAGAAGAACCGGAAGCACAAAAAGGAGGGGGGTGTTTGTGAGTTCCTTCACCCACCCTGCAAAGAGCTTCTGGTGTATGCCACGCTCTGGGAATATGAAAAAGATACACCCATGTCCTCAAGCGCTATTGGAAGATGGCAGACTGAGAAACCAGCGAACCAACTGCCTTCAAGATCTTAACTTTAAGTCCTAACAACTGACCCATGGATCTAGCAAAGCCATAGCCACACAGGGAATGCTCACCAAAGAAAAATAGATTCCTTCTTTGAACCTGAACCAATCAACAGTCCCTTATGTCCTCACCTACCAGCCCTAATCATTCCCTGTTTTTCCAGCTGACCTCAACCACTTGGTCCTACAAAAAGCCCACCCTGACCTCAAAGACCGAGAGGTTCCAATGGCTTGCCTGGTGTGTGGGCTTCTTGGATGCATCCGACTAAGTAAACTTGGCTTTGTGTGACATAGGCATGTCATTGGTGGGCCTGACACCCCCAACTTGAAGGAAAAAGCCGCATTCAAAATGTTAAGAACCACATTTCTTGAGCATCCAGATGTTCCAGCCTTTGGTTGTATTGTCTCACACCCAGGAACAAGGGTTCCCCCTTGGTCTAAGAGTTGTCATAGTAACTTGTTAGTGGGCGCAGCTCCAGCAGTTGTCATGGTAACTGCAAACCTGTACTTTGTTTGGGATCTGTGGTGGCAAAAGCTCATGCTAATAAGGGTGGGTGGATGGAGGTGGGGAGGGATAGTGAGGGAGAATCCTCTTTTCCTCCTGCCTCCCACCCCTCCAACCTCAAAACCCACTGTGACAGTGTAAAGGACAGAGAGGTGGAGGCTTGTGTGACGTTCAGAAACATGATAGAACAGACGAACTTAATAGCCACGTGAAATCGGCTAAGAAAACGGAAAAGCAATTGCTTGCTGCAACGTCGAGGTGCTGCCAGCAATGATGATCCACGAGCGCCATCTAGTGGGAATAGCGGCCATTGCCGCCCAACCCCTGAGCCCTCCTTGAGTGGCAGCTGCGTGAGATGCCGGCTCTGTTCCCACCAACCGGGAAGGCCCGCCACCTGCGTCTGGGCCCTTGCTAGAAAAAAACATTTTGCGCTTAATGGCTCCTGGCGTTGTGCTCTACACTGTGAAAAGAAAACCTCACCCATATCCTGTGGATGCTTTGAATTTTGTTAACAGTTCTAAAATTTGAATTTAAAGTGTTTCCCTTTTAACGGCTGACTGCTAGGAACTTAAGAGACAAAGTGGAGTCAGACCTTACTTAGCAGGACCAAAAGTGGTGATCACTTTTGGATTAACCTTACCTCTGCTTTATCTAAAGTTGTTTAATTATTTAAAGTTGTTTCCCAGTTTTTTGCCATATTATCGCTTATTTTTTTGGCTGCTCGGGGTCTCCATTGCTGTGCATGGGCTTTACCTAGTTGCAGCAACAGGGGGCTACTCTCTAGCTGTAGTGCACAGGCTTCTCGTTGCAGAGACGGGCTCGAGAGCGTGGGCTCAGTAGTTGTGGCACATAGACTCGGTTGCCCTGTGGCACATGGAATCTTCCCCGATCAGGGATTGAATCCGAGTCCCCTGCCTTGACAGGTGGATTCTTAACCACTGGACTGCCAGGGAAGTCCCTCTAGTTTCTATTTTATATGAAGGATATTTCAAAGAATTTTTGGAAGAAGGTGGAGTCATCAGTAATTCCACGCAGTCTCCATTACCAGAACATCTTATCCAGGAGTCATCAGGAGTGAGAGGATTTTGAGCCCCAGGGAGATTCAACAAGCAGGAACCCAGGAGACACAATGGCAAACACATGCTTAAACTTTACCACATGCTGAGCACTTTTCTCAGTACTTTAAAGGTAAAAGCTCAGTTCAGTTCAGTTCAGTCGCTCAGTCGTGTCCGACTCTTTGCGACCCCATGGACTGCAGCATGCCAGGCCTCCCTGTCCATCACCAAGTCCTGGAGTTTACTCAAACTCATGTCCATTGAGTCGGTGATGCCATCCAACCATCTCATCCTCTGTCGTCCCCTTCTCCTCCCACCTTCAATCTTTCCCAGCATCAGGGTCTTTTCAAATGAGTCAGCTCTTCGCATCAGGTGGCCAAAGTATTGGGAGTTTCAGCTTCAGCATCAGTCCTTCCAATGAATATTCAGGACTGATCCCCTGTAGGATGGACTGGTTGGACCTCCTTGCAGTCCAAGGGACTCTCAAGAGTCTTCTCCAACACCACAGTTCAAAAGCACCAGTTCTTCGGCGCTCAGCTTTCTATATAGTCCAACTCTCACATCCATACATGACTACTGGAAAAACCATAGCCTTGACTAGACAGACCTTGTTGGCAAAGTAATGTCTCCGCTTTTTAATATGCTGTCTAGGCTGGTCGTAACTTTCCAAGGAGCAAGCGTCTTTTACTTTAAAGGTAAAAGCTCACCGAATCTTATAATCTATTTTTTATAGGTGAAGACCTGAAGCTCAGAGTGTGAGTGCAGTTTGTTTTACATCAATACATGGAAGAGGTAACTGAGGATCAGAGAGGTTAAATAACTCTTCCAGGGTCACACAGCTAGTAAGTGGTAGAAATGGAGTTCAGATGCCTCAAGTCCATGTTCTTAACCACTAGGCTTGACTGCGGCTTCATGAACTCTGAGTCAGGCAGTGGGCAAGGCCAGCAAGCAGAGAAGCAGCTCTGTTTCAAGGTCACAGGCTGGAGGAGGAAGCAGCAGAGAGTTGGGGAGCTGTGCGGTACTGAACCACCTGCGGTTGCTTGGTGTGTAGTCGGGGTTGTGTGAATATTACACGGTTGTGGACTCCTGCCCAGCCCAGCATGCTGGATCAGGAATATGGGGTACCCTGGAGGGTCAGACCACTTACTGTAGCAGGCCTAAAGATTGAGTGGGAGCTGGCCTCACTCTCAGAACCCAGACATTAGTTGAAAGGCTCTAGGGCGCCTTCTGGATTGAAAGTGCCACCTGGGCTAGGATTTGGGGATATTTTGTTTACTGCCACCCCAATGCTAGAATAGTTCCTGGCCTCAAAATATCAAAAAATATTTGTTGGAGAATGAACAAGCAAATGAACGGATGAATAATAAAGTTATACTCACCCCCCGGGCACGGTGTGAAGGAGCCACACTGAGAAGCACTGTGGGATCTCACGGGATGTGTGGCAAGATAACACTTTCTGTTTGAAGGCTGACGGGGGCTAGAGAGCACAGGTCTCAGATGGGACTGTGGAGGCGACTGTAAAGCAGATGAGTGATTTAATCAGACCAGTTTCAGAAGCTCACTCTGCGGTCGTAAGGATGGTAGCTCAAGGGGGAGATGCTGGTAGCAGATCAACTAGTAGAAACCATGAAATAGTCCAGGTCAAAGAGAGGAGGCAAGGCTCCAGATCCAGGTCTCTGGCTGCCTCTGGGCCCTGCCACAACCTTGAGGTAGTTTGGTGCTGCGGATTTTCTGGGTCATGCTGGGTGGGGGCATGGGTTCGATCCCTGGTCAGGGAACTAAGATTCCACATGCCACCTGATGGGGCCAGTAAATAAAAGAGGGGAAGAGGCTCATTCAGGTTGAAGAAGCTACTTCTTAGACATGCTCTCACACCTCCAGTTGTCCTCTGAGCCAGGCCTGACCTCAGACTCACCTCCCCAAGAGAACCATCTGGAGAGTGGCAAACTCTCCACATCCCTTTGAATCTACCCTTTCGAGGTATTGCAGGTGCCCCTGAAGTCTCACCTGAGGGGTGAACCGACCCCAGACGGTCTCCCCGGATGTTCCCCTCCAGAGTCATGGTGCCCCGGCAGGACCTGAGGCCTGTTCTCTGTACTGTTCGAGATAAAAAGTTCAAGATGATTGGCAGTGGCAGAAGTAAAATGCTGGGCAGTGTCCAAGATGGTCAGACTTTTCCCAGAAGGAGAAGAGGGGTGGGAATTTGAAATGCACATTGGTATCTAGAAGGCAGTGCCTCAGAAAAGTAAAAGCACTGGTTTCTGCTGGAGAGTTTTCAGGTGTTTTTTGGTCAGAATTTTTTTTTTTTTTTTTAGTTTATAAGAATTTTATAATAATAAGGGGAAAAAAAAAAAAAACCCACCCAAATCCCTTAACCTTGTAGGGAAAAGGGAAGATAAGAAAGCAGGAAAGTTTGAAAATGTGCTAAGTGAGAAAAGGGAGGGGGCAGAAGGAAGCAGCTACTGTAGGGGGATGGGGTGGGCAGGGGGGTGCCCAAGGGGCAATCAAGCCAGGGGTCAAGGGTCAAGCTAGTGCTCGGTTCCAAATAGCTACAATACATATCTGTTTTTATAGGTTGTGTTCCCCTAAATTCACATGTTGAAGGCCTAATCCCCAGGACCAAGGGATGTGAACTTCTTTGGAAATAGGGTCATTACAGACATGATGAAATTTCATCTGAAGTCATTAGGGAGTACCCTAATCCAGTATGCCTCGTGTCCCTATAAAAAGGGAAGTGTGGAGACAGACTCACACATACAGGGAGAAGGCCATGTCCACATGAAGACAGCGGTCTACACGCCAAGGAGAAAGGCTTAGAAGAGACCCTTTCTTTCCTCATAGCTGTCAGAAGGAACTACCTTGATCTGGGACTTCCAGAACTGTGAGACAATACATCTCTATTGGTTAAGCCGCCCCAGTTTGTGGTACTTTGTTACAGCGGCCCTAGTAAACAGATACACTTTTCTCTTTTTTTGGCTGCACCACACTGCAATGTGGGATCTTAGTTCCCTGACCAGGGGTCGAACCCAGCCCCCTGGAAGCCTGGAGTCTTAACCACGGGCCCACCAGGGAAGTCCCTGATACACAACTTAGCAGAATTTGTGGTTCTGACCTTCTTAAATGAACACTGAACATGACTGGTTTTATTCCAATGACTGAGTACAGCAGAAACTCTGCCAAGAAGCTCTGAGGGCCGGGGACCCATCCCCCAGCTACCAGCCTGCTGAAGGCTCAGGGCTGCCTTCCTCACTGGGAATTGGCTCATGACTTTGTTCACCTCTGAGGGGAACTGCTTGCCCAGGGTTCCATCTCTTCCCAAGGTACAGCTTATAGCCAATGACTGGCTAATACTGCGATACCAGGTCCCAGCCCCCGGTTCTCCATTTGGTCCAGTTGTGAAGGGCCACCCCAGCTCCAGAGCCCCACATAAGATCAGCTGAGGCCTCCGTTGGCACTACAGGACCGATTGCCCTCTCCCTCTGCCCACTCCTGCTTCCCATCTCCTAGGAGCACTTCCAGTCAACCTGCACGCAGCTCTGTCTCCAGGTGTGTCCAGGAAACCCAACCTAAGACAATGACACAGGTTTATCCAGTCTTAGGTTCAAATCCCTGCTCTGATACAGCCTCGCTGTAAAATTGGGGGGCCAATCCCTTAACCTATCTGGGTCCCCATTTCTGCAAATGTGAAATGAAGAAATTAGAGGAAACCATTTCTAGGGCCCTTTGAGCCCTGTATGTGTGTGTCGCATAGAAGTATCATGAGGCTGTGGGGATGCTGGCCCTCGACTACATGGCTTAGGTAGGCTTTTAATTCTGCTGTGTCCTGTGTTTTTGCTTAATTGCCATCAAACTGCTGTCATTTGAGTGGGCTTGCAATAGTGAGGACTCGAGTGTAATCATTTATTATTGATACACTCTTCAAACGTATTCCCAACAGCGTGCAGGAAGTCAGTTTTGAAACTGCTTGTTCCTTGGTGATTGATTCACTGGGGATCAATGTTAAGGTAACATGAACTTTGTGGTTCTTAATATATAAATATGCAAAATACACACTCCTCACATATGGACCGGCTACCTCAGTTCACCAAGGGTGTAACAAGCTACACCCACCCATCAACTGGTGATTCAGTTCAGTTCAGTGCAGTTGCTCAGTTATGCCCAACTCTTTGCGACCCCATGGACTGCAGCACGCCAGGCTTCCCTGTCCATCACCAATTCCGGAGCTTGCTCAAATCCATCGAATCAGTGATGCCATCCAACCATCTCATCCTGTGTCTCATCCTCTCCTCCTGCCTTCAATCTTTCCCAGCATCAGGGTCTTTTCCAATGAGTCAGTTCTTCCATCAGGTGGCCAAAGTGTTGGAGCTTCAGCTTTAGCATCAGTCCTTCCAATGAACACCCAGGACTGATCTCCTTTAGGAGTAACTGGTTTGATCTCCTTGCAGTCCAAGGGACTCTCAAGAGTCTTTACAACACCACAGTTCAAAAGCATCAATTCTTCAGTGCTCATCTTTCTTTATGGTCCAACTCTCACATCCATACATGACTACTGGAAAAACCATAGCTTTGACTGCTATGGACCTTTGCCTGCAAAGTAATGTCTCTGTTTGTTAATGTGCTGTCTACGTTTGTCATAGCTTTTCTTTCAAGAAGCAAGCATGTTTTAATTTCATGGCTGCAGTCACCATCTGCAGTAATTTTGGAGCCCGAGAAAATAAAGTCTGTCCTGGTTTCCATTGTTTCCCTATCTATTTGCCATGAAGTGATGGGACTGGATGCCATATCTTATCATTTTTGAATGTTGAGTTTTAAGCCATCTTTTTCCCTCTCCTCTTTCACTTTCATCAAGAGGCTCTTCAGTTTCCCTTTGCTTCTGGTGGTACAACCTTCCAATTTCAGATAACCCCTCCCACCACTTCCCAGGTAGCGCTAGTGGTAAAGAACCCTCCTGCCAATGCAGGAGACATGAGAGACGCTGGTTCAATCCCTGGGTCAGAAAGACCCCCTGGAGAAGGGAATGGCAACCCACTCCAGTCTTCTTGTCTGGAGAATCCCATGGACAGAGGCTACAGTCCATGGGGTTGCAAGGAGTTGGACATGACTGAGCGACTAACACACTCCAACCCCTTCACAACCCACAAGCTGCAACCCTTCCACGTCCACAAAACATCTGTCTTTTTCAAGGTAAAGTGATACAGTGGTTGTAGTATCTGTGTATTTAACATGCATACAACTGTACACCCATTTAAAATTGGTTACCATCATATTGCACTGCTTCACTGACAGCGTGAGTGCTCCCAACCTCGTATTACTCATCAGCCCATGGTGCGACAGTGTAAAGATTTTTAGGCAAGCACATGCCAAGTTCTAGCAAAACTGACTGTATATAAAAGGGAGGGGATGGTAGCATTCTGTCACTTGGGCAGTGTTTTCCACAATGTGAACTTTTCATATGTTCTCCAATGAAGTTTTACACCCCCCTCCCCGACACCAATCTAAAATACTCTAAACCCAGTTCCGACTGGGAGAACATGAAGGTAATGTTAGCTAAGCCAATTTTTAAGAAACATTTCAATATGATGCTTTTCTTTTGGACACCACTGAAGTTCTCCTCCCTCTCCCAGCAAACTCTTTACGTGTATTCTTGTAGAATCATAGAAGAAGGAAGCCAAACTTCAAAAACGCCCTTGCTTTCTTTATCCCTGTTGAGAACAGTAAGAGAGACTATTAAGAGGGTAAGTTTAAGTCATAGAAGTAACTGAAGCTGAGGGGCATTGCTGAGCAGTCCCAAGGTAATTCCCTAAGTGTATTAAGACTGGTTGGGCAATAAAAGCTTAGTGTGTGACTATATGTTGCACAAATTGTAAATTAACAGCAACCCAGTAAGCTTAAAAGAATTTTAGATAAATGCAGAAATTAGTATGAAACTTTAAGCCACCCCCAAAATTTAGCTCCATGAGCAGATAGTTTAATCTCCCTAAATTTAAAAGGTCTCTTAATTTGACTATGTCTATGCATATAGAATATATTGAGACATGTTTACAATGGTGACATCAAACATGTTTCTTCCTGAACTAAGGCAAAAACAAGGATGGAGACATGAGAAGATGAAGTTGGAAAGTGCACAGATTAATTATTTAGCAGCTGCAGGCAACAGAATCCCAAACCAGGGGCAGGGTGGGAGGTGGCAGGAGGTTGAGAGACCAAAAAAACCACACACCCTCAAATTCCAAAACGTTGCAGAGAAACCGGCAGCAGATCCATCTGGAGGTAGGAGCAAAATGATGGTCTGCAAGTCTAAGCATTCAATTCCCGGATCCCTTTTCCTGCGCTGCACAGCTGGGCAAGAAGAGCCCACTCATTCCTCAAGACTGGAGACTCCAGTCTTGTCTCAAGAGGATAAACAGGCCTCTGGAGTAATGGACATGGAGCACGCCTGAGGGCAGGGGTAGTACCCTACCACACACTAAATACAGAAACCCAACCCCTCCAACCCCACTTGTCTTCTAGAATGCTAGCAGATGGCCTATTATTCCTCCAGCAGGGGGATATGAAAAGTATTCAGAGAATGGGCAAAGCCCTCACGGTGACCTAAGAGGTTTCCCAACAGCTCCACTAGGACACAGCACATTGAGTTGACAAGCCAAACTCATGTGCTGAGACCTTCCTATTAGCTTTTTAGTCCCCACTCAGAAGGCTTACTACACATCTGAAGAATGCCTCTAATGATGAAAACATACAGCCCAATCCCAAAACAGAGACAAAAAGACTTATCTAGGACTGGGTTGGAGGGGAACTTATGAGAAACTTTCTTGGAGGCCATTAGCTTGTAAAAATTTCAGAGGTTAAAAAATAGACTTGGAATATGGAGCTGAGAAAATCTCACAGAAATTAATTTAAGAAACAGAAAATAGATGAGAGGAAATCAGTGAAATCCAGAGAATTAAAAAATTTCTAAATTTTTGCTCAATTTTGTGTCCCCCCTTCCTCTGCATACTGTTGCTAAAAGCTGAGTGGTGACAGTTGTAGGCACAGGCACACAGGATGAAGTCTGGCACCGTCGCTTATGAAAAGCTTTAACTAGAATCTGGGACTAAATTTAATCAGAATTAAATCCTGCTGGTTCACCACAGGATCTTCTTTTGCACTCTTATGCAACTCCTTTTCTATTGCCAATGCATTATCCCTTCATCTGTTAGTCAACTGTGGATTAACTTTCCAATTCCCCATAATTGACCCAGTGCTAAATTTCTCACTAAGCCATCAACTGCAAAGGGTTTGACAGGCATGAGTAGTACTGTAGAACTGGGATTTGAAGATCATTAAAATGGAACTGCTTTTGAAACTGAAGCCATACAGGTCAAGGAATTAAGCAGTCAAATGGTGCTTACCTGCTCCAAGCATCATACAAAAGCTGGGAGCTTATTCCTTTAAGTAGATCAGCCTCTGGCAAAAGCTAGATTACAACTAGTTGTGGCTTCTTAACTGTAAACCAGGTTTGTTCCCACAAAAGCCTGCAAGTGCAAACACTGTACACCATACTTCTATTCCTACTTCAGGATGGATGAGGCAGGGATTGAAGTATCTGCAGGATTTATTCACAACTTGAATATGGAAAACTACGAAGACATTTTTTCTTTCACCCTTCCAAGCGAATTAAGCAAGCATTCTTCACTATATTATTGGTCAAGTTATCTACCTGTTAACTACCATGAAGAAATTGAGAGTGACTCCCCAAAAAGGGACAAAAAGAGAACAGGTATGACTTTTTAAATCTAAATTTGCATTCACTGATATCACTGCCCATCTTAACTTAGAAGGAATTAATACAGCTTAATTTATATAGAACTATTTAAGTCTAAAAACTGTTAGGAAGCTGGTGAATTAATGTGTCTAGAAAATGTGACCCTAGAATAATCTTTGTGACCACATATATATATTCATTTTATCAGTCTTCAGTATTCCATATGTAATACCCAAAATTTTACCAGATTCAATTTGTTACTATGTAATAACGTAAGTAAGATACTGAAAGAATGCTTGCAAGTCAATGTACACAAAGCTGTAAGTAAAATTTCAACTCTTTCACAACAGAAGCCAAAGCAAAACTAAAACGTAAGGAGGAATTAAAAACATTTTATCTGTGTATTCAGAATCACACACAAGTTACCTTTACAGTTCAATTTACTATATAGAAATCATTTGGGTTTTATATTTTCAGTTAAATTCTGAACTTACAATATTGATTTTTTTTAAAAAAAAGATTGTTACATTAATTCAGTACTTTTTTTAGCATACCAAATTGAAATACATTAAGATCAAACTTTAGATTTATGGCAAACAGTCTTCAAATACAACACAAACAATTTTTTAAAGTTACCATATCGTTCACATGTGGTACTTGCAACTCTGAGCTGTTATACACAGAATAGCTCTCCTTTAAATACGGCAAAACTGACATGCCATGAAGCTCAAAGTTGTATATAGTCAAGCCAAGGACTCAAAGTTGTACCATCTCTTAAAAAGATTTGGCATTTCTGAACCAAAAAGCACAACATGTAAAGAAGGTTAGGAACAATTCCTCCTCCTCATTACAGTTAAAAAAAGTTGCATGGTAGCTTGGAATTTTGCATAAAACCCCACATTATACCTTGGAAAATTCCAAGGGTAATTAGATGACAACGGACTGGAGTCCTTTTTCAATTAATAGAACCCATAAAATTCAAATGGGAATTAATCAAATCAAAAATATTAAGCACCTACTGGTTTAAGAGATTGAAATTTATTAGATTCATGATCAATTTCTTTTCACCTTGAAATCAAGGTGTAAAAACCAGCTATTAAGTGCATTCCGAACTTCTCCTATGTAGCACACGCAGAATTTTCTGTCCATTGGCACCAAAGTGAAGTCACATTTCCTCCTGGGAGACAGAAATTCCACATCTGAACATAGAGTAAGTTAGGAAAAAATGACCCCTGTTGTTTACTTTATTACTATTGTGATTCTGAGATCTAGGATTTCTAATATACTAGCCATGAATAATGCAAATTCCTGGCAACAACTGTCAGTGACTCTAACTCACTTCCCCAATCACCATAAAACTTTAGTATGAAAAGAATGAAAACTAATTACACTAAGCTGCTGAACAGATGGGAAATAACAGGAAACTAAGCAAACAACAAAACAAACCCTAAGTTTGAAATCACTGCAATCGAGAAATTGAAAATAGGTGTGCTTCACCCCATCCTCCTCACAACTCTGAATTTAAATAATATTCCGTGCAAAGGAGCATCAGGTTTCTGGATATAGATGTAGCCCTTCTTTAAGATTTAGTGCGCAGCAGAGTTTTCTGCATTTCCCTCCCCAAAGTTTATTCAGAGTATTTAATAGATCTTCCATTTCAGCCAAAAGATTTGTGATTCAAAGATTTACTAAGGTACTCTACGCATTCTATCTATACAGAAACACCTATTAATTATTACAATTGGCTTATGCAGGATTAACATTTTTGGTGTTAAAATTGTTAAACATCATGCTTACTGCACATCAACTCTCCATAATTAATCTGAACTTCACAATGATTTACCAAACATTTTACTTAAATTACTAATTAAATAACTGAAAAATGTACTAAGCCAAACTAAACTTAAATGGGCTATAAAGGAAAATAACCTTCAAAACAGCCCAGATACACATCTATTTCAAAACTACCTTTGCTAGCTAGCCCCTTTCCCAAAATTTTAGCCTGAAAAAACAGTAAAATCTACACAAAATTTTATTGCAATCATACAAGGGTTACATTAGGTCAAATACAACAAATACTATGATGCAATTTTACATTTATTAAACTACAGTTCAAAGCACAAATTTACACATTCTAAATACACTAAACGTATCTAATGAAGTCACACCGGTCTTCCACTGACATTTGATATATCTGGGTGAAAGACATTAACTTTACAAGACTTTTTAACACGAATCCTTAGTATAAAAACTGTGTACTTGTATGTAAACGGTTTAATGGGGAACCCAATTAATGGGCTTCCATCTCCACTAAGTCATCCATTTTGTTGCATATTTTATTTTAAACGCTTAAGGGGTAGGGCAAACTGGTAGGTTTAAATCTGGATACATTATCTTAATCTCCCAATTACCCCCAGTGAATTATAGAGCTGATTTTGTCTGGTCCCAAATAGCTATTACTAGTAGTTTTTGTTTCCAAGAGAATTAACAGAGTAAGATTGTTCAAATTTTTTCCACACTGGAATGTAGACCAGACAAGCTTATTAACCTGCAACTTCAGATCTACAGAAGCGTTAATGCCTGCTTAAGCTTCAGTGGAAAAGTTGTCTTCTTGGCTCAGCTGAATGCAAGAAGGCACAAAGAAGAAGTTCTTCATCATTGTGTCTGAAGTAATTCCAGCATCTTGCATCTCATACCTAAGGGAAAAAAAAAATCAAGACATTTGAATTTAAGCACAAAGAAAGACCATAAAACCACATAACAAATGGACAATGAAAAGAACTATAAAATAACTGGTCTTCCAATTATGCTTAAAAGATCATTCTGTTAATACTTTTAAGTTGTGCATTCTTCATAGAATTAAAACTAGCAAACCCTGTCACCTCAAATATCCAATCTGCTTTAAAAAAATAAAAATCCATCTTACCAATCACTGTATGACATCATGTAATAAATAGCTGGCCTCTGAAAATCATTGAAAGCAGATGGTTCATGGACAGAATCTGCTCCCATGTTATCAAAGATAAGCCAATCTCCCACATTCAGCTCAGGAAGAAGACAGTTTTCCACAATTTGATCAAGCTCATCACAGGATGGACCCCAAAGGCTGCTTGTAAACAGAGGCTCATCTGCCTTGTATTTCTGTAGGACAAAAAAGTAACTTTTGTTAAGCTTTTAACTCAGGCAGGTAATGAACTTGAAGGTGGGTAAGAGCGTTTTTTCACCTCCTCCTTAACTCCATCTAAGGCAGCAATTTAGAGAACAAAGGACTTAACAGGACTCAGAGAAATACAAACTTTCAGAAAAAGGGGCAATCTTCCCCCATCCTAAAATATTTCTTTGAAATTGGGATGAGGGCTTCCCTGGTGACTCAGTGGTAAAGAATACTGCCTGCTAATGCAGGAGACACAGGTTCAATCCCTGATCTGGGAAGACAGCATGTGCCACAGAGCAACTAAGTTCGTGCACCACAACTATTGAGTCTGTGCTCTAGAGCCTAGGAGCTCCTGGTTGCCACAACTAGAGAAAAGCCTGTGGAGCAACGAAGACCCAGCATATCCAAAAATAAATACAATTTTTAAACTGGGAAGCATCCTAAAAATAACAGCTCCATTCAGAAACTGCCAAATAAGCAGGTTTTATATTATTTGTAATAAAACTTGCCTTGTGAACCTCTGGAATGGTATTCAAGTCCTCAGACAGTTTACTTGCAAAAGAACCATAAACACCATCATTCATATAATACATGAAGGCTGGTTCATCACTTCCGGTCTTTCCTACTGAGGAAAAAAAAACACAAAAACAGGAAAAGTAAAGATGAACTTACAGTAAAACAGCTAAAAGGCATATCAAAGTCTGAATTACTATTTATAGAATTGACTCATAGGTTTCACATTTTTCAAAATATAAACAGTGATAATATACTGACAAAACTGTTAACTTAAAATACTGACCACACTTCACCAAGGAGGATGACCAATGAACACATTAAAAAAAAAAACAAAATAAAACCCTGCTCTACATCATTACTCACCAAGTAAATGTAAATTAAAACTACACTGAGATACCACAACACACACCTACTGAGTGGATACAATTTAAAACTGACCAAAAAAATAAATTAGCAAAGGTGGGAGCAATCAGAACTTGCATATATACATTGCCAGCAGAGGAGTAAAATAGCAACACCATTTTGAAATCTTCGTGAACACCTACTCTCTGACCCAGCAATTCTATTCTTACATCATTCACCTAAGAACAATGTCCACAATACTTACAGTACTGTATAATAATGCAGTAAAAGTAGTTCTACCCTTAATAGCCAAAAACTGGAAACAATCAAATATTCATGGCAGGAGACTGAAGACAAAGTATATGCATTCAAACAGTGGAATATTAATTGGCAATAAATAAATGTAAAATGAAATGCTCTATCAAATATTATACTGAGGTGTCTTACAGAAGAATATACAAGATCCCACTTAAAAGAAGTTCAAGAGCAGTCCAAACTAATCTATGCTGGAAAAATAACCAAAATTGAACAAAACAAATAAATTTTAAGATATGAAAATTATTTTATTTTGATAGGGATGAGACTGTACTGGTTCTTAAAGGGAATCAATCAATCACCTGGGGAAATTTATCTAACATAAGCCTATCTAAACATCAGCTTTGAGCAGAGTCTGATGGAGTGGGACATTAACTATGGCATTTTGAAAAGCTCCCTAGCTCCTCCCTACAGGTGGATGAAGAACATCCATAACGTCATAACCCACCAAATGTCCGAAATTATATTTACATGTGATAGTATCTGATGAACTCATCTTCAAACTAATTAGAATTATTTACTAACAGAAAACTATAAACTTTGTAACTTACCTCCAGAGGAAAACTTATCATTTTCAACAACTTTCTTTGCTACGATATTAACTGCAAGTGTAAATGCAGAAGACACAAAGTAGCTTCCAGGTTCAGAAATTATCTTGATGCCAGATCCTTCAGGAAAGTAGACATCCAACAAAGGGCTGATAACATGATTAACCTATGGGTTTTAAAACCCACATTATGGTTTTAATATTGGATTAGATAATTCACAACATTAAGAGATTGACAGCAATTAAATTTTTTAGGAAAATTAAGTAGCTGAACTATAGACTATGAAGCTTAGAAATAAAGCAGGCTTTCAAGTCATCGAAGTCGATTTTCTAACTATCAGAATGGCATTAATTTAAAGTTATAATTCCAGTGGCAAATGGCTCCTGGTGATTGAAGAGTCATTGTTTCTATATTCAGTCACTAGGGATGAAGGAGCAAAATTTCAAATCAGTTTCTATACCGGAGGAAGGTGAGAACTGATGTGTATCTGGATAAAACAGTTCAAGCTCTTTAAGTGATGAATGAATTAATCGTTGTCATCAAGCACTGAAAACACACATATTCCATGATAAAATTATGCTACAGAGTTTAAACTTTTCCAAGGTCTTCTATTACCTATTCATTTGCTTACAAATTTTACACAATGTTACAGCTTTAGTTGCTGCTCTAAAAACTCTAGTCTACAAATCTACCATGTAAGTAGAAAAGAATGAGAGATTAGTCCAGTATGTTCATACACTGAACAATGTTTACCTCTTCCAATTGAAATTCAGTTCCTGTGAAGCCTCCACCAATGTCTAACATGTTCATTGTGAAGCCAAATTCTCCCTAGAGATGCAGGAGGAGGGGGGGGAAATCTTTAAACACTTTTCCAAATTGTAATGCATATAGGGACATCACACACACACACAAATCCTCTAAGGCAGGTAAAAAAATCTCTGTTCTGACCTTTTGTAAATTTCTTGCTTTCTACTAACAGAAGTGGATTATTTCATTATATTTTCCTGCTATTGTCTGTACTGTCTTTAGACATATACAAGTAAGTAACTATTGCATCTCTCTACACCCATTTTTTAAAATGTGCATGTCATAAATAAGTACGATCAGAATACTTTAGAAGTAGAAAAAAAGCTGAATATTTGCCTTAAATAACATCTTGGCTTAAATATCAAAATAATTTAAGGGAAAAACTTACAGCCATGTCAAACACACATCGCGCATCAGATAGAGCATGTACATATACTTGAGATTCTTTGCAAGCACTTGAAACATGAAATCTGAAAGACACAGAGTAATAAATTTGAAGCTGCAGCGAATGAGGCCCTTCCTTTCTAACTCACCACATTCACACACAGAATATTCACATTAACTTTACTCAATATTTAAAGCATTAGAAACATGAACCTCTAATTACCCAAGTTACAATACCAGCCTTTTAAAAAAGGCAGTGTTTGGGTAACAATTTTTTTAATAATAAGTTATCAGTTATACTTCACAGCTATCAGATAGGGACATACTTTTTATATGGTAAAGTAACAATAAATTGTTACTTTATTAAAAGTAACAATCACCCAATAAAACTGGGTGACAAAATCTTCAATTTTGAATGCACAATTCTACCTGAAAATATAAAAATCTATTGTGGGACTTCCCTGGTGGTCCAGTGGTTAAGAATCCACTTGCCAACACAGGGGACACAGGCTTGATCCCTGGTCTGGGAAGATCCCACATGCCAGAGAGCAACTAAGCCCTTGAGCTGCAACTACTAAAGCCCAAGCATCTCTTGTGCTCCACAACAAGAGAAGTCAGAGTAACCTCTGCTCTCCAGAGTTAGAGAAAGCCGGCTTGCAGCAATGAAGACCCAGTGTAGCCAAACACAAATCTTTTTTTTAAAAAATTATCTATTGAGAAATAAATACAAAGTGAACATTAATTCAGTTGAGCAATACTGATAACTGCTCATTAATAGTGATACTTCTCAAAGATTCAGACTATTTAAATATAAGGGAATTCCCTGGTGGTCCAGTGGTTAGGACTCTGCCCTTCCACTGCAGGGGGCCTGTATTCGAACCCTGTCAGGAAACTAAGATTTGACAAGCCATGCTGCAAGACCAAAAATTAAATAAAATTAAATTTAAAAATTTAATTAAAATATGGTCCTTTCCATATCAATTGTGGCAGTGGTTACAAAAATGTTAAAATTCACAGAATACACCTCAAATCAATTTTCCTGTGTGTTAACAAAAAAATTAACTGAACTATGAAAACTCTCAAATACTGTCATTATTGTCAGCTAAGGCAGAATTAAGTTTAACAGTGGTGATTCTTTATCCATCTTTATGAACAATTTTAAAATCTGGCGGTCACTGCTCCAAATCTGATTCAGATCATGGTTTGGAAACTATGATCAAATCATTAATTCTCTGGGTCTTAGTTTCCTCATATATAAAAACTGAGAGGATAAAATAGTCTACTGATTTTTTGAAGTGCCCCTTAGGGATTAAAGAGGGGAAAATAAAAAGTCTTGGGATGGGAAAAAGAAAAATTGAAATGACATGTCCAACAACCATTTTGGTGTTCATCAGAATTCTAGTAAATCCTTCCATTCAATTTAAAAACAAGTGATTTAAATTACTAACCGAACTGTTATTTACTATTTTCTCTCTTTACTAGGTGAAGGGGAGGTACATACAAGTACAAAACAGTATAAAGGATAAACATTTATTTTCCTAAAATAAGAAAACTATGTATAGTAAATCAGAAATTTAATCTATTAGCATTTATACAAAAGAAAGCTTAAACTGGTAAACAGAAAGACGAAGATTATCAAAATGAAGTTTAAAACTACTCACTTAACTCCAATAATTTGGACATCAAGTTCCTTAGCACATTCCAAAAGATGCCTACAGTTCTTCAGGGTAGTGCCAAACTTCATGTTACCCTCTTCACCTCCAATACTATCTTCTGTTGCAATATGTAGTAAGACCCTAAGAGAAGGGGAAGATGATTGGGGCAGAGTTGGTTTACATCATCATCAGCACACGTGAAGCCTGAAGATTGTAGGAAGTGTGGTGATAATGTTGTCAGTGCTCCATAATCCAGCGTCGGATGAGTCAAGTGAACCTAATGAAAAACAATCCTGTATAGAGAAAAAACTAGCAATTAGGGACTAAAGCATGAAGCTTACAAGGATGGGAATTTGGAAAATGCAGGAAGTTAAGACTCTGTTGTAGCAGCAAGAGTCGGTTGGGCTCTGTAATGAAAGACGACATTACTTTCAAATGAAGTCCATCAGTCCATAAATCCACCTAGAAAGACTAAATTGAATAGCAATGCCATTACTGTCTTTCAGTAAAAACTATGAGCGCTTTAAATGCTTCAAATTTCCTAAAAAAGTTCTAGCTAGTTAACCTTCTACCACTTATTTGGAACCATTCCTCCAATTAATCACATAGATGTAACAAGAAAAAAATTTTTTTTGACATATCTTAACAGCAGCCTTTTAGACTACTGATTCAAATCTATTTGGTATTTCCTTCCAAACCATGACAACCATGACAAAGTGATCAAGACTGTCAGGCAATCTCTGAGTAACCACAAATCACTTTAAAAAACAATTATACAAAACTGATATTTGTAAAAGCAAAATTATTCTACCTAAAGAATACCTTTCAAAGAATACCATTAAAGTAAGAAAATTATCAATATAAGGAAATATGGACATGATACACATTTTTGGTAACATATAACACACAATAACTTATTAAAAAGCAATTTTGTGCTAATATACTTTTAGCATATTCTATATAAAATCCTCTTGATATACCAGTTCATGGTAATATTTTGCCTTAAAATTTCTGTTTTTTTGTTTAAAGCATGGCGAACTTATCGAACCCTTATCGAGCCCCCTGCACTGGGAGCTCAGTCTTAACCACTGGACCACCAGAGAAGTCCCAAATTTTTGTTTTTAAACAGTAAAGTTTTTAGTTAGAAAATAAATCTTGGGACCCATGTAAGGTACAAGTAAAGACATTAAACCTCATTTTTGAAGAGAAGGGACTTAAGGACTAGGTAGGACTAGGTTCCTAAGACACTGACACAAAGGACAACCATCTAAGAAACCGAAGCTAAGGGCAGATTAAACCCTCAGCTAGAAGGAAAAAAGCTAAGCAAAACACATTATGTTCCCAATGTGACAAATAACTAGAATAGTTAATATAATTGTGAAAATATAGCCATAGCTTTAATTTGACCATTCTACCAACCAGGTATTCTTCCTTGAATTAAACATTATACACAAATTATATCCCAAAATGCCCTTATCTCATCCCAGTTGCCCGTGAAGGATCAGAAGTAGCCAATAAAAATGCTAATAGTATTTCCCGTGTAGTAAGTTACAATACTTACAACATATACCACTACTCTATACAAAAGCCTCCCCCTCTTCCCAGACTAAAGACAATCCCAAATCCTAGGTAAAACAATATCCCTCTGTACCTAATTTCACACTTACTTGGCATTCGGGTGGTTACGTGCAATTTTCTTCAATTCAACTTCATTGTCACATGTCATGATATTAACTCCAACTTTTGCTGCATACTTTATCTGAGACACTTGCTTGCAAGGACTTATGTAAATAATGTTTTCTGGAGATACACCCAATTCTTGCACTAAAGCCATTTCAGTCTAAAAACAGATTTTAAACAGTGTCATCTAAAAGGTAAGCTTTCATTACTTTTCAATCATTGGCAGCTTTCATTACTTTTCAGTCACTGCCATATACCTTTATTTTCTGGTTAAATTCAAATTATGTAAGGTTAAATTATGATTACATACATCACAGTTCATATTCTGGTAATGCTTGCTATATTATACTGTGTTAAAAAGCTTTTAAAAGGTATATAGGCATATCTCATTTTATTGTGCTCTGCAGATAATTCCATTTTTAAAACTGAAGATTTGTGGCAACCCTGTGTTGAGCAAGTCTGTTGGCACCACTTTTTTTTTTTTTTTTTTTTTGAGGTGTGTACATTATATTTTAGACAATGCTACTGCCTACTTAATAGACCACAACATAGTATAAACATAACTTTTATACAAACTGGGAAATAAAAAAATTCACGTGACTCGCTCTTCTGCAGTGGTCTGGAACTCAATCCACAGCATCTCTGAGGTATGCCTGTCATTACCATCAGAGAAATCTCCCAGTTTAGGATATTATCTTGCTGTCATCAGAAGTAACTTGATCAAACTAGCTCTAGGCTAAGAATGAGGAACAAATAAAAGTTTCTGATTAAAGATAAAGAAAGCTTATAAAGTCTCATCTCACCGTAATGTTCCTTTCATTGATATACTTGAAAGTTTGTAAATTTCCAGTATTAAATGGCAAATTTAAATGAGTTAAAAAATGCATCCACAGGTCAAACTTCCTTGCAATTGTTCTCCTACTGCTATTGGTCACCAAATGTTGTTTTTAGTTGCTAAGTCATGTCTGACTCTTTGCAACAGGCTCCTCTGTCCATGCTATTTCCCAGACAAGAACACAGGAACAGGATGCCATTTCCTTCTCCAGGGTGTCTTTCCAACCCAAGGATCGAACGCGAGTCTCCTGCAGTGGCAGGTGGATTTCTCTACCACTGAGCCAACAGGGAAGCCCCACCAAACATTAGTCAATTTTAAAATGTTGCAGTTCAATAACAAAGTAATGAAAATGACTTACTTTACTAGAACAAGCAAATCCAGTTCCAAGAGCTGCCAAAATCTCAAGCACAGCAGGAGTGGAGTTGCACTTCACCGTGTAGAATGGCTTTATCTGAGCCACTATGTTCTGCCACTGACTGTGCTTCTTCACAATCTTTCCAAGATCTCCCACAAAAAATGCATTTTTCCCTGTCTATTATAGTTATGAAAAAAAGAAACATAAGAACTACTGAAAACAGAGTGTTAAGTAGGAAGGAACTCCCCTTTTCCTCCACAAATGAGCCAAGATAAATATTTACATACCACCACATTTAAGGCTTGTTTCTTTTTAAACTTGACTGTTTGCTGTTCTATGCTGACATAAAAAATATTCTCTTAGATTAAAAAAATTAAAAAACAGTGTCAATGAGAGTGACTTTCTACTTCAGAACTGCTCCAATTTTACTTCTGGTGAATGGAAGGGAAGATTACTTATATCGTTCCATGCATTCCTTAACTGTTAAACCTACTTTAACAGTACAGGATCTAATTTCCTAAAAAGGTGAGTAGAACAAGGAATGCTAAACAAAAAGCCATATCCCCAATGTGAACTGCAGTTAGAGACACTAAAACAAGGGAACAAAGAAATCCATTTTTAAGGAGGTAAGTTGGTAGTATTTGTAGAGGTGACAAAACTAAATTTAAAAATACAGAAGTACACTAAATGCCAAGTCCGATAAATCCAAGTCCGATGGTTAGGACTCAGTTTTCGCTGCTGTGGCCTGGGTGCAATCCCTGGGTCAGGGAACTCAGATCCCACAAGCCGTAGAAAGAAAGAAAGAACAAGTAAATGGATTTTTATTACGAATCTGGGAAAAGATCGTGATAGAGTCTGAAGCTGGAGCTACCCTAGGGGTAAAGAGATGACTACACATATCATCCAGAGAATAAATTACCCAACGTTAGATGGCAGACCAAATAATCTTTATTTAAAACATACAACATTCAGATATTGTTTGAAATGTCATGAAAATATTACTGTTTTCTATAATCCACATTATTTGAAGATATACATCATTAGAATGTACTGACCAAAGACAGACTGCCACCCTTAATGTTCTGACCCAGGAAGTGTTGTAAAAGTGACTAAGACTAGTGACATGAGAGAACTAACTGTGGACTGGTTTGACTATAGAATAGACCGAATGGTCGGACAAATGTCATTCTTCCTCACCCCCAAAAAAGAATTCTGATGACAGAAGAGAGCAGCAGGATTTTGCTGGTGTGAGAGAAGACTTAAACATATCTGTAGAGGTCAAGAGAAAGCTTTTTGGGTATCCTATTACTGAACATCAATAACCTGAAAACACTTCTTCAAATTTGGGGAATATAGGAAATTAGCTCCAACAAAAACAAATTCTTTCAGGAAGGCAATAAACAAAAATTACTGTATCAGTAAGTACAAAACAAAAATGATCTTAAGTAGCAGTAATGATGCTTCGTATTTCAGAAATTATTATAAACACTATTTTAAGAAATCCGATATGACACTTACCAGGGTATGTTCATAAACATAGTTATCAATAACATTTCCAAGGTTTGTTCCTTCATCCAACAGGCCAACGGAGTAGTTTGCATCGTCAATAAATCCTTTCATCTCAGCCGTATTCCACAAAGCCGAAAGTCATAAACCAGGAAAAACAAGAGACGGGCCACCAAGCCTTACGTCTGGGTCCTTAGAATATGCAACAAACTGTCAAAATAGAAGTTATTTCAAAGTCTGTATTATTTCATTAGTTAAACTTAATAGTTTAACTATTAAGTTAATAGTTTAACTTATTAGTTAAACTCCAGCTGTCAGTTGGAGTATGCTAATAAGAGGTACCTAATTTAGTGAAGAATCTGCCTAATCACTTACCATTTTCAGAAACACTCGATCACCAACATCCTTTCCTTAGCGCCCATTTTAAAGCAAATGTGAATTTATACATAAAAAGACAAGCTTAATATGACAATTTCTTGAGAAGGCAGCTGAAACATATGCAGAATATGTTACAAATCAACATCATCACCTTACTTACATAGAGTTGCAGAGCCAGTCTTTTTTATCCATCTTGCTTTGTGGTTCTTCCATATAACACAAACAACTTTACTCATTTTAAGTAAAGAAAGTTAGCGAAATAAACTAAATGTCTGCAGCTAACCAATCAAAATAGTCTGAACTTCAAATCACTGCCAGTCACATAACCAGTGTGATACCAGGTAACTGCAGATAAACGTCTTCTAAGTAAAATTCTAGAGTAGGTGATGTGTAAGCAACAGGAATGGGTGAAAGTGGAGGCCGACTTCAGGAGGACATCTGTAGCTCTGATACAGACTACCTGGATCCCACACCACAAGCTACAACAGAACTAGTTCAATCAAGTTAACAATTACGTCTGAGGTAAGCTTATTTGGTGAAAATGTTTCTGGAACATAAGTCAGAAAACCTAGTCCTGGCTCTGTCATTTAATAGCTGTGCAATCCAAGGTCAACTACTTCAAAAAACTGTTGTAAAAAAATAAAAAAAATCACTTAAGTGCTGACTTGAAAGAGCTAACTGCCAGAAATGCAAGAATGTCACTGCAATTTGAAACTAGGTATAAGTTAGGGACCTATATATACATCATAAACATTTATTTATTAAGAACTCTGATTTTTAAAAGGCATCATACTGGGACTTCCCTGGTGGTCTAGAGGCTAAGACTCTGTGCTCCCAATGCAGGGGGCCAGGGTTCAATCCCTGGTCAGGGAACTTGATCCCACATGCTGCAGCTAAGGCTGGGAACAGCCAAATAAATAAATAAAATAAATAAATATTTAAAAAAAAAAAAAAAAGGCATCATACTGAATCCAACTCTTCCCCAAACAAATAAAGTTTCCCTCTTTCTCCAAATCACCCACTGTTCTCTGGAGCAGCCCATACCTAAGTTTATCTTCTTTGCTGAATTTACTGGTCCTTATCCCCTGGAGAAGGAAAAGGCATCCACTCCAGTACTCTTGCCTGGAGAATTCCATGGACAGAGGAGCCTGGCAAGCTACAGGCCATGGGGTCGCAAAGAGTTGGACACACACACACACCTGTTACTCTAATATAAAGTCTATAAACATAACATGTTCTCGAGACAGATGCTGTCACTCCGTGTCTGGGACTGATTTCTGGGTGCCACATTAATTTTAAGGGACTTAGACCAGATTCTGGCAACATACACAGCTTTTCCTGTCTCTTTGATTACGCCCTTTCTCTTCCCCTCCCCCTGCTCTATGCCAGAGTTCACCTCAAGTGGAGCCCTTGTCCTAAAAATATATTCCATTTCAATGGTTCTCAAAAGTATCAGCTTTTTGGTTGCACCAAAACAATTCCTCAATAAGCCACAGCATTAGTCAATTTCATGAAATAGAAAAACATTTTAAAAACAGCAACAGTTATATTTCTAAGAAGTCAACTACATGAAGTTTACTGAGAAAATCTTAAGATTGTCACACCAGAAATGATTTAAATCTGTGCCCAGAAAGTAGACATTTAGGCTTGAGGATACATGTTTTTTTTAAGCAATGTAAGACCAATCAAAACATCAATTTTAGGGGGATATTCAACCGCACTAACACAAACAGAACGATAAAGGTTATACATTCAAAAAGATAATTTATCCTATTAATAATGAAAAGTACTTAATTAAGATCTTTAGCCTAGTATTTCAGCTCATCAGATTCCTATGTATTTTCTACTCTCTACGCAGCATTTACCTGGGAACCCTGAGTTATCAATTATGGACCATCACAGGCAACTGCCACCAAATGTAAAGTTGTAGTTTTTAAAGTCAGGACAAGAAGAACCTCCATTTCCTTCAGCTAGAGATGGCTGGATGGCATCACCGACTCAATGGACATGAGTCTGAGTAAACTTGGGGAGTTGGTGACGGACAGGGAGGCCTGGCGTGCTGCAGTCCGTGGGGTCCCAAAGAGTTGGACACGACTGAGCAACTGAACAGGGTTTAAGGAAGGCTAATTTCCCTCTGACACTATGATCCTAAACAGTCACAAAAACATCAGGTCCATTCATCCCAGTCTTATCTGCTGAATGCCAACATTCTTCACAAATTTTTGTACATTAAGTAAGGTTATGGTTATCTGAGTGAAAGTTGCTCAGTAGTGTCCAACTCTTTGCGACCCCAGGGACTAACTTGACTATACAGTCCATGGGATTTTCAAGCCAGAATACTGGAGTGGGTAGCCATTCCCTTCTCCAGGGGATCTTCTCAACCCAGGGATGGAACCAGGGTTCTCCTAAGGATTTTTTCCAACTATTTTCAAACTACATAATCTACAAATTCAGTCAAATCTCACTGCCTGCTAAACTAGCTTAATCTAAAAGCAAACATTTTTTATAGCAGTGTGCCAAAAACTTTGTACACTATTCTCTTAACCCTCAAAAACCACGATGACAGTATTATTCTATTTTATTGAGGCACAGAAAAACCAGGCTAGCTAGGGAGATGCCGATGACAAAATTACAGTCATACCTTGGAGAAACTGCAGGTTTAGTTCCAGACCACTATAATAAAGTATCTCATTAAAGCGAGTCACATAAATTTTTTGGTTTCCCCATTCATATAGAAGTTCCTCTTATACTATCCTGTAGTCGATTAAGTATGCAAAAAAAAAAAAAAAAACCCCCCACCAAAACCCCAAACAATGTACATACCTTAACTAAAAAATAATGCTCTTGGAAAAACGGCACCAACAGATTGCCAAAAACAAGGTTGCCACAAACCTTTAATCTATAAAAAATGCAACCTTTGCCAAGTGTAATAAATCCAACACAACTCTCAGGCTCTTTGATAGAGACAATGACATCCCCAGATCAATTAACCATTTCTTAGACATATGAACTCTCATAGTTGTTAATAAACTCTACACTTTATTCACACATGGTACCAAAATATCCTATCATGCCTCCTTACAGTCTTCAAATCTTTCTTAAGACTAGTTTCTACATAACAACCTTGTTCCTTCTATATCTCTTGCCTAAATTCTCAGGTAAACCCTAAAGTTTTTTTCCTTTTTTAATCTTATCAATAGTTTACATGCAGTAATGTACACCCTCATTCTGACTAGTGTATACACCAGTATAACCACCACTATCGTAAAGATAAAGCTCTTCAAGTCCTTTTGTCCACCTCAGGCAAACATTTATTTGCTATCACTAAAGACTCTTGTAGAAGTGAAATAATTTTAAATATTAATAGTAAAGGTCAAACTAAAACAGCTGACAAATAAATGTACTATCAATGCAAATAAAAATGTTAAAGTATGCCTTGCTCTAAAGGAAAGACTTAAGAGTTCATGTAGAGGGGCTGTATTCCCATCACTGAAATAGAACTCTCACTTCTGAAGTTTACCAATCCCAATCTGACTCACTAAAGGACTGTGACAGAAAAATAAAATTTGCTACATTGGCAGGACTGACAAAAAGGATTTGGGGACTAACACACTTGAAACCACTAAAACAGGTGTCAACATAGTATTTTTTACTTCCTTAATTATACTGAGCACTGCAATAACAGTGGACTAAAACCAATCTAATAACATCTATCCTTAAAAGATGGTACATGTGGAGCTCTATCTTGGTTTATCCTCTCAGATGCTCCCTGGCAAGGTCTTGAGATTCCTGGCCCATGGTAGGTGCTGAGAAACAGATGGATCAAGGACAACTGATTCTAAGAATGGGAGTTTTGAAACTTAAGGTTTCTGGTGGCAACAGCAAGGAATGCCCTACAGTGTGTTGGGAAAAAAAGGTCCATCTTTCTTTCACACCTTAAAAGGAGCCAAAACCTTGATATACACAGGTGACCCACATGTAAAACTCAGTTAAAAACTAAAAGCTAAGTGCAAAAAAAAACCCTGTTTCCTCAAATGAATCCACAAAACACAAAAACCTTCAGGAAAGCTAGTTTCTAACAAATTTTAAGCCAACAAACCCTGTGCTCAAATGAAACATTCACTTGGAAGCCCAGGATTTCCAACAACTGAAAAGGCTTAAGTAGGGGGATAAGCGTAGGCTGATCTTGAGTCTTTCCTACGCCCAATCTCACGGAAGCAGTCCCAAAAAGCAGTTCATAATCATACCCTCAGAAGTCTACGCTTGAATTTCTTCACATGTAAGCAAAAACAGTTTCAAGTTCACTGCTGCAAAAAGGCTTATGTTACATTTCTGCTTTACAAGGCACTGAAGTAAAGAAATATTTGACTGAAATATTTTCAAGAGGCAAATAGTTACTTGGTGATAACATTAAACCAAAAATCTGACACACAGCATGTTCAAAGGAGTTAGAATGAAAATAAGTGTTTACGTGTTGGGGGTGAGCAGAGTTTATACTCTATGCCAGATCTGCATAGAGTCAATCCAGAAAACAGGGAGTTTCCAGGAATTTCTCTTAAGAATGTAGACTTAAGGACTTTCCTGGTGACCCAGTGGTTAGGACTCTGTGCTTCCACTGCAGGCTGCCTAGGTTTGATCCTGCAAGCCAGGTGCAAGGCCGAAAAAAAAAGCAGCAGACTCAAGCCCAAGTGATCCCAAACTCCCTCACCTTGATCCAACCCAACACACTGTGCCATTTTCAAAAATGGTGTATAAATCAGAAATAGGGTTGATTTACTCGTTTCAGCAAGTTACAGACCACTATATACTACAGTCTAGTGTTGCTGGACATTGATTTATTTTCACATTAAACTTAAGGAAATCTACTCCATTTAAATCTTAGGTTCTCCTTAAAATGCTTTATAACTTAAGAGCAAATTCATTTTAATAGAAGCTCCCAAATTTACTGTTATCAACAGACCCTAAAATATGTTCTCTACTCACAAGAGCCTGTAAGCTATTTTCACAAATAAACATCTTAACATATGGTGAAAGAAAGCTCAGCTTATTTTACACTAATACAATTGCTGCAATCACAATACTACATTTATAATAAGTAATTTCCTCTTGGACATCATAGCTAGGAAGAAAAAAGTATTTAACAGTCCTTATTTACACCCTCATATTGGTGTTTTTTGATAATACATTTTTTAGGAAGAGCTGCCAAGGAAAGAAAAGGTTCCCAAGAACCACACTGCTCCCTGGAGCCTTCATGAGGCCGTGAGTCCTCATGTCATCGAGAGGGAAGCTCCAAGAGGAGTGGCTGCAGCAGCCGGGCACGTGCTTCGTTACACACCTGCTACAAAGGCTTCTACAGTTGATTGTACTTCAGAAGAAACTGACACATCTCTCAAATAATCACAAGATAATTCTGGCAGCAACAGCCCACTTGACACCAAGCTGGATGAATATGAGTCTCGGATTTCTGAAGTGAAGACCTCCCTGGAAGTAGAACAGGGAGAGCTGAAAAGTTGAGAGTACTGTTTCAGAGACATCTAAGCAGGAAACCCAACTGTAACACATCACCAGTTTTCTAAAAGGAATTTTCCTCATTAAAAATGAGAACGTAAGATATTTTGAAACTTACACTACTACTATTACCCTGGAGAAACCTAAGGCTATTTCTACTTTTTTTATTTTTGCATAGACATTTGATGCTTAGCACTCAGTTCACAGCTTTAAAACTAGACACAATGCAGGACTTTCCTGGTGGTCCACTGGTTGAGACTGCAGGGAGTATAGGTTCCAACCCTAGTCAGGAAACTAAGATCTCTCGTGCCAAAAAAAAAAAAAAGAAAAAATGCTGTCAAAAATCACCTTTGCCTTCTACATCCCACATAAAAATGTTACTTACCACACAGCATACCTTCAGAAATAATTGGTCACAAGAGCAGAAAGATGACAATGGCACTAAAAACATGAGGTCTGGAGCAGGCCTCCAGGAAGCCACATACCAGAACTGGTAGGTAAGAAGTGCCAATAAATCTGTGTTATCATTAAGATCATATAAAAATTTTCCATGCTGGATCAAAAATAAGTGATGGATTAAAAAAAAAAAGTGATGGATAGTAACAGCCTATTTTGAGTACTTAGGATAATCAAGACAGGGGTTGCTTTCACTGACAGTAAGAAGAGAGCCAATAATGGCAATAAATACCCTTTAGTTTCTTTTTCAGGTGATAAGGTTGAAAAAAACTTCAGAGTAAGAACACTAAGGTAACTGCTGAAGACTTACTTAAAAAAAAAAAAAAACCAACACAAGACAAGAATGGACAGGAAATATATAAAGGGGGAGGTGATACACAAATCCTAAAGGAAATGAGCCCAACAGGCTAAGTTTGAAGTGTTCAGGTAAAGGCTGCTCAATGCAAAATGCTGCACAGTAAGTTCTAAAATACATCTTAAGGAGAAAGGAATTTCACAGCAATATACTATTCCAAGTGATTAATTGACAAGATTAGGCTCCCTTAACAAAAAAAAAGTGTCTTGACTATTTGATGTGAAGACTAAATTTCTTCAAGTGTGTACCTGCGTGGAAGTAAACTATGTAAATCCTTATGATAATTAAAATGTAGTAACACTGCAGATAACTATTGTAATGCAACATGAACAGCACCAAACACATAATCATGTTAATTCCAAGCGTTCTAGTTTTCCTGGTGCAGCACAGGGAAATTCCCTTTAAACAAATGCACTGAACTATTGTTTTGAGTACCCAAGGGCAGATCTCACTGCCACCTCACCAAGAGAAAAACTTACTTTTATTATACAAAGCATGTGTACATTATAATTACTGCATTACACACCAGGTAAAGAGGACTGAATACCTTAGAAGCCCCTGCACATGGTTACTGGGTAGTTGTGGTTGCATCCCCTCAAGAATAAACATGTTCAGACTCGATTTCATCATTCCCGTTATTTAATCTTTTTATTCCCCTATATGCCCTTAAAACATTGGCTTTATTGGTTTTGAACCATGAATGGAATCACTGTTGTTTTCCTACTATAACTTCTTTTGCTCAACTTTTAAGTTTCAATTCCTTCACAGACAGACAGGACTGAAGTCCATTAATTTTCACTGCTGTGCACTATTCTTTATAGATATACAACAGGACCTGTGGGCCATATTGTTTACAAACACCATATAATCTCTTGCTATTATTTATGTGCCCAAGAGGAGCATTACTCAAATTATGGTCCACAGGACTTCTCTGGTGATCCAGCAGTTAAGACTGTGCTCCCAATGCAGGGCGTTCAAGTTCAATCCTTGGTCAGGGAACTAGACACACGCTGCAACTGAAAGATCCGGCCTGCCACAACTAAGACTCGGCACAACAAAATAAATAAATATTAAAAAATAAAAACCCTGTAATCTGCAAACTAGCTGGTCCACAAATTAACAGCCAAGTAGCGTGCTACCTGACATTCTGCCGCAAGAGTCCATCTTACTGACTGGCAGTTTAGGGAGCATCAGTCTAGGGCCACATACCTGGGAGTGAAACTGCTAGTCTGCTAGAGAAAAACTGTATTTAAACCTTTTGTTTTCCTATTGTGTGTGTGGGGGCAGTGGTCTTTGTTTTCCTTCACTTTTTCTTACTGACCTATAGGAACTCTTCCAGGACTCAGGATAGCAAATCTCACTTTGAGTTTTAGTTTGCTATTAGTAGCCATGCTGAACATACTAGGACATCCCATCCTGCTTTTGGTCATGTCAATTATTACATGGCAATCATACTGAACCCAGATGATGAGCTAAGAAGAGACTATACTAATTTAGCAGCTCTTTACAAACCGGGCATAGAAGGATCTTTGCAATAAAAAACAAGAGATAGGGAATTTCCTGGCTTTCCAGTGTTTAAGACTCTGTTTCTACTGCAGAGGCCATGGGTTCAATCCCTGATTAGGGAATGAAGGTCACGCAAGAGAAATATAGCCAAAAAATAACCCATAGTCATATATTTAATGTAAGCCTAATATTAATTTCAGTCTGATGAGCACATGAAGACAGTAGGGAGTGTGATTTTAAGAACATGTTGGGCAACAGGAGAATTCTTCAACAAGAATTTAAGACCGAAAAGCCTCTACAGTTGAGGAACAGCTTTTTACTAGACAAATCTAAGGAGAAAGATGTGTATAATTCCTATGATTCTTATTAATAGATATTTTAAGATTAATACACTACTACTCACATTCATGGTAAAATTATCCTAGAGTGATGTTGTCCAACAGAATTTTCTGTAATGATTGTGCACTCAATTGCATCGAGCATCTGAACAACTGAATTCAATTCACAAGTTTACAAAACTTGTAAGTCAAACAAGTCAAACAAAAGTCAAAACTCCATACCAAGTAAATCCTAGAGAAATGAAATGCATGCTTACATAAGATAATAAAGGTGGGAAAACTTTAGAGCAGAGCATTCCAAAAGAGTTTATCACCTTGGCTCCTGCTACAAGTCACTAGACACAGGCAGTGCGGACCTCGTGGCGCTGGGTGTGGTTTGGGCAGACTGAACTTCACCAGCCTGACCCTTCGCTACTCAGCGCCCTGTACAAGCACTTTCTGTTCATGCCACAGTGCTCTTCACATTACTCACTGGATCAGAAAAAAAGGGTGGCCAAATCGCTGTTTCAGTTAGCTTGTGACAAATTGCTTAATTAAGTGTGCAGAGATGACCCTGGAATGGAGGTGAAGGACAAAAGGATCTGTGTTTTCTAGTAGGTGAGAGCATTTCACTTGCAACAGCTCCTTATGCTGGTCTGAACAATTGGCCAGCCTAAAAGCAGCTACAATTTACCTAGATTTTATAGTTTATAAGACACAGTTCACACAATATCTTATTTACTCCTAATCAGAAGAATTAAGTATTTAAAAATGCTTTTTTTCAGGGCAAAGAACCCCAAACTCAAAAACTCTGAAGACGACAGAGAATGTAATGGAATACACAGGTTGGTAGTGACTTTAATTTTCTCAGCTCAACTATCTTCTGTAATAAATCCAAGAACCATTTTATTCCCCTTCAAGAATGGTCTACACTGCCTGCTACTCTATCTGGCCCTCCCAAGAAAGTCTAAATTTGCCTAAAATAAGAGTACCATGTCCCCCAAACTCTATTTTATCCAGTAACAGGCTATTATTCCCATTGGGCTTATACAGAACGCTTTTTTTTTTTTTGGCGCTACTTTACACAGGCAAAAAGGCACCACTGAATACTGCTCTTTGCATGCCAAGGGGATACACATACTTTAATGACAGCTTTATTCATCACTGTGATTCTTGATGACTATCAACAATCATTAATAAAAATTCTCAATCGACTTGCATCACAGAATCTTTGAATTACCCTAACTATTCTCCATAGACAGCCAAAAATCTGCCCTTCCTACTGACAACAGTAAAACACAAAGGAATAGCTCCACACAGTAAATTCATTAGGAGCATTTTATGTCCCCAATTAAAATAATTTCAACTTAGGTAAAGCAGCCCCTTTTAAAGCATGTAGATATTAACAAACAGGAGAGAGAACATGAATATTTAAAATTTTAAGGCTCCATTTAGATAAATCAATTAATTGAATCCCTTTTCCATTCTTATCAATAGGAGCAAAACATTAAAAGGAATACACTAATAATTAATCTGACTTCATCATTAGATCTGCTAATAGAAGCAGCTGGTTAGGAGAATTTGGTTTTCTGAAATAATCTTTAGAATTTTTGCACTGGGCTGATCTATTAATCATAATCAGAGCTCTAGCTAAAATAACTTAAAAAATCTAGCCCACTGAAAAACCACTGCAGCATAGAGTCTAAGAAATTTAAAAGGTGCTCAAAAGTTTTTCTACAATTTGAACCCTTCATTAATAAGATATTAGATAAGCATTAAGATATCTTTACAGTGCTCACACATAACACCACACACGTATTCAAAAGAAAAAACTTTACTATGTAAGCAATTTATAAAGTTTCTAGATACTTAATTACTATCTAAAAATTCAGATGATTACCTGATTTGAAAACCTAACTCTAAAAGTCAATCCGAGAGCTCAGACCACCTGCACAGAAATCCTACCGGAATATTGGGAGTTTGCTGCTGCTAAGTCGCATCAGTTGTGTCCAACTCTGTGCGACCCCATAGACAGCAGCCCACCAGGCTCCTTTGTCCCTGGGATTCTCCAGGCAAGAATACTGGAATGGGTTGCCATTTCCTTCTCCAATGCATGAAAGTGAAGTGAAAGTTAAGTCGCTCAGTCGTGTCCGATTCTTCGAGACCCCATGGACTGTAGTCTACCAGGCTCCTCCGTCCATGGGATTTTCCAGGCAAGAGTACTGGAGTGGGTTGCCATTTCCTTCTTCAATTGGGAGTATAATGTGGTTCAAATAGAGCTTATTTAACTATACATTTTGCAGTGCTATGTACCAACTGTTCTCCATGAAGGCCAGTGTGTTAGTCTTTTGAATGACTTAAAATTTTTCAAATAGTACTGTTGCTCCACAGGAAAAATCTCAGGATTTCAACATCTAGTATCGCAAAACTGCTATTGATATCTAAGGATGTTTATGGAATGCAAAATTCAGGAATATTAGCACTAAATGGGATAAGTCAAAATAAAAATAGCTTCAGATTCAGCTCAGATTCAGGTCAACTTTTTGTTCCCAAATCAGGTTAGGTCATACCAAGGAAGCTATAAAATTTTTTTTAAACCTTTTGATTTTAAAATTGTATGATTAAGAGATTGTGGCTGTAGCAAAGTACCATGAACTAAAAGTTTCACTTAACATAATATATACTGTACCTGGGCAGAATAAATCAGCCAGTCACTCTGGCTGCCATAACCTGCAGAATGAATAATGTTAGCATTTTCTATCTGTGCCTATAAACACAACACCTCCACACACAAAAGAGGAGAAAATTATAGACTTTCTGAATTCTACAGTATTAATTACCCTACAGACTCTTCCTTAAGCTGGCAGAATCATTTATCAATGTATGAGCTCTCTGATATTGGTTTCTCAAGTCTAAGAGGAAATACCACTAGAAATATGACTATAATGCAAAGTTAAGTTTTCATTAAAAGAGACCTGCAACAAAAGAAGTCATCCTTTAATATGGTCTTTCTTAAAACAAGAAGCCTGCTATGAAATTTCCATCTTAGAATCTACTTCTGACTATGGAATCAAGCACACCGCACCCAGAAAAGTTTTAAATCTTCAAGCCAATTTAGGAGAAAACATCAGATACGCTGGAAGTAGAATAGATGACTAATAAAATGTAAGAACTAACTGGCTTGGCACTGAACTGATGACAACTATACTTCTTTTTTGGAGAAGGAAATGGCAACCCACTCCAGTGTTCTTGCCTGGAGAATCCCAGGGATGGCGGAGCCTGGTGGGCTGCCTTCTATGGGGTCGCACAGAGTCGGACACTACTGAAGCGACTTATCAGTAGCAGCAGCAGCATACTTCTCTTTAATAAGCATACAAGCCACTTGATTAAAATGCATATTTCTGATTCAGGTCTGGGTGGAATCCAGTGTCTCCAATTCTATTCTAGGTTATGCTAATCTTGAGAGTCCCTTGGACTGCAAGGAGATTCAACCAGTCCATCCTAAAGGAGATCAGTCCTGGGTGTTCACTGGAAGGACTGATGCTGAAGCTGAAACTCCAATACTTTGGCCACCTCACGCGAAGAGTTGACTCACTGGAAAAGACCCTGATGCTGGGAGGGATTGGGGGCAGGAGGAGAAGGGGACGACAGAGGATGAGATGGCTGGATGGCATCCCCGATTCGATGGACATGAGTTTGGGTAAACTCCGGGAGCTGGTGATAGACAGGAAGGCCTGGCGTGTTGCGATTCATGGGGTCGCAAAGAGTCAGACACAACTGAATGACTGAACTGAACTGACTGAATGTTCCAAAGACGACACTGCATTAACAAAGCATGATTAAAATACTCAAAAAAAGAGAAATCAACCTATTTAGGGTTAAAGGAACTGTTCCAGTTCAATTTTCTCAGCTGTGATTTAAAAAATAAGCAATTTGCTCAAATTCACACAGCTAGGAGAAGACCGGTATGGGAAACCCCCCAATCTGGATTTTAAGTCAGTAGAACTTCACAGAAATCATTTTTCTATCTCTTTAAGACTGAAAAAAAAAATTCTAAAATTGTATAACTTGAGGTTAACAGTAAATGGGTTGAAAAGGTTTCCTTTAACATACTCTATCCAATTAGATCTCTTTCTTGAAATTTTCTTATGTTACTCCCTCCAGGTTCTCTAGCCCACTTAAAAACACCCAAATCTCAACACCTAAACCCAAATTTCAACAGCTAAAAAAATCTACAAATAATAAAACAATTTTAATTAATGACCCACACAAATTTAGCAGCACAAATTCAAACACTTTACTATAAAACTGCATTCTGCACAGAGGTTTAATTCAAAGTTAAATCCATATACAGAAAATCAAGTTAGCAAAGTCAAAAACTATCCTTAAAAATCTCTTGGGAAGGCGGTATGTTGGGAGCTAAGCATGCATTATCTTTGAAACATCCAGTTTTTCCACCAGATGAGTATTATACAGTCATTTTGTGAAAAAGAATATAAACTCTAGAAATCACATTGTATCTGGCAAGATGCTCATAACCAGAAAACAAGAATTAAGATTCACCTTTTAAATGCGATGCTCTAGGATAGTGCTCTGGTGAGTGGAATGGAGAGTAGACTCTTTTACTATATTTAAAAATAAACTTTCTTTTCTGACTTAAGCCCAAATACTTGAATCTACCAAGTTAAATGGTTGAATGGTGTGATAAGTTACCACCCACATTTAATTAAAAAAATAAAAAACCATCTCTCCAACTTATATTAAAATCTGGACTAATAAGATTTCCTGAAATTTAGCCTGCAGTATATACTTAAATATAGTAATAATGTGCACAACTGAATCAACTAAATGGGTAAGTAGGGAAATTCCTTGGTGGCCTAGTGGTTATGATTCCAGGCTTTCTCACTGGCATGGCCTGGGTTCAACCCCTTGTCAGGGAACAGATATGGCGCAAGCTGCAATGTATGGCCCAAAAATAGTGGGGGAAGGAGTAAGTAGTAAATACAATTTAGAGTTTTGAAAAGACTGAGCAAGAACTCTCCTTTACTTCTATTTTACAAGACCCTTCCTCACCCTCTGCACAGATGTGAAAATACTTACATGGACAAGTTAGGAGATGGAACCCCCCTATCATCAGCTAGGTTCCCAAGGTGGCTCAGCGTTGAAGTCGAACTGTTCTCTATACAGCACTTCTCCTAGGCCCTCTGGGTAGTTGTATACTTGGTCAGAAAGTTCGCCCTAAAGAAGAAAATAAAAATATATAAGTCATATGCTAAAAAATGCTAGGTTGTGCTTCAAGAAGGTTAAGTTGATGCAAAGGTTAAGTTCAGGAAGAAGTTTCAGTTTGAAGTGTTTCATTAAAGCACATTACACAAAATGATGTTTTCAAAGGGTTTATCATGGTATCAAATACTGTTTTTATACAGTAAGCATTTCCAAGCTGCAAGAATACATAACTGACAGAATTTGAGGTCATGGTCACCTTACCAAGTTGCTCTATCTACCTCAATCAGTTTCTACGCTTCACCCAATTCCATTTTTGCTTTTACTTACTCTAAAACCCAAATTTCTAAGTGGCCTAAAATTTTTAAATGTACAAGTGCTCTCACTAACCTAACATGTATGCAAGATTTTATATGTGTATCTAATAATCTGAAACTAACCAGAAGCTTTCTTTTACTCTCCAAATTCCAATTTTTTCTTTGCTTAAGTATAAAATCCTACTACATATTAAAAATAAAAGCATATTTTGTGACTTAGCTAATACACTATGTATACATGTGAAATAACTTTTGAGACCTGCCTAACATATCTGACAAGTAACAGAGGTTTACCTCCTTCTTATTCCTAACCTATCTACATCTAAGTCACTCTACTATCACTAGGAACAACATATGAATGTAAACATGCTTGACACTCTACAAAATGATAAGTTTTAGAAATGGTTTTTACCTATTAAGATTTGACTGAACAGACTTATCACCTCTAACCTAAACAACTAAACCTACACTTCTATTTGTACTTCAGTGATTGCTATTTTAAAGTAATACAACCTGACAGTATTTCTAGAAGATAGGGGGTAAGAATGAAACCAGAATAATGATGAAATGTAGGAATCATAAGAATCTGAGATTTCAGAAGCACTCTAGACACATCTTCAGCATATCTCATATCTCAACCAGGATAGAGGCACCCTTGGGGGAAGTAAAATATTCTTTCAATCTATTAGGGGTATCCTGATCACATACTCAATGACACTTATGGATAATTAGGAAAGAATCCATATCAACATGCAACAGTGACTATTAACATCACATTAGATTCCAACGAAATACTCTGGTTCCAATTCTCCCCAAACCAATATAATTTAAGTAAATTAAAAGCCATCCCCACTGGAAACAGAGAAGGAGTTTATTTTCAACTATTCTTCGGAATAGGATAATTATCCTAGCTGAGATATCCCCTCTCCCACGTATCAGTAGCTATTTTGTTGCTCAGTGCAACTGAAGAGCAGTGCTGTGAAATGTTAATGACATTAAACTTCAGGAATTCATGAATGTTCTTCAGTAGTATCTCTAAAACATTTCCACCTAACAGAAAAGATACTAGTAGGAAATGAAAGTTCTGAACTTCAAAAGGCACATTTTAATATAAATAAAGGGGGTACAGGGTCATTTACTTAAATGATAAACAATGTTCATCTGTACAGTCAAGATTAACCATTAAGAGGAGATTAAATAAAAATACGGGGGGGGGGTGGTGGAGAAGATACAGGTAACACTAAATTTGTCTCATTTAGAGTGGTGTTTATATCAGTTGGATCTTGTACACCACTGTAATCAAATCTCTCAGTTGATTAAAGAGAATGTCCCTTGCTACTATGTCCCTACTATCTTGGCAAATAGCACAGAGAGAACTAGAGTTAACTGAGTCAGCAGCTGACCAATAAAATGCACCAAAAACCTCCCATCACTTTGACAGTAACTACCCAGAAACTTAGTATCCCAAGTTATCAGTACGTCTCACCTCACACTGCCTTTATCAATGACTTTGGTATTCTTTCCAAAACTCCAAAACCCCAGCCTAATCATGAGAAAAATTATCAAACAAATCCAAATGGGGGACATTTTATTGGATATTTGGCTGGTAATTCTCTAGACTGTCAAAGACACGACAACTAAATGCAGTGTGGCACCTGAGACTGGACCCTAGACAAAAAGGACATTAAAAACTGGTGAAATCCAAAGAAAATCTGGAGTTTAGGTGGTAGGCATCCGGTCCCATCACTTCATGGCAAATAGATGGGGAAACAGTGGAAACTGTGTCAGACTTTATTTTTTTGGGCTCCAAAATCACTGCAGATGGTGATTGCAGCCATGAAATTAAAAACACTTACTCCTTGGAAGGAAAGCTTTGACCAACCTAGACAGCGTATTAAAAAGCAGAGGCATTACTTTGCCAACAAAGGTCCGTCTAGTCAAGGCTATGATTTTGCCAGTAGTTATGTATGGATGTTAGAGTTGGACTATAAAGAAAGCTGAGCACCAAGGGAGTGATGCTTTTGAACTGTGGTGTTGGAGGACTCTTGGGAGTCCCTTGGACTGCAAAGAGATGCAACCAGTCCATCCTAAAGGAGATCAGTCCTGAGTGTTCATTGGAAGGACTGATGTTGAAGCTGAAACACCAATACTTTGGCCACCTGATGCAAAGAGCTGACTCATTTGAAAAGACCCTGATCCTGGGAAAGATTGAGGGCAGGAGGAGAAGGGGACGACAGAGGATGAGATGGTGGATGGCATCACCGACTCAATGGACATGAGTTTGAGTAAACTCCAGGAGTTGGTGATGGACACGGAGGCCTGGTGTGCTGCAGTCCATGGGGTCGCAAAGTGTTGCACACAACTGAGCTACTGAACTGAACTGAATGTATCAAAGTCAGTTTCTTAATTTTGACAAATGTACCACCTCTTATAAGGTAAACTAGGTAAGAAGTATAAAGTAATAACTGTATTATCTTTGGTACTTTTCCGCAAATCTATAATTATTCCAAAATAAAGTTGTTTAAAGAAAAAAAAATCAAGCAAAGTATTCATATGATGGACTACTATTCAGCAGTTAAAAGGAACCATTTACTGGTGAGTGCACTGTGGATGAGTATCAAAAACAATCTGAATTTAAGAAACCTTTCACACAATATGTACAGTTTCATTTATATGGAAGTTGTAGAATAGACTTCCATAATAACTGCTGCTGCTAAGTCGCTTCAGTCGTGTCCGACTCTGTGCGACCCCATAGATGGCAGCCCGCTAGGCTTCTCTGTCCCTGGGATTCTCCAGGCAAGAGTACTGGAGTGGGTTGCCATTTCCTTCTCCACCCATAGTAACTAATCTATGGTTAATAAAAAGAACAGTGACTGCCTTTGTGGGTAGTGAGGGATGGAGCTTGAAGGGGCAAAAGAGAAGTTTCTGGGTTTGATGGCACTCTTCTCATCTCTGATAAAGGTTTGTATACACAGCTGTATTTTTGTTAAAACTCGTCAAATGGTATATTCAAGATGTGCATTTTGCTGTTACGTAAATTTTACCCAATTTTTAAGAAATATTTAAACAGTGTTAAACTAATGATATGTGCATACTGAAGTTGGAGGGGTAAAGTGTTCTGGTGTCTTCAACTTACTTTGAAATACACAGAATAAAAATTGATGAATGAATAGAGCAATTACAAGTAAAGCAAAATGTTAATCGGTTACTGAATCCAAGTGAGGGTACAATTCTTTCACTGCCTCTGTATGTTTGAAAATGTTAAACCTGAGTGGCAAGAGGGACGGCACTGATTACTTGATTAGGGTACCTTCCATTATCACCTATGACCATCAGGAGCCTATATCTTTCCCACTAACTCTTCAGGGCTTATTTGCCTTCATAATCAGCATCTGCACTCTCTTATATTTGTAAAAGAAATCAAAAGGTTGGTAGGGCTCTGCCCTATCATCATTCGCTGTATTTCTGCCAGGCTTATCTATAACAACCTTTCCTCATCACATATGGACTCTCCCCCTTGAGCCTTCATGTTCCCATCCAAGTAAGAGAGGCTCAAGGGTGGAAACAGGACAGAACACAAAGTATCTTAATGTGTCCACGATGCAACCACAAAATCCACTTAAATCTGCTGAAATATCATGGGGCCGTTAACAGTGCGCCAGACCTATTCAGGTTGCCGAATAGTAGCTTAGCCTAAGAAACACACGTTTTCCAGATACACACTGTAAAAGGCTGTTAAAACACCACCGTTGGTGGAAATTGTTAGCCGCTCAGTCGTGTCCGACTCTTTGCGACCCCATGGACTGTAGCCCGGCAGGCTCCTCTGTCCATAGGGATTCTCCAGGCAATAATACTGGAGTGGGTTGCCATTCCCTTTTCCAGGGGATCTTCCCGACTCAGGGATCGAACCTGGGTTCCCTGCATTGCAAGGCACATTCTTCCCGTCTGAGCCACCAGGGAAGTACTGAAACACCACCGTTAACTGCCAATATAGTACTTGATAAGCCACCCAAGCCTACTGCTCTCCCTCTCTCGGCCCAGGAATCGTGGCGCGGACTGGAAAACGAAGCCATGGTGACTAATCCTTGGGCTCCAGGAGGCGGCCCGGGGTGAGTGAAGGCGACTCGGCCCAATCGCCAGCGCCGCAGGGGGCGGGGCGGCAGCCCCGAGGCTTCCAGAAGGGGCCAAAGGCCTCTAGCTCGCTACCTGACACCGGGGCTTCCCCGCCGCCGGGCCCCTTGGCGGCGTCAACTTTCCTCCGGCAGAGAGGGGAGGGCCGCGTTCTCCGCACCCTCAGGCACCCGTCCTCCCCCGGCAGCTGTCACAGGAGGCCGGCGCCGGGCCCGCCCCGCTCCATTCATAGCCTAAGGCCGCGGCGGTTGCAGACAGTCGCGCCGCCCGCCCGGGATACCGAGACGAAGGCGCGGCGCGGCGCCGCTCTGAGCCGGGCGGCGGCACCAGGGCCCCTCGGGGCTGCAGCCCGGCCCCCTCCCCGGAAACAGCAATGCACCACGGGAGCGGGGTGGGGGCCGCCTGCCGCCGGGAGGCGACGCCGAGCCCCGCGGCGGCTAGACCCCCGAGCGCGCCCCCCAGTCCACACATAGACACACACACACACGCCCCCTCGCCCCAACCGCGGCCGATCGGGGCTCGGCTCGGCGGCCACCGGAGGCGCGCCAGCCGCCCCAGCCCGCCGCGCCGCCGCCGAGCCACCGGCCGCCGCCGCCACACACGCCGCCAGCCGCCATGTTCGAGGTGGCCGGCCGCGGGGACGCTGCGGGGGAATGCCGGCCGGTCGGCGGGGCCCAGCGTGAGGCGGCCGACAGCTGCCCGAGGCCGACCCACCCCCCGGCGCCCCGCGCCCCGGCCCCGGCCCCGCCCGCGCCCCTCGGGTCGCTACTCACGTGAGATAACGGCCCAAAGAGTCGGGTAAAGCGTCTTCTCTTTTTCGGCGGAATTTTTAAAGAGGGATGTGGTTACCTTGAGCAGAAATACCCAAGGCGGCCTGGGCCATAGGCTGCAGGGACGACGTGGGGGGAAAAGCGCGGCACCGACACCAGCTGTGCAACAGCGGCGGCGGCGGCCGAGGGAGAGAAATGGAACAACGGCGCGGGCAGAGGAAGAAGGAAGGCGAGAGGGCTGGGTGCAGAGAGGATTCGGCCTCGTCACACCGCAGAGCTGGAGAGCGAGAAAGGATGAGAAGAGGCAGAGAAGGCGGAGAAAAAAAAAGAAAAAAACGAAACACACAGCAACCCAGCGAAGAGCCAGCGAGTGTGGGAAGGCGGCGCCGGCGACGCCAGGCTTTATACCGAGGGGCGGGGTTTGGTGACGTCACAGCCGGCCGGGCCGCCGCTCGAGCCGGAGGGCGCGGGGCCGCGGCGCGGAGAGGAGGGAAGCGGGCGGAAGAGAGTGAGGGCCGGCGTGGGGCTAGCCGAAGGGGGCGGGGCGGGGCGACTCGCGGTGCAGGTGCCTGTCCTCCTCCGCACCCAGTCCCCCGCCCCCGGCCTCTTCCAGCCCACCGCCGCTTCCCGGGCCGGTGAAGGGCCAGCTGCGCGGACTTGGGCGGGCGGGGGAGAAGGGAGGTGGCCGGGACAGAGCGCGGCGTCACCGGCGCCCCCGACGCCCGGGCGCCTGCGCTCACGCCGGAGGCGGACCGGGGCGCTTTGGGAGCTGGTCCCGGCGGCCGCGGCGCCGAACGCTGTTCGGGCCCGAAGCTGGCGCGACGCCTGCATTGCCTGGAACCTGCTCTGCCTGGAAGAGGGTGAAAGAGGGCGGCCACCCCCGGAGCTTCCCGCCCCCGCCCCCTCCTCGAGAGCTCTCCGCTTTGTGCGGGCTCTATAGGCTACGCCTGGGGACTGCACTCCCGGGGTCAAGCGTCAGCCCCCGCGGGATGCGGCGCTCCTTTTTTTTGGGAAGCGAGTTTCTAAGGGCCAAAACGGCTCGGCCCAGTGTTCGGGTGGTTGCAGGGGCTTGTGACCGCGTGGGCATGTCCCCAGTGTTCGCACGTTGCAGTGTGGTGCAGTAGGATTTTTTTTTTTTTTTTAAGGAGTGTGGCTTTTACGTCTTTTATTTTTACAAGGGTTGAGGCCGGCTGACCCGGTCTTTATTCATGAAGGACCTGTATTGGAGAGGGCATTACCGACGTTAGACGGGCACAGTACTTTAATTCCCTACGTCTCATTGCGCGGTCATTTTAATTTTACTACTCCAGAGCAAACTTATTTTTACTGGGGAACCTAGGACGACCTACATGGCTTTTAATTTATTCTCATGTTTTTAAAATGTCTTCGCGCTCGCCATCAGAAACCCTGAGTTCCTCCCGTGCTAACGCCTTGCAGCTCAGACGCACGAATGAAATGTATATTGACACACACTCCAAAATCTTTGCAATAAAGACTGAGACTTTTTTCCACTGGCATTTCCCGACCATATGTTTACTTTGTAGCACTGTGGTTGCTACAAATCAGATATGAAAGGAAAAGAGAGCTTTCTTGGGTAAGAAGGTAGCAATGCTCAATGTAGGCTCTGAGGTGAAAGTATTAGGTAAAAACCAGGGGTTGTGGATTCTATTCCTGATTTCATATTTCCATATTTCACTGTGCTGTCTCTTGGTTTTTTCTTTCATTCCTTAAAAATTCTTTACGTTTCAGAACATTTACAAGCACAGCAGTTTACCAGACCCCCTGCTGGAGGGAGGAAGGCTAGAAATGAATACACTTGAAATCTTGATAACAGTCTAGCAGGGGAAATAAGACAACTACACCAAATAACTAAGTTATTGTTGTAAACAGATAAAATGCTGTGTGGAATCTAGTAGAAGGGGGAAATAACCGCAGCTCAGTGAGAGAAAGGCTACTGGGGAAAGGCAGAGACAGATTTTGAGAGCGGACACTCCAGACAAGGGAAATTAGTCACTTTGAGAGCAGATATTCCAGGCAACGGAACTGCATGAGAAGGCACAGAAATGGGCCAGTTCAAAGCACTGTGAACTAGCTTTCTGGCTCCAACATAGGTACCGCTGCAAATGAGATTGAAAAGGAGGGTGAGGTGAAACGTAGGGATCATAGCTTGAACTTCATTTGGGAACCATTAATCGGGGACATGGTATTTTTAAAAGATTTCTCTAGCATCAATGGGATTGAAAATAGAAAGTTTGGAAAAGAGGAAACCATGAAGGCGACTGTTACATAGTTAAGGGAAGCAGGAAATTTGGAATAGAGGAGAGGAAGGCATAGATGAAGGCATAGAAAGAGTAGGGATAATTTTGAATGTTAAGGGAGAGGAAAGAAAGTGACATTCCTCAGTCGCGACCCCAGGGGCTGTAGCCTACCAGGCTACTCCATCCATGGGATTTTCCAGGCAAGGGTACTGGAGTGGGTTGCCATTCCCTTCTCCAGAGGATCTCCCCAACCCAGGGATCGAACCCCGGTCTCCCGCATTGTAGGCAGACGCTTTACCGTCTGAGCCACCAGGGAAATCTGATTTGGGGATATGAAACTTATCAACAGGGAGAATTATGAAATCACAAATGGAGAGAGAATGTCCCAGTTTGGGGGAAGACTGAGCCTTCCTTGAGCATAGTCCAAGCTGTAAAATGTAAAATGTAAAAATGTAAAATGTAAAAATGGTCCAAAGGCCCCTGAAAACATAGATCTGGAGCCCTTTTGGCTGTAAATTTGGGACCCTCTCCTATAGACATGGTAATTAAGGAAATGTTAAGGTCTAAAGGAAAAGGGATCTAAGCACGGGACTTAAAGAAATGCCAGAGAGGAGAGAAAGAGGACCAGCCCAAGGAGTAGGAGAAGAATCACAATAGTGCAAGGACAAGCCATTCATGGAGGGTGTTCCAAGATGGAATGAATGATCGGAATGTCATATTCCTGAAAGGGATTCTTCTGATTTGGGAAAATGGCATGTCATCAGTAAACTCCAAACTCATGTTAAGAAGTTTGGATTCTTTAGCCAAAAATACTTCAATCATAAGGGTGAGTTGAATTTTAGAAAAGGGGAGAGTGTGAGGGTGAGAAAAGGAACTGTATATTTGTGGCAGGGAGAACACTTGGAAAGCTATTATAAGGAGAATGATAAGGGCCTGAAAAGAAGTTATGCGTGACCTTTAACTGAATAATTTCAGTGGAGTGAGAGACACAGAACATGGCAGAGGTTGAAGTCAAGAGAAGCTGAGATGAAGTCAGCGAATGTCCACTCTTTCAGCTGGACTAGACCCTACTCCATCATTGTTTATACAGTGAAGCAGCTCAACAATTTATTATTCAAACCATGTACTTGCTCAATTAGTATTTGTGTATTCAAATCTAAATCATACTAGCTTTTATTGCATACAACAGAGCCTTAAAAACAGTCCTGCCATGAACTAGACAGCATAGTAGGTAACTTTAACAGAATGATAGCTGCCTAACGAGAACAGCATGTTTAATTGTGTTTCGGGTTTGAGGTTTGGGGTTTTTTGCCAAGTCAGGTTACTCATACACAAATCACAGGTAGTGCCAGAGAAAGTATTATTTTTAAATAGAGAGCCTTAAGATAAAATAATACCATTCACACTTAGATCATCCTGGATCATTGATTCATAACTTGTTTGCTTTTGTGCCAATAGATGTAAAAGACTGAATGAATTAGATCGTTGATAAAGACAAGTCACTCAAAAAACAATGGGTAACCCTAAAATTACCAGCCTATAACAGAAATATCTTGTAGTCACATATATAAATGTGACAAACAGTCCAATGGTGATTGAGCATGGAAATCATAATTTAATGGGAATGTTTGAAAAGAGCTTAGTAAGAATTTTTATTGTGATACCATGCAGGGCCCTGTGGAGCACCTGGGCACAGAGCCTTTCTGGGTCCCTCATTTCTTTGATTATGGAAAACAGCCTTCATTTAGCCTCCATGACCTTGCCTTAGTGTGCAGTGGGCAGATTCAAGCTGAGTTAATTAAGGAAGGGAGGGGATGCAAGACCAGGGTGAAATAGTCAAGAATAGCCTTGGGACAAGGTCCTGTTTTCCCATCAATGTATGTGAGTGAGTGAGTGAGTGAAAGTCACTGTGGTGTCTGACTCCAGGGACTATACAGTCCATGGAATTCTCCAGGCCAGAATACTGGAGTGGGTAGCATTTCCCTCCTCCAGGGGATCTCACAGGGATCAACCCAGGTCCCTCACATTGCAAGTGGATTGTTTGCCAGCTGAGCCACAAGGGAAACCCATCAATGGATATACACAGCAATTTCTTCGAGCTGTTTTGTAGATACTGAAACCCCTTCCAGGAGGCAGAAGTTACGGATCAGTGATGATATGCTGTAAACCCCAGCCCAGACCTGTTGGACTTGAAGGTGGATGATGCCGACTCCTAGTTAGCTCACTACCAACCCATCAGAAGAATGTCCACAGGCTGATCATGCCCTTTTTGAACAATTACTATAAAACTCATCACTATTTTCCCCAAATTGGGACACCTAGTTTGGAGGGCATGAGCCCACTGTGCCTCTTTACCTGGCAAAGCAATAAAGCTAACTTTTCTGCTTCACCCAAAACTCTGTCTCTGAGATTTGATTCGGCATCAGTGTACAGAGAGGCTGAGCTTTTGTCACCAACTGCTAAGATACATTCTTATGAGTACACTTTATTTTATAGAAAACCAAAATATATAGGTTTAGAATAGTTAAAACACTCACACTTTGAGACATCGTATTTCAGTTGTCTACCACATCTTTTTGTACACTGATGATCTTCCATAAAAGCAACTTGCTTATCAAGAATCTGGCACTGTGTCTTTTATAGACTAGTACAAATCCAAAATCATGGCAGATGGTGACTGCAGCCATGAAATTAAAAGACACTTGCTCCTTGGAAGAAAAGCTATGACCAACCTAGACAGCATATTAAAAAGCAGAGGCATTACTCTGCCAACAAAGATTCAATAGTCAAAGCTATGGTTTTTCCAGTAGTGATGTATGGAGGTGAGAGTTGGACTATAAAGAAAGCTGAGCACCGAAGAATTGATACTTTTGAACTGTGGTGTTGGAGAAGACTCTTGAGAGTCCCTTGGACTGCAAGGAGATCAAACCAGTCAATCCTAAAGGAGATCAGTCCTGAATATTCACTGGAAGGACTGATGCTGAAGCTGAAACTCCAATACTTTGGCTACCTGATGCAAAGAACTGACTCATTGGAAAAGGCCCTGATGCTGGGAAAGATTGAAGGTGGGAGGAGAAGGGGATGACAGAGGATAAGATGGTTGGATGGCATCACCAACTCAATGGACATGAGTTTGAGCAAGCTCTGGGAGTTGGTGATGGGCAGGGAAGCCTGGTGTGCTGCAGACCATGGTGTCTCAAAGAGTTGGACATGTCTGAGCGACTGAACTGAGTGAACTAAACTGAAAAATAAGTAATTAATCATTTACTTGCTTTGTAAATTACTTTGGGAAGACAGAGTTCAGATTACATACTATTCTCTTTTCAAATAGAATTGATATATGCTATCCTTTATTTGCTAAGTATCTGTTGTTATAATCTCTTAAGAGCTGTAATTCCTTTACCTAGGTTGATTTTCACCTCAAATATGGCATCACTTATTTTGGAAGGAGACTTTATTGTCATCTTTTTGTTTTCTCACAAAATTTAGGGGTCAGGTCAGTAGGGTTTTGTGGCATCCCAAAACAGGCATCCTGCATTCCAGCACTGGTATCTTTCATATCACCCATGTCTTTGTCCTTTGAGTTTCTCCAGTGGCTCAGAAGTAAAGAATTCACCTGCAGTGCAGGAGCCACAGGTTCCATCCCTGGGTCAGGAGGATCCCCTGGAGGAGGACATGGCAACCCACCCCAGTATTCTTGCCCGGAGAATCCCGTGGACACAGGAGCCTGGTGGGCTACGGTTCAGAGAGTCGCAAAGAGTTGGACGGGACTGAAGCGACTTAGCACACACATGCGTATCTTTGTCCACAGGATAATTTGAACTATACAGTGGTAAGCCTGGAAAGCAAAAGATGATAGAGTCCAGACACAAACCCAGTTTAAGAGAAAAGAGTTTCTTTCTATTTTCATGTCAGTGGCTATGTATGTTATTAGGTACAGGTCAGTGTATCTCCCAAGTGATCCTGGGTGGTTTCTAAGATAAACAAGTCATAAACTGTACACTAACATCTTTTATTACTTTGAGAAATAACAAACTATTCACTGTTAATTTAAGAGGACTGTTTTGAAACCCATATTAAAGGGCAAAGCAGTAATCCAGTTTTACAAATTAAATGTAACACACATGACTAAAATAATCAATGGGCTGACACATAAGTTTGCTCCCTCATATCTTCCTCTAATCTTTGGGAGTTAGGAAATCCTTGGAAAATTAATCTCATTTTCACTTTGTTATCTGGTAAGTGTTTTGTTTGTTGGGTAATACATAGCAAGATAGGCTTGTATCTATCTCTCTGTCTCAAAACAACTGCCTGGCAGATCTCCTAAACTTTTTGGTTCAGGTCATAGAAAATAGGAGCTCTGAAATCTAATTTTGTCCAATTTGAATTATGATATGCTCTATTTTTTTAAAAAATAAATAGCCTAGGTGCTGCCACATAAGCACCTAAATGATTGTTAATAGTGGTAACTGCAGGCTACATTTTGTTCCTTTGTCATTTAATTTGAAGTTTTGCAAGTTCTGTGATAAACATCTATAGCTACTTAAATTCACTGTACCTAATATTAATGAAAAGGAGAAAAACTCATGCCATAAAGACAAAAAGAGATTAGTTGCTTCTTTACTAAAATAGGGAGAGGGAACATAAATGGTTTGATTTCACAAAAATAACTAATATTTTTTTGTCATTCAACCATTGTTGGTAGTAGTAATTTGAAAATCTTCTTTCATCTTGGTCCTTCTTAGCTAAGTCATTTAACTTTAAGCCACTGCTTTTATTTTTTTTAATCTTTCGGCTGCACTGAATGGCTTGCAGGATCTTAGTTCCCTGATCAGGGTTAGAAGCCATGCTCTTGTGCACATAGGGTCCTAACCACTGGGCCGCCAGGGAAGCCCTGCTGAAACCATTTACCATAGACTGGGACTTGAACCCACGTGCTGGGACTTGAACCCACGTGGCTGGCACTCAAACCCAGGCAAAATCCACAGTACCTGGTTTCAGGACCTATTGAAGCTCAGGTTCTTGATGTCTCATCACAGAAAGAATTTAGTGAGAGACAAAGTGATAGGTAAGAAGTGGATTTATTTAGATTCAGAGAGAGGCACACTCCAGACAGTGTGGGCCATTGCAGAGGGCAAGTGCGGCTGTGAAATGTGGTGTGGTTAGTTTTTATAGGCTGGGTAATTTCATATACTAATGACTGGGAGGATTATTCCAACTATTTTGGGGGAGGGGTGGAGAGTTCCAGGATTTTGGCCACCACCCCCTCCTTGGTCTTTTAACAGTGCCTTGGAACTGTCATGGCGCCTCTGGGTGTGTCATTTCACTTGCTGATTGAGGATCAAGGTCTAGTCTTGCCTGCCATCTTTGTCCCATTAGCTTCTAATCAGTTTATGCTGTGTCCTTGGGCTGTGTCATTCTTTCGAAAGTTGTGCCCTGCCCTCTTCCCTCCTGTTACATCACCTCCACTGCTTATAGAAAATGTATTCCTCATTCTTTTGGGAGAACATCTTCCCTGCCATACCCTGAGCTCAGCTGGGCACTGCTATCTTTTCAACCCTCTGACATCCTGGGATGCAGTAACTGGTTTACAGGTTGATAGCTTCTCACCCTATCTTGATTGTAGAGGCAGCTCAATAACGATTGGTACATATTTGATTCAGACCTTGGTTGGAAGGAGGAGGAGCGGATGGGGAATCATTTCTTCTGTTGTCATCTCATGACAATATGAACCAGCAGCTGCTGGCACAAAGGTCCTAGGAGAAAATGAAGCCACTGCTCATTTTGAAAAAGGAATAGTCAACAATCTAGTTGTCCCATTTTTCTTGTTCTTCAGCTATACCAACAGAAAAATTTGTTTTTCTTACTTAAGTCAGTTCCAACTAGTTTTCTCTTACTTGCAACCAAGAATCCTGGGCTACACAAAAGAATGAAAAGAAAAGATCTTCATTTAGAGTCCCAAAATCAATTGCATAAGTACAAGACAGGAGAGACCTGATTGTTGATTATCTAAATACTACCTAAAAAAAGAAAAAGAAATACTACCTAGAAAAGATAGTTGACCACAGCTGGCCATGAACCAATAAGGCATGTGTGGAATTGCTAAAAACAAACCCCAAACCAAAAACACTTGAATACAGTAATTTGGGACATTCAATAAATTAATGCATTGACAAATTACAGGTCAAAGAAAGGTAACAGTTTGGTTTACTGTTTTGGTCAGAAAATAGTAAATTTGGGAAGGGAAACTTTCACTGTTGTAAAATTCTAGTTAGCACATTATACAGGAGAATGAAAACTAGATAGTTTGGAGGATAACCAAAAAGATGGAGGCTTAAAAAAAAAAAAAGATGGAGGCTTCCCAGGTGTCGCTAGTGGTAAAAAACCCACCTGCCAATGCAGGAGACATCAGAGATGCCGGTTCAATCCCTGGGTCAGGAAGATCCCCTGGAGGAGGGCATGGCAACCCACTCCAGTATTCTTGCCTGGAGAACCCCATGGACAGAGGAGCCTGGCAGGCTGCAGTCCACAGGGTTGCAAAGAGTCAGACTGAAGTGATACAGCACAGCACAGCACAGCCGTAAAGATGAGGAGGTCTAGAAAACAACATACTAATAGGAGTGATAAAAACGTTAGACATAATTTGGGGGAACTCCAGAGAGACCCCAAGTCTTTTGTGTCAAGTGAGGATGCAAGAAGTCTGCCCCTTGAAACAGAGCCATCAGCCAGCCATGTTGGCACCCTGATCTGAGACTTCCAACCTTCAGCACTGTGAAAAATAAAGTTCTATTTCTTGTCCATTTTATGATATTCTGTTATTAACAGTCCCCATGGAATTAACCTAACATTCTCTATAAATCTGTTCTGAGCCAGGCATTGTATAAGCATTAAATTTAATATTCACATATAGTTTAAAAATGGGGGGAAAATCAGAGGGAAATTGGAAAAACATAAAAGCAGAAAGCTATGATTTTTTATACACCGGGTGCCAGGCACTATTCTAAAGTCCCTTATATTGTCATTTAATCCTTCAATAGGTTTGTCAGGTAGGTCTTACTATGCCCATTTTACAAATTAAAAACAGAAGTACAGGGACCTCTCTGGTGGGCCAGTGGTTAAGAATACACCTTGAGATGAGGGAATGCAGGTTCCATCCCTGGTCAGGGAACTAAGGTCCCACATTCCAAGGGGCAATCGAGCCCCCAGGCCGCAACTAGAGAGAACGGGCCGCAGCAAAAGTCCCACGTGCTGCAACTGAGACCCAACACAGACTAAATAAATAACTAAATATTTAAAAAGTAACAAACACCGGAAGTACAGTGAGGTTATGTAACTTGCTCAAGGTGACCCAGCTAAAAAAGAAAAGGTTCAGCTTCATATCCAAAGATGTCTAATGCCCAAGACCCAGCTTCAGGCTGCTCAACTACACATTGCCTCTTTGACTCGTCTATAAATATGTCAACTCTACACGTGGACAAGAGAAACCACAGTGTCAGTCCAGACAGCAGAACTAGGTCCAGTGGGTTCCCTTGGCTATGCTCTACCTCCTTCCTAGCCTTGAGTTTCCAAGAGGTTTGGTTTGTGCCTTTCTAGAATCCCTTGGACTGCAAGGAGATGCAACCAGTCCATCCTAGAGGAGATCAGTCCTGGGTGTTCATTGGAAGGACTGATGCTGAAGCTGAAACTCCAATACTTTGGCCACCTCGTGCGAAGAGTTGACTCATTGGAAAAGACCCTGATGCTGGGAGGGATTGGGGGCAGGAGGAGAAGGGGACAACAGAGGATGAGATGGCTGGATGGCATCACCGACTCGATGGGCATGAGTTTGAGTAAACGGGAGTTTGTGATGGACAGGGAGGCCTGGTGTGCTGCGGTTCATGGGGTTGCAAAGAGTTGGACACAACTGAGCAACTGAACTGACTGACTGACTGATGGCCCCTTTAGATTCTTGTCTTATGTTATTGTAATTATTTTCTGAACTTTGCCAACAGCGTATTAAGCTTCTTTATGGCAAGCGTTTTTTTTCTTTTTCCTTTAATCTGATGGAACACTCAGCACAGTGCCTTGAACAAAGACCTCTGATTACTTTCTAACAACGCAGTAACTGGCAGTGCCCTAGGTTGTCTCATGGAGCAAAAGGCTGTCTTGTGACTGGACTAGCTCAGAGATATAGATAGGATTCTGCCCTGGGAGGATATTGGAGAAGAGGGACCTCTTAGACACTTTCTTTACTTAATCACAAAGCAAAAGTGAACATATTCATTACTACTCATTAAATAGTATTTTTTAAAAACTGGCAAAATTTAGCATTACTTTAACTTTAAATATGATGGTTACATATTAACATATAAAGAAGTTCTATTTCTGTATGATGCTTTATTTATTCGTACTAAAATTAGGATGCGTTTTATCTGTAATTAGCCATTATTGATTCCTTCTCTTTTCCAAGAAAATCAGTAGTCTACAATAGAGGAGGAAGAAAAGAAAATGCCTGTCTAATTTGAGAGAACTGGATAGTGAGCTTTTTTGTTTGTTTTATTTTGTTTAATTTTAAATGGTAGTTATAAGCTGGTAAATGGTTAAATGGTAGACATAAGCTGTCCAAGAAAAACTGGGGTGTGTTTTTTCACTTGTGTGCCTAATTACCAAGAAAAGAGTGTTCGCTTTTCAAGGAAAGTGAAAGAATGGAAAATGAGGGTTACTATAATAGTATAACATCAAGAATGCTTAAAAAAAAAAGTCAGTCATTGTTCTTTGTGCACAAAAACAATGGTGCTTAACAGCACCATTGATTCCTAAATCAAATTTCCAGCTGCCAACCCTTGAGTGGGAGATGACTTAACACAGACGGTCTGTGTGGCGGCATGCCTCTCACTTCCCAGGCACTGTCCACACTGGCAGCAGAGCTACATGACTATCAAACACTGGGATCCAGCATTTGGTGGCTAATACCACAGTGAAATAATGAACCAAGCCTTTTAGTTGTTAGAGAACAATGGTCATAAAAAGCAAAATCAGTATTCTTCAAATATGATGAGCTGGCATTACTTAGGGCCTCTGATCACTGCTTGCTCTGCCCTCTGGTTTCTTAGGTCTGGGGAATCAGATTGGATTGGACCAAAGCCTGGGTGATCCGACAGCCCCAGAGAGTACTCCAGACTTGCAGGGAAGCAGGACTACGTATTCTACAGCGACAGCTCTTGTCATGAGGAAAGAAGCCCTTGGAAAAGCTCCTCAGTGTTCTGTCATTTTTGCCACTTTGGGAAACTGCCAAGCCAGCTTACTTGACATTCAGCCACACATACAGAATACTGAAAGTGTAGGTGAAGAAAGCAAGAAGGTACTAGAATGTGTCAACCTTGAGGGCCTCCAAGGCTCACAGAATTAGTAAAGTCAACAATGAAAAACAAAACTAGAATTTCAGCTTTCTTGTAATAGAGTAATAGCATTGAAAATGGGAGGATAGCCTTTGTGTTTTTCCTAAGCGCATACTACTTGTAACCTTAAGAAAATTTCTGAACTACTGCAGGCAAGTTTTTTAGTTGGTGAGTATTGCTTCAGTCACAGTCCTTTCAATGAATATTCAGGGTTGATTTCCTTTAGGATTGGCTGGTTTGATCTCCTTGCTGTCCAAAGGACAGCTAGGGACAAGAGGCCACCTGAGTGATCTTGGAAGAAGATTCCCCACCTCTCCCAACCCCCTTCTGTCAAGCCTTGATATGACTGCAGGCTGAGACCCAGAGGTCAATAAATTGTCAAGTTCCTATAGCTAACAAATAGCAAAGCCAAAATTCCTGTCTCTCTTCTACCTCTTGATTCAATTCTCTGCTGTCTTCCCTATGTCTTTAGTCTCCTCTTCTCTTCCCACTTTCTGTCCTCTACCTTGGATAATTTATTCATTCCTACAGAATTATTTGACAGGTCTATGCTTATGACTCCAACATTGTTGTCACTAGTTTTGATCTGTCATTAAAAATGCAGCTATAAATGGTCAACTGCCTCTAGGACTCCTTTTCTAGGATGTCCTCTGTTATCTCAAACTCAAGATTTCCTTATCTGTAAAACATGAGTTAGTTGTTCCACGTGGCTAACTACAAAGTCTCACTTAGCTGTAAGATTCAAATGAATCTAGGTCCCAAACTAAATTCATCACCATCCATTCCATCCCACTAAACTGATCCTCCTTTCATGTCTCCCCTGCCTATGCTTGAAAACTTTCAATTCCTTCTTTTCTTTATTTCTCCCATACAAAAAACAAGTTCTGTTCATCTTTATTTTGAAATTATCATTTTTTTCTCTTCCCTAGTCCAGTTCTACACCACATATTTAGATAGCTGCAAAATCTGTGGCAAAGCTAGTTTTTCCTGCCCCAATCCATTTAGTGTAGCTATTTCTTATACTGAGTGAGTGAGTGCTCGGTCGTGTCTGACTCTTTGTGACCCCATGGACTGTAGCCCACCAGGAGAGGGGTTTACCAAGCCTCACATACTTCTGGGTTGGGAGGTGGGATTTTCCAGCTCGCCAGACCATTACTCTGAAAATAAAGAAGAGATGAAGCCAGCTGGCCCGCCCACACCCTATCACGTAACACCTTCCTGCCACTCCCACGATGATTTTTTTTTAAAGGGGCTTAGGTCATTGTCCTCTTTTCCTGAATTAAAGTTCCTGTATCATAGCTTTTCAAAAAGCTTTCAGTATTCTTTCTCTTTAAAAAGATACCATTGACATAATAAAATTCCCCTATAATCCCAGCTGTCCCCACCCCACTCCCGTGATGACCACCCTAGCTGGGTGTGTATCCTTGTAAGTTGCAGTCTTTTTTTTTTTTTTTTTTTGGCTGTGCTGGATCTTTGTTGCTGCGTGGGCTTCCTCTAGTTGTGGTGAACGGGGGCTACTCTTTAGCTTCTTGTTGCGATGGCTTCTCTTGTGGAGCACAGGCTCCAGGGAATGAGGGCTTCGGTAGTTGTGGCCCATGGGCACAGTGGCTGTGGGCTCTAGAGCACAGGCTCAATAGTTGTGGTGCATGGGCTCAAGTTGCTCTGCAGCATGTGGAATCGTTCCAGATCAGGGATGGAACCCATGTCTCCTGTATTGGCAGCTGGGTTCTTTACCACTGAGCCACCAGGAAAGCTCCTGAAGTTGCCATCTTGAATCACCTTGTGAAGTCAGTGTCTTTGTAGATAAGCTTTGGATCACCTTAGCCATTTTTCCTGCTCAACTCCAGGGGCCCTCACCAGCCCTAAACTATACAGTATTACGGTCTTTAATCCCAACATTCCTCCCTCTGATCATAACCTCCTTTACCTTCCAGATGCTTCATGCCATGCACATACCTGCTCTTCAGGCATAATTGCCCAATCCTTTTTTTAAAATTGAGCTCAAATTCACATAAGATACAATTAACCATTTTAAAGTATAAATTCCGTGACATTTAGTGCATTCAAAATGCTGTGTAAATACTACCCAAAGCAATCTGCAGATTCAAATGGAATTGCTATCAGTCTCAATGACTTTTTTTTTTTTTGACAGAAATAGAAAAATCCATCCTAAAATTCGTATGGAATCTCAAGAGAATAGCCAAAAAAAAAAAAAAAAAAAAAAAAAAAAAAAAAAAAAAAAAAAAAAAAAAAAAAAAAAAAAAGCCTTGAAAAAGAACAAAATTGAAGGACTCACATTTCTGGATTTCAAAACTTAACTACAAAGTTGCAGTAATCAATGTGGTACTGGCATAGGACAGACATATAGACCAGTGGAAGAGAATAGAGAGCCCAGAAAGAATGATTTTTAACAAAGGTGCCAAGACCATTCAATGAGAAAAGGACAGTCTTTTTAACACATGGTGCTAAGAAAACTGTATATCTACATGCAAAAGAATGCAGTTGGACCTTACTTTACCCCACAGACAAAAATTAGCTCAAGGGCTCTCCACTGGCCATTCAAGATGCCGAGGGGTAAGAAGGCTGAGGTGCAAAAGATAGACTAGGCCCCTGCTGTCATGAAGAATCAGGAGGCTGAGAAAGTGGACTGGACATCCAGCCCTAAAAGGACCTCACCCGCTTCATAAAGTGGCCCAGCTACGTTCCCCTGCAGTGGCATGCAGTACCTTATATAAGCGGCTGAGAGTGCCTCCCGTGATTAACCTATTCAGCCAGGTCTTGGGCTGCCAGACAGCTACTCATCTCCTTAAGCTGGCCCACAAGTGCAGACCCGAGATGAAGTAAGAGAGGCAGCAGAAGTTGATGGCCTGAGCTGAGACAAAAGCTGCAGGCCAAGGGGACATCCCCACTAAGAACCACCTGTCTTTTGAGCAGGCGTTGATTCTGTCCCCACCTTGGAGGAGAGCAAGGAGGTGCAGCTGGTGGTGGTTGCCCGTGACGTGGATCCATTGAACTGGTGGGTCTCCTGCCTGCCCTGTGTTGTAAGATGGGGGTTCCCTACTGTGTCATCGAGGGGAAGGACAGGCTGGGTGGCATGTGTGTTCCACAGGAAGACCTGCACTGTTGCCTTCACACAAGTCAACTCGGAAGACAAGGGCACTCTGGCTAAGCTGGTGGAAGCCATCAGGACCAATTATAATGACAGATATGACAAGATCTGCCATTACTGGGGAGGCAGCTTCCTGGGTCCAAAGTCAGTGCACTTTGTGTTGTTTTGTCGCTAAGTCACATCCAACTCTTTTGCAACCCCAGGAACTGTAGCCCACCAGGCTTCTCTGTCCATGGGATTCTCCAGGCAAAGATACTGGACTAGGTTGCCATTTTTTTTTTCCAGGGGATCTTCCCAAGCCAGGGATCGAGCCCGCCTCTCCTGTATTTCGGGGGGATTCTTTACTGCTGAGCCACCAGGAAAGCCCATTGCCAAGCTGGAAAAGGCTACATAAAAGTAATAAAATTTCTCATTCAGTTAAAACAAACAAACAAAAATTAGTCAAATGGATCAAAGAACTGAATGTAAAACAAACAAACAAAAAAAACTTGAAGAAAAATTAGGAAAAATCTTCATGGCAGTGGATTTGGCAGTGGTTTCTTGGATAAGACACCAAAGAAACAGGCAAAAAAAAAAGAAAGAAACCAGACAAACTGGACTTATTGAAAATTAAAAACTTTTGAGCATCAAAAGACACTATCAACAGAATAAAAATTAACTCGCAAAATTAATGTTTGCAAATTATATATCTAATAAAGGATTCATGTCCAGAATTTACAGATAATATTTTAAAAGAAAAATGTTATCATACTGTTTTTGTGAGCTAAAAGATAACTAAAATATAAATGTTTAACTCTCCTGTTATATACTTTTCTGTATGTGTGTGTGTGTGTGTATGTTATAAAATATATAGAGGGAATTCCCTGGTGGTCTGACAGTTGGAACTTGGGATTTTCACTGCCAGATCTCTGCTTCAATCCTTGGTCGGAGAACTAAGATCCAGCAAGCCTCATGGCACAACCAAAAATCAATTAGCTAACTAAATTAATTACATATGTATGTAGAGAAAGGCATAGATAAGCTACATTATATGCACACATAGAGAGACTGTAAATTTCTTGAGATTTGGCTAGTCCTAAACATTTTTTCCCATGGGTTTGGTATATAGTCTTGTCCCATAGGAAAATTTCAATATATTAATTATTTTTAATTGAATGAAGGAGAGAAAAAATACTCTAATTCTTCCATTACCAGTAGTGTTTTTCTAAAAGTCAGAGGCGATCATGCCATTCCTTGCTCAAAATTCTTGCATGACTTCAATCCCAGTGCTTCCCGAGTTGAGTGTGGACTGGTCACCTGGTGGGCAACCTCTCCTCATCTACTCTCTGCCATCCTCTCCACCTCGCCCTCAGCACTGCATGAAGATGGAGGGAAGGTGTTTGGCCTCGGTACCCTTAGTAAAATAGCAGCAATAGACGCCCCCTCAAGGACTGCTGAAAGGACTAAATGAGGCGATATCTGAAAATGTCTGGCATATACTTGAGACCTGTCAACTCATGCTGGCTTCTTTTTCTCCCTCCTACACCCTGCTCTTCAGCCACATGAAAGCTTTTGCCCTCTCAGAACACACTTGTAGTTTCACTCCTCCAATTATCCTTTCCCACTGCTTCACATGTGTCCTCCTGACCTCTGCCACCTCACTCTGTAAAAATGTAATGAGCACTTCAAGACATATTTTAAACAGCGCTTACTCAGGGAAAGTTTTCTGCCTCCCCTGTGCATGTTCTTGCTCAATTGTGTCCTACTCTTTGCGACTCCATGGAGTGAAGTCCACCAGGCTCCTCTGTCCATGGGATTTCCCAGGCAAGAATACCGGAGTGGGTTGCCATTTCCTCCTCCAGGGGATCTTCCCGGGCCCAGAACTGAATCCATATCTCTTGCATCTCCTGCACTGGCAGGTAGATTCCTTACCACTTGGAAGATTCTTTACCTGGGAAGTCCCTGGCTCCCCTGGGAGTTATAAAACTGTCAGGGAGGAGGAAAAGCTTAACTCTACCCTTCTAGGTTCTTCTGGCTGGTCTAAGAATGAGACTGATGTAAGACAGGAGAACAAGAGAAAATAATATCTTAACTTGTACATATGGAAACCCCACTTCCAGGAAAGGCTGAGACAGAAACATAGAATGAGGCATAAAGGAGCTGAGGAATGGGATAGGAACTTCCAAGGAGAGGAGGGAGATTCCAGGATGATAAGAAGAGTAGATGGCTGGGAATTAGATGTCTACTCTGCCATATAGATAGGGCTACTTAGATAAAATTTATCTCGATAATAACTTTTTCTGGAAAAAATCCCCAATTTTAATTCTTCTAGGTAGGTAAGGGAGAGGCAGTAGTTTCTCTTAAGCCTACAAGGCCTCCATTGCCTTTAGTGCAAAATAATCCACATGCCAAATAGCACACCTTAAAGAAAGGCTGTTATTAACCCCTACAATCCTTTTCTATGCTTCCCTGTAATTTTGTAAGTTTCTTAAATGTTTTTAAAGAGGCTTTCATAGGCTGTCTTGTACTTATTTGTGACCATATCTTATGGACATAAACATCTATCTTCAGAGCCCAAAACGATATTAAGATGAATTGTTTTGTTGTTTTTTTTTGACTGCACCATGTGGCTTGCGGAGTCTCAATTCTCTGCCCAGGGATTGAACCCAGGCCCTCCACAGTGAAAGCGTGGGTTCCTAACCACTGGACTGCCAGAGAATTCCCTTGAAATGTTTTTTTTTTTTTTGACCAGGAAATTTGGGTCTTATATTTCATAACTGAAATACATCATAAAATCATCCCAAGTACAGTCTCCCTATAAATAGTTCCTCTCTTTATGTGATAACATCCAGCCAGACAATTTAGCACCATTGCCACCCACAGCTCTCTGGATGATAGAGCTGCATGAGATAACATAAGATAATGTGACTTCTAGGGAGGTGGAGGTGGGGAAATGCACAGCTGATTGGACCTGGGATGGCACACACCTGAACCAGCAGGAACAAACCCAGTCATTTGCTCAGAAATGACTTGTGTGGCTCAGGTTCTTTCTCAGAAGAGCCAGGCTAGTCCCTTTCTCCCTAAAGAACTTCAGTGTGTTTTCAGTTGAGTCTGGGTCCTGGAGCTTAGTGGCCATGGGGGAAGTCTAGGGTGAACAGCAAAATGGAGGGTGAAGCCCAGGGTGAACAGCAAAACAGGGTGAAGGCAAAACAGAGGAAAGGTGAAAGCTGGTGCAGAGGCAGAGACGAAGAGACATAGGGAAGAGCTACCCTGTTTCTCAGGGCTCCTCAGTTCTCTGGCCAATTTGAATGAAGCCGAGCAACACTTTGCTTTCTGTCCTTGAAGCCCATGAGATCTCTGTGTACTCTTAGTGAAGTGGTGAAGTGAAGGTGTCAGTCATTCAGTCATGTCCAACTCTTTGTGACCCTGTGGACGGAGGTAGCCTGCCAGGGTCCTCTGTCCATGGAATTCTACAGGCAAGAATACTGGAGTGGGTAGCCATTCCCTTCTCCAGGGCATCTTCCCGACCCAGGGATTGAACCTAGGTCGCCTGGGTCTCCAGGCAATTCCTTACCACCTGAGCCACCAGGAAAGCCTGTATACTCTTAGTAAGTACCCCTTTTTAACCTCAGTTGGACGGATGCTTCTTACAGTCACCCACATCCTGGCTGCAAAAAGGAAGTTGTTTTGCTGAATTAACTCCAGCCTGTAATGTGTCCAGTCACCTGAATTTATATCTATCTTTGACCCTCTCTTTTAGCTAATTATGACTTTGGGGAAATTTTTTGCTCACTCTGTGTCTCAGTTTCTTTAATAGGTAAAATGTAGTAACTTCATATCATGTTTTACCCCTTACCAAAAACTTTCCACACATTCTCTCATGTGAATTTTTTTAAAGTTCTTAGAATACAGACAAGGAATTTTTATTCATGTTTTACAGACTTTCCCAAGATCTCTATCTACTCAGGTCACCGTCAACTTTACCTCAGAGAATATAGATATTTTTTAAAGGATAATAAATCGAAGATTGAGTGAATGAATACATTCTAAATCTCTTCTGTGAGAATACTTGATGAGAAACTCCCAAGTCATTAGAAGCAACAGTGACTTCATATTCTACTTTTATGAGTCCCCTTTCAGAGTATACTGATACTGAATTCAATAGTGGGACCACTAGATTGAAGACTTATGGTTGTGATGAAGTGCTCTATTTCTAAAAAATATGTGTAATAGTCCTACCTGTGGCACGGGCTTCATGAAGGATTCATTACCATCTGGAAGTTTAATTTCTAGGCTATAGGCTTCAGACCTTACCTGGACCCATGAACAATACCTGGTACTTTCCCACTTAAAAAAATATGCTATTACGGGTCACAAAGAACTTTCAGTACTAGGATGATGCCACATGATCCTGTTCCCCAGAACTTCCTCATGGGATCCCCGAGGCCACTGATACAGCCTGACCAGGTCCCTCCACAGACAAGCTTCTTGCTCTCCATCCTCCCCGCCAAGGTTGCCTGTCAGGCTGGTTCTGCTCAGAGCTCTGTCAGCCCCCACGTGACTTAGGGGAAGCCGACCACGATGCTCCCCAGAGCTGTCTGCACCGTTCCACTCAGAGCCCGGCTGAGTCATCACCCTCTCCTTCCAGCTGCCGCCGCCAGACCACAGAGCTTCTTTCTTAGTTCAGCCCCAAAGAGAAGAGTACGTTATGCAAAATAGGTGCGAGCACAAAAAAGGCAACCCCCACCCTCCCTCATACCGAAAAGCACGCGGAGGGCTCCTTATGTAATACAGGGATTAACCAGCACAGCGGGGTGTAATTGCACCCACCTGAAAAATCAGAGAGGGAAGGAGAAACCAGTTTGGAGTTGGTTCACTGCTGAAAGGGCTGGCCCTCGGTGGGACCTGTTCAATATGGTTCCGAAGAAACACCCAGTGTGTGGATTGGAAGAGAGCCTAACTTTCTGCTCTTTTGCTATAATGATAACTCCCTTTAAAGTGATGTGTAACAGTGTTAGTAACACTGACATATACCATGTTAATTCCTTTATGAACATTCTGCATATATTAACCTTTAACATAATGTCTGTCACAAATGTGTTCCATGAATAACAGTTAAAGAAGTAGTAGTAGTATATTATGTTATTATATTGTATATATATTTTATTATTATTGCAATACCAGTAGTAGTGTCTTACCCATCCCCAAATCTTTGCTGAGCCTTTGTACATCCATCGGTCATTCCTTCAGAAAACATCTACAGAGCATGTACTACTTACCAAGCTGTGCGTTAGGCCCTGAGGACACCCAGAAGAATAGACCCAGGCTCTTTCTGGCATGGGTTCCAATCTTTCTTAAGCGTTATCTTGCTGGGTGGTGTTAGGCATGTTCCTTAAGCTTTCTGAGATTAGATTTATTCAACTGTTAAATGAGTACAATAATTTCCCTGTCATAGGATTCTTGATGGGATTAGAGGCACATGCAAAAGGCTTAGCCCAGCACATTACTCATAGAAAGAGCAGCTCTTAATATAATCTTTGCATCACCTAATATGGAATTTTTATATATCACTTTTAAGCATACTAGGAGAGAATTCCTCTTCAGGCTCACATAGAGATCAGTAGTAGAACCTGGGATTCAAACCTGCAGCCCACATAACAGGGAGATGCAATTCCGAGATTGAAATCAGGATTATCTCTGAGACAGCCTGCTGTCTCTAGATTCCACATGTCTCCTGGACAGATGAAGCACTGATATACATGGAAAGGAGATTTTTAAAAATAGAGGACTCTTAACTCAAGCATAAATTCAAATTTTTTAGAACTCTTCAGACACCTGGCATGACATGAAGTTAAATACAACAGAGTCCCTGTTCCGTGATGTTTGTAATGAAAACCTAAGAACTGTGAAGTTGCAGAGCCAAACCAACCTCAAAAACCCTCCAGAAAAGAAATTTTTCCCTGTTGATCACCATCCAGAGTTAACACTTTCGGAAACTTTGAACAGAATCAATTTGCAAGGATGCAGCCCTTGCTCCTACCCCCTCCCCAACCGTTCCACACTTATCCTCTGAGGTCCTTAAAAAGTGATAATGATAGTCGCTCAGTTGTGTCCGACTCTTTGTGACCTCATGGACTGTAGCCTGCCAGGCTCCTCCATCCACGGGATTCTCCAGGCAAGAATACTGGAGTGGGTAGCCATTCCCTTCTCCAGGGGATCTTCCTCACCCAGGGATTGAGCCCAGGTCTCCTGCACTGCAAGCAGATTCTTAAAGGTCTGAGCCACCAGGGAAGCCTTAAAGTTTGAGACCCTTAAAGTCTTCAAATCTGAATGATTTGCAGTCCCAATGAAAAAAACTAAAATCAAAACTGATTTGGGGAAAAACAGCAACTTTCTGACCTCCTGGTACTCATTCTTCAGAGCGTTTTTGTATGCTTGTTTATTTTCTTAATGTCTCTTGGTTATGTTTTTCTTGTTTTGGTTTCATATATGAAATATTCCATCTGTGTATTCATTTTCTGGATTTATTCCCTAGAATTTTAAGTAAAAGATAGTTTAGAGTCACGTTCGTCAAGCTTTTTTTTTCTCTTCAATCCATAATAAGAAATATATTTTATATTTTAACCCAAATACATGCGTATTTACAAATAGCTAAAAGTTTCATGAACTAATATCCATACTATGAGGTATGCACTATGATTTTTTTTTTATTCTATCTTGTGTGTAAAAAAATTGAATTAGAGGTCCAGGAGGAATGGGGAAGGGATGAATAGATGGAGCACAGGACAGTTTCAGGGCAGTGATGTATGCTATATGATATGATAATGATGGACACATGAAATTTGTTTATTTGTCCAAACCCTTAGGATAGCACAGTGAACCCTAACATAAGAAAGGGACTTTAGTTAATAATTGTGTATCAGTATCAGTTTGTCAATTAACAAATGTCACTTCTGTGAAATTTTTGTTAACCTAAAACTGCTCTAAAAGATGAAAATTTTAATTTCTATTAAAAATATCTTAAAAATAAAAAAAGGTTGGTTGTAACATAAAATTAATTTTACTACCTGCTAGTGGCTTATTCTCCACAATTTGAAAAATTGTGACCTATAGGAAGTGCCCTGGCCTTCTAACCAGCTCTGTTGCACCATGGATCCTGACCTTAGACAAGACACATGCTATTGTGTCTTAACTCTCCCATCTGAAAAATGGGGGGTTTGATCATAAAAATGTCAAGATCCTTTCTAGCCCCCAAATGTAAGTATAAATTCTAAGAATTTTAGAATGAAAAAAAAATCATTAAGCATGAATTGTAAATTATATGTGACTTAGTGACTGTACATTATTTATGCCCACCTTATTTTTATAGGCATCTTATGGGAACTCTTATCTTGTCTCTTTAAATAAATAAATGAAAATTAATGGTTCCCAAACAAACTATGCAATTACATTTTCCTCTAGGCTCCTGAATCTAAATCCTCATGGAAGAAGCAAAAGAAGAGCATTTAGAAAAGATGAAACAGTACCTCTGGTGTGGGTGTTTGCTCTACTGCCAGGGCCTGGCTGCAGCTTACCTGAACTCAGTTCTCATTAGCTCCATTCAGTGTTTGCTGGGAGCCAGTGATAGCCAGGCCCTGTGCTGGGGTGAGGAAAGTGCTTTCCCACCTCTTGTAGTTTGGATCAGGAAATGGAAATCTGAATGTTTGTGACCCAGTGGACTGTAGCCTACCAGGCTCCTCCGTCTGTGGGATTTTCCAGGCAAGAATACTGGCGTAGGTTGCCATTTCCTTCTCCAGGGGATCTTCCCAACCCAGGGATTGAACCCAGGTCTCCCGCATTGTAGGCAATTTTACCATCTGAGCAACCAGGGAAGTCACAATGGAAATCAGGCTACCTCATTTCCAGATCTTTCTTGCTTTCCCTACCCCAGGACCACTATGGCAAAGGCAGCAATCTGGGAAAAATGCATGAAAGCTCTGGCTCAGGCTAACCTGGCTTGAATCTCAGTGCTCAGTGCTTCTTGACAGCTCTTGAACCTTAGGGAAGTTGTCCAGCCACTCCCCTCATTGTTCTCAAGTGAAAATGGGGTAATAATATCCCATCTCATAGGACTTCCTGAAGATGGAAGAGGGAATGGGGCTATCAACGTGGTCCTGCACCATACTGCAAAGTAGATGAAGGTGCCCTTGGAACGCCCTTCCCATTTTTCACATTTGCTCTGCCCTCTCCCCTCCTCACCCTTACTTTCTGCAAGCAACAATGTTACATGCCCTTCCCAAACACCTAGTGCTTCCCCACAACCCCACCCACCCATTCAATTTATTTGCCTTCTTCTCTAAGAAAGGATGACCCCAAGCAAATTATGGAACAAATCACCTATGTGTTTCCTCTCCCATGCCAAGAAGTCCCTGTAGGGGAACCCAATTGGCATTGAACTTCATAAGCAGCCTAGAGAAGGAAAAGTTCATCACAGTTAGAGAGCAACATTCTGGGAGGTGAAGTTTCAGTCTTCCTGTTCTGCTTTAGTGGAACTGCTTTTAGCTTGATTGCATGGCGAATAATAACAATAACATCCTAGTTTAGTGGTCCCCAGGCTTTTTGGCACCAAGGATCAGTTTAGTGGTAATATTTTCATGGATGGAGTTGGGGGGGGGGGTTGTTTTGAGATGATTCAAGCACGTTACATTTATTGTGCACTATAATTTTATTATTATTACATTTTGATGTGTAAAAAGCTTTTCCACCACTCACCTCCTGCTGGGCAGCCTGACTCCTAACAGGCCACGGACCAGACTTGTCCATGGCCCTGGGTTGGGGACCCTGATCTAGGTTATTTAACTCATGTCTATAGTTTGCTGGCCTTGTGCTAACCAGTCTACATAAATATCGCCAAACCTCACAACTGCCTTGAAAGGCTGGGTTTCCCTTGGTGTCTTTGAGCCTCTCCATGAAGCAGCAACATGAGCTTGAACTCCAGGTCTATTTCCCCCGGGATCAAGGAAGCCCAGCCTGACAGTGAGGTGTTGGGGAGGAGGAGGGGGAGGAGCAGTTGCTTTAACAACAATCACAGAAGTCCCTGGGGAGTAGTTACCAGGGTGAGGGTACCAGCCCAGGGAATACCCAGGAAAGAGCAGCCCCCAGAAGGGAGGGGGGCCCCCCTACTGGCGTCGAGTCCAGCGATCGCACTGACGAGGTGGTGAGCCAAGCCCGTGTCGGGCCTCACTGATGCATGGCTGGGCTGAAGAAAGAACTCATTGAATTGTTCATGGAAAAGAGTGGTGCCCGAGAGGCCAGAGCTGGAGAATGAGGCCGCCTCAAGCACAGGGCTTGGCAGGACACCAGGCTGAAAGGTACAGCAATGGCCTCTCAGAGTCGGTTCTCGGAGCAGGGTTTTGCGTCACAAGCTGGCTGGCGGCTGCGGGGAAAGATGGACACTCGCAGGTTTCTTCTGTGAGTTTGAGGCTCAGTGCTGCTGATGAGTCAGAGAGTGTCTGAACTTTGGCTCCACCTCCACCTCCATGTGAGAGGGGAGACCTGGACCAGCTTGAGCCACCCGGAGCTGGAGAAGTCAGGCTGTGTTTGGGCTTTGCCAGCAGGCCCTGGCTTCTTGCTTCCTCAAATCTACCTGCACAGTCCGGAGCCAGAGGCCTTGGTGGCTGGATAACTTGGGCCTAATTCCAGCGTGCCAGCTGGGCCAACAAGGCGGCAATGATAAAAACATTATTTACTGTGTGCAAATACTGCCCTAAGCGTCTTGTGTCTATCTCCCTCTTCGAAGCAACTCTGGGTACTAATATTATTAAACCCCCATCTACATGAGGAGATCAAACCAGTCAATCCTAAAGGAAATCAATCCTGAATATTCACTGGAAGGACTGATACTGAAGCTGAAGCTCCAATACTTTGGCCACTTAATGCGAAGAACTGACTCATTGGAAAAGACCCTGATGCTGGGAAAGATTGAAGGCAGGAGGAGAAGGGGATGACAGAGGACGGGAGGGTTGGATGGCATCACTGACTCAATGGACATGAGTTTGAGCAAGCTCCAGGAGATAGTGAAGGACAGGGAGGCCTGGCGTGCTGCAGTCCATGCGGTCACAAAGAGTTGGACATGACTGAGCAACTGAACAACAACAGATGAGGAGACTGAGGCAGGGGATAGTTAGGTAGTTTGCCTAAGGTCCACACTGCCAGGGACTGATGAAGTCAGGATTTGAACCTGGCTGAGTGACTCTAGAACTTCACCTTGGGCCATTATCTTACCCTGTCTCTGATTCATGAATTGTAAAATGGGCTAAACAGGGTGTGGTGATAGTCAATTTGGGATAATCCATTAGTAGAGTGGGCACAGTGCCTGCAGGCAAAACAATGTGAGCTGCTGTTGGTGTGATTCATCATGGCCCTCTGCAATCTTGTTACTCTTTCTGTTTCTTCTCAGATAATGGTTATTTATTTAAGGCTGTGCTGGATCTTCATTGCTGTGCACCAGCTCTGTCTAACTGTGGCGAGAGGGGGATATTCTCTGGTTGCAGTGTGCAGGCTTCTCATGACAGTGGCTTCTCTTGTTGTGGAGCAGGGTCTCTAGAGCATGCGGGCTTCAGTAGTTGTGGCCCACAAGCTGAGTTGCTTCTCAGCATACGGGGTCTTCCCAGACCAGGGATCAGACTGGTGGATTGCATTGCAAGGTGGATTCTTAACCACTGGACCATCAGGGAAGCCCCTCAGATAATTTTTTTTTTCAAATAATTTTTTGATTGAGCTTCACGAGCCTTTCATTTTCTTGGGTTGTCTATTTGGCATGTGTGGAGGGGCCAGGCAGCAAAGTTCAAAAACCCTGTGTGATAAGTAGGGATTCTGTGCCCACCTGAACAATATTCCAAGAATCCTTCAAGGACTGAAGTTCAAGTTTGGTCCTCTGAGCAAACAGTTTGGAGAAGTTCTTCTATGCCCTTATTGTTGTTGTTCAGTTGCTAGGTTGTGTCTGACTCTTTGCGACCCCACGGACTATAGCACGCCAGGCTTCCCTGCCCTTCGCTATCTCCCTGAGTTTGCTGAAGCTCCTGTCCATTGAGTTGGTGATGCCATCCAGTCATCTCATCCTCTGTCACCCCCTTCTCCTCCTGCCCTCAGTCTTTCCCAGCATCAGGGTCTTTTCCAATGAATCGCCTTTGTTTGCCTTTGTTTAACTGTTTAAATAAAAAAGTCTTCATAACAATAACAACAAGCTTCCTGGTTTGGTTATGTTGTGGCTGCTAATACTCACAGAAAAAGAAGTGATAAATTAAAGTCACCTGTGTCTAGGGGTCCCATAGGGAAGAGAAGTAAAACTTTCTCCTTCTTGGGTGGGAGCAGATACATGGAAGCAGGGGAAGGGTTTCACATCATTCTGGTGCCTCTCCTCCAAAGCTGAAGCTGAGACACACCACGAGTGACCCAGGAGAAGCCCCAGGGAAATTCTAGATCTTGCTTCCCTGCAGGCCAAGGGGATTCTGGAGTCTCCCCTCGGGGTAGGGAGCCCTCAGATGCAGCCCAGCCCCTCTATGAGGAGAAGTTTCTACTTTGTAGTCCACCTCTTAAAGAAGGTACATGTTGATGAAAAATTAATCAGTCAATCTAAGAAAGGCATGGAAAATTCTATTCGAGCCAAATTTGAGCATTACAAGTTGAGAAGAGTATCTCAGAAAGCTCCAAGAACTGTTGCACTAGTTGAAAGTCAAGACACATAAGTTTTTTGAGACAGAGGGCTGTACATCAAATGATGTTGTATTGATGGTTTACTTTAATCCATATCCAAGCATCTTCGTGGTGGGTCATGTGACCCCTTACAAGATCAAGAAAGAATGTTATCTCTAAGGAGTTGTTGATGCTCGGAGAATGTTGCTCTTTATGGCTAAGCAGGTATTGCTGATAATTGGTGGGGGTTGGGGGTGGGGTTGGGGCCGGAGGGGTATCTGGTTGATGCCTAATGCAGATACACAACGTGCAGAGGTGTTTTTTTGTTTTGCCATGCCACTTGGCTTGTAGGACCTTAATTCCCCAACCAGAGATTGAACCTGTATTTCCTGCAGTGGAAGCATGGAGTCCTCACCACTGGACTGCTAAGGAATTCCCCTAGAGCAGAATTTGAAGGTTTACATTTTTCTTGTCTTGCCATGAAATATGAATTTCATTTCACATGCCCAAGGACTTGTGGATGGGGAGACTCTGGATTTTTTTTTCAATTGTCCCTTTTCCAGGTCTCTTAGGCTCAGCTGCACGTTGCCTGGTCATTAGGGAGCTGCCAGCCCAGGGCCCTTGTATACTGTACTCAGGCTTATCCATAGTAACTGCTTGTGGCCTGATGTGAGCACTCTAGCCACTCCAGACCTGTGTAGGAGGGACAGAGCAGAGAGGCCTGGGTCAAGTGGGCTACCTCTGAGATCACCCCAAGAGACCCACAGAGAGCTGGCGGGCTTGAGCACTAAAGCCATGAGAAGACTCACAAGCCAGTGACTCACTACTTCTCTTGCTATTCCAAGACAGAGACATCAGCTGTTAGAATTATTGCTTAGTTGCTCAGTCGTGTCCGACTATGTGACCCCATGGAGTGTAGGCGGTTTCTCTATGCAAGATATTCTCCAGGTAAGAATACTGGAGTGGGTTGCCATTCCCTTCTCCAGGGGATCTTCCCGACTCAAGGATCAATTCTTTACTACTGAGCCACCAGGGAATACCGTGTGAGATTTGAAGCTGGGGCAAGGTTTGTCTGTCCAACCATCTTCACTTCCCCATCCAAGCTCTGCTATTATCTAGTAGGGCTGATTTGCCGGCCTCCAAAAATGTCCGTGGAGGGGAGCAAAACAGAATACACTAGGACAGATGAGGGAAAGGGAAAGAAAGAGAGGAAACAAAAACTAAGGATTCTCTTAGGAGATTTTTTGGGAAAGGTCAATCTCAAGCCAAAATAAAGAAATAAATAAAGTTACAGGATTTGTTTTTAGAGGAGATAATACATCTGTGTGTATAATTACAGCACCACTTAGAAACGCCACAGGGAATTTTGCTTTTTCTTAGTTTCCCACTTTCCTTTTCCTCTGCCCCCTTTCCTTTCAACAGAAGGCTCCAGTTTGGATTCCATACAGGAAGTACGATATAGTGTACACGGCGGCCACATTACACCAACTTTCATGAAACTGGGGGCTGGAGCTCCATGCTTCCTGGGGGGAAGGAGTTTTGGGGGCTCTAAGGCCCCATCACTTCACGGCAAATAGATGGGGAAACAGTGGAAACAGTGTCAGACTTTATTTTTTGGGGCTCCAAAATGACTGCAGATGGTGATTGCAGCCATGAAATTAAAAGACGCTTACTCCTTGGAAGGAAAGTTATGACCAACCTAGATAGTGTATTAAAAAGCAGAGACATTACTTTGCCAACAAAGGTCCATCTGGTCAAGGCTATGGTTTTTCCAGTGGTCATGTATGGATGTGAGAGTTGGACTGTGAAGAAAGCTGAGCACCAAAAAATTGATGCTTTTGAACTGTGGTGTTGAAGACTCTTGAGAGTCCCTTGGACTGCAAGGAGATGCAACCAGTCCATCCTAAAGGAGATCAGTCCTGGGTGTTCATTGGAAGGACTGATGCTGAAGCTGAAACTCCAATCCTTTGGCCACTTCATGTGAAGAGTTGACTCACTGGAAAAGACCCTGATGCTGGGAGGGATTGGGGGCAGGAGGAGAAGGGGACGACAGAGGATGAGATGGTTGGATGGCATCACCGACTCAATGGACATGAGTTTGAGTAAACTCCGGGTGTTGGTGATGGACAGGGACGCCTGGCGTGCTGCGATTCATGGGGTCGCAAAGAGTCGGACACGACTGAGCGACTGAACTGACTGAACTGAAGGCCCCAAGGGTACTGGCCCCCAGGGGATTCCAGGAAGAATGATCTGGTTCGCTTGTGACTAGCCAAGAGTGCCCAGTTCTGAACGCTCACTTTCGGCAAAGAAAAGCTGGCTTTGGCTGAGAGATAAGCCTGGGCACCTTTGACCCTTTTGTGCTAGGCAAGAAGGGAGGAGGCTGACCTCAATGAGATAAAAGACTGTTTTCTTTTGAGCTAGAGGACTCAAACTCTCTTTTCTTTTGTTTCTGCCTGGAGGACAAGCAGAGCTCATTCCAGTCCTGTCAGAGGTCGTCCAACATCAGCGCCCCTTGTCAGGGTGGCTGTGTCTGTGACTCCCTTAGAGGTCGACAGTGTGCTCAGGGCGAACCAAAGACGCCTGGCTTGTCGTGGTCACGGTGGTGGTGGCTTTTGTTTTGTTCTGTTTTGCAACAGTGGGTACAACAGTCGTTTAAAGTCTGGTTTCCCTGGTACCAAAAAAAAAAGAAACACACCACAAAAACACAAATCCTAGTACCTCCTGCTTCTGGCTCAGCTGTCCCCAACCCTCGAAAGTTACCCAACTGGAACGTGGAGAACAGAGAGGGAGCAGATCCCCCCTTCCTGTGGGTGGGTTCCCTTAGAGTTCTTGCCCAGGTCAACGTACTCCCCCGTGCCAACCACAGAGCCCAGCATTTGGGACCCTGCCACCGTGTCCCCACACTGGCCCCAACTCAGATTACCTCCCCAAACAGCAACAATTGGTTGCCTGGGGCAGTGGTGCCCCACAATCTGCACTGCTGAAATAGTTTGACACAAACTGGTCTGCAATTTTAAGCATACCTGTGCCCCACCCAGATGTCAACACATTAGTAACTAACACTAATCCTGAAACCTAGTGCCTGGGAGAAATGAAGAAACAGGGGTGGGGATTCAAAAGAGCAGCTGCAGGGCCTAGATGTGCCGGGCAAGGCCAGCTAATAATAGCTCGAATTTTATCTAGCCCTCACTCTGCCAAGTATGCACTAAACACTTCTCCTTTATTTCCTGCAATCCTCACCTCGGTGCTGGAAGGTACAGGCGATTCCCATTTTGTTGACAGGGAAACAGAACCTTTTCTTAAAGGCTCTGAAGTCCGTCTAGTCAAAGCTATGGTTTTTCCAGTAGTCATGTATGGATGTGAGAGTTGGACCATAAAGAAGGCTGAACGCCGAAGAACCCATGCTTTTGAACTGTGGTGTTGGAGAAGACTCTTGAGAGTCCCTTGGACTGCAAGGAGATCCAACCAGTCAATCCTAAAGGAAATCAGTCCTGAATATGTATTGGAAGGACTGATGCAGAAGCTGAAGCTCCAATACCTTGGCCACCTGATGCAAAGAGCCGACTCATTAGAAAAGACCCTGATGCTGGGAAAGATTGAAGGCAGGAGGAGAAGGGGATGACAGAGGATGAGATGGTTGGATGGCATCACCGACTCGATGGGCATGAGTTTGAGCAAGCTCAGGGAGATGGTGAAGGACAGGGAGGCCTGGCATGCTGCAGTCCATGGGGTTGCAAACAGTCGAACGTGACTGAGTGACTGAACAACAACAAGGCTCTGAGGGACGGAGTCATTTGCCTAAACTCACACGGCCACTAGGAACTGAAAGCAAATTTGAACTCTCATCTGATTTGCAAGCCCCGCGCTTTTCAGCATCAGGTTGCACTGCTGCTGCAGGCTGATAAATTTAACGCGAGTGGGTGCCAGGAAATGCCAGCTGATCCAGGAAGGCAATTGTTGCCAACGTGTCAAACACCAGAAGGGGTCTGAGACCTCAGAAGTGGCAGTTCAGTACCTGAAAACCACAGGGCCAAGTGTAAGTGTTGCTGGAACACCCAGTGGAGGTGCAAAGACCACACGTGCCTGATGAGGAGGGTAGAAAGCAGCACCCTCAGAGTCACTGCCTTCTGCTAACCCAGTGAGGAAGCTGCCGAGGTGTAGAGAGCCAGGGAAGGGCTTTTGAATTTGTGTTAATGTAATCTCCCACCTCTGGGCTTGCCTGGTGGCTCAGTGATAGAGAATCCACCTGTCAATGCAGGAGATACGGGTTTGATCCCTGGGTGGGGAAGATCCCCTGGAGAAGGAAATGACAACACACTCCGACTTAGCGACTAAACAACAACAATCTCCCAGCTAAAGGCTGATGGAAACAAACAATGAAGTTGACATTGCTTCAGTCATGTACAAATATAAGCTGGTCTTCCTCCAAGACTTGAATGGAATGAATGCCCCCATCCTGGGTTCCTTCTGATACCTAGCCCCTGTAGAGCCCCAGTAGGGCTTCTATTTCCTTCCGAACCTCAGCTAGCTCCCCGCACCCCACTGTGCAGGTGTCTCCCCGTAATAGTGTGGGCACCCACTCCGCTGAGTGCCTGCCCCGGGGCGTGGCACCTCGCTATCTTCTATCTTCTCTCTCGTCACACAGCCAGATGTTCTGCCTGCTGGATAGGGGGTCACCCTCTCCATCTGTCTGTCTTTGATAGTTTCATTTCTTTCCCATTACTGGATGGTTAGTGGTGGATGGATTCAGAGCATTATGTGTACTTTTTAGAATTTTATTTATTTATTTTTGGCTGAGCTGGGTCTTCATCGCTTCATGTGGGCTTTCTCTAGATGCAGTGCATGATCTTCTCATGGTCTTAGTGCAGCGGCGTCTCTTGTTGCAGATCATGGGCTCTTGAGTGTGCGGGCTTCAGTAGTTGTGGTACACAGGCTTAGTTGCTCTGAGGCATGTGGAATCTTCCCAGAGTTAAGATCGAACCTGTGTCCCCTGCATTAGCAGGCAGATTCTTAACCACTGGACCACCAGGGAAGCCCATTTCATATATTTTTAAGAGATCACATACTATACACCAGTTCTAGGTCCTGTACATGTATTGACTCTCTTTTAGCAGCAGCAGCATCCTCATAAAAGAATGTGAGTTGGGTAATACCCTGATCTCCATTTTATAGATGATAATATCTGGGGTCCAAAGAGGTGAAGCTATTTGCCCATGTTACACAACTGATGAATAGCAGAGCCTGAATAGAAATCTAGGCTCCCTAAGCTTAGTACCCGAACTCTCAGTTGTGCTGTCATGGTGATTCCGGACTGAATCAGGGTATGCATTCAAGCGTCTCTTCCTGGGCGTGCCAGACCTATCCACGGTTGGGTTGCTGCTGCCATAACTGACTTTGGGCTAGAACACTGAAATGATATCAGGTTCCCAGGTGAACATGATGTTATCGTAGGTGGTCAAGGCAAATACCACATTGCACTGTCGATGCTCTGAAGAGGGTGGGGCTGAGTGATTCACCTCCCCTGGAATACCCTCTTCTTTCGGTTTGTGCCTGGGCACATTGACTCAGTTTCTGATGTCATCCAGTGCTGGACAGCCTCGGTAGCATCACCTCCTGTTCATAGGAAATGCAGTCAGTCATCTGGGAAACGTGCGGAGCAGAAATTCACAGGCGGAACAACATCTAGGGTCACTCCCAGGAACATGCCAATTCCAGAGCTTAACAGGAACCTTGGAGGGAGTGAGGATAATAATAGCTAATGCTTATTAAGCCCTCACAACGTGCCATCCCTGGTCTAAGCACATTCCAGGAACTTTGTCATTTAATCCTCACCTTGGCCTTCTGATGTGGATCCTATATTATCCCACTTTGGTATATGAAAAAAAAAAAAAAAAAAAACGAGGCATGGAGATGTGATTTCCTAAGATCACAGGCCTGATAAACAGGAGATTCAGGATTCAAACGCCATCATTGTCTTCAAAAACTGAGCTCAATCATGGCACTGCAATGAACACCTGAGCCCTTGCTCCTAACTGCAGCTTTTTTTCAGGGGAGATGGGGACTTTCAGCTATCTTATCACTGGCTTCATTGTCAGCCTGGGATGCATGAGGCCCCAGAAACAAAGTGAAAAGAAAGCTTGGCCTAAAATAACTGCATGACTCCTGACTGGGGAACAGGATCAGGAGGTGAGAAGTTGGGGTGGGGGAGTTCTCTCTCCAGGTGTCAAATTCTGTAAGTGATGTTTCTGAGTAGGCTCTGGGAGGAGGGTTCAGAAGAGACTTTGGTCAACATCCATGGCAGCAGGGGGCATGGGAGGGGGAACCCAGGTCTCCCCTGAGCCTCTGAGTTTCTGAAACAAGACTCCCTCTCTGCTCATCCTTGCCCTCCCAGCCTGACCTTGCTGGGCTCCCGTTCTTGCCACCTGCTGCTATTGGTCGCTGGCCCCCACTTCTTAGGTGCTGACAGGAGGGAAGCGCCTCTCCCAGCTGGTGACACGGCTTTCATTTTAGCATCGGAAAGCCTGGGCATCACTACTTTGGCTAGTGAGTATAACATTACTACTTTCTTTTAGATAAAATCTTAACATTTTCCAGAGGTGTTTGCAAATCATATATCTGAAAGAGATTAATATCTAGAATGTATAAGAACTCCTATAACTCAACAAGAGAAAAATAAACATGTTTAAAAAACGAGCAAAGGATTTAAGTAGGTATTTCTTCAGAGAAGATATGCAAAGGGCCAGTGAACACATGAAAAGATGCCCAACATCATTAATCATTAGGGAAATGCAAATCAAAACTACCAAACTCATTAGGATGGCTATTACAAAAAAAAAAAAAAAGAAAATAGTAGATGTTGGCAAGGATATAAAGAAACCCTGAGTGTTGTTTCTGGGAATGTAAACTGGTGTAGCTGCTTTGGAAAATAGTTTGGCAGATACTCAAAAGGTAAACATAGAATTATCATACGGTACATCAATTGCACTTCTAGGTATATACCCTAAAGAATTAACCACAAAGGCTCAAAATACTTGTATGCCATTGTTTATAGCAGCATTCTTCACAACAGCTAACAGGTAGAAACAACCCAAATATCTATCAATGCATAAGCAGTTGAACAAATTGTGTTATATCCATACAATGGAATATTATTCATAAAAGGGAATGAAGTTCTGACACATGCTGCAATATGGATGAACATTGAAAACATTATGTTAAATGAAATAAGCCAAACACTAAAGAACAAATATTATATGATTCTACCTGTATTATGTATGTTGTTGTTGTTGTTTAGTCGCTAAGTCATATCTGACCCTCTGCAATCACATGGATTTTAGCCTGTCACGTCCCTCTGTCCTTGGGATTTCCCAGGCAAGAATACTGGAGCACATTGCCATTTCCTTCTCCAGGGGATCTTTCCAGCCCAGGGATTGAACCCACATCTCCTGAATTGGCAGGCAGATTCTTTACCACTGAGCCCCCTAGGAAACCCGTGAGTTGCATAGCATTGGCCAGTTCATAGAGTTAGAAAGTAGGTTATCAGAAGCTGGAGGGGGAGTTGAATGGAAAGTTTAATGAAGACAAAGTTTCTGTTTGGGATGATGAACAAGTTCTGGAAATAGTAGTTAAACAACATTGTAAACATACTTAATGCTGTTGAGCTATACCTTTTAAATGGTTAAAATGATCAATTTTGTTATGTGTATTTTATTACTATTTTAAAAAAAATCACAAAATCTATGCTATAAAGAGCTCAGTGGGGTTTCATCTCAGCAGTTTATAATTCCATTGACAGTCACCATAACTACCCTACAGAGAGGAGTACCATGTGAAAATCGCACTTGGCTTTCCAAGCTGGAACTGAAAACACCACTAGTTACTCCTTGGAGTTCCCCCAAAGTGAATCTGTCCACACACGGCTGCCATTGGACCTTACCTGTTGCTACAGCATCACTGCGCTGTTACTAAGGACTGAGACGTGTCCCGACTTCCAGTGCATCCACACAGCACACAAAAGCACTCTGTTCCTTTGTTCCTTGGTATAAGGCCACATCTCCTTCAAGTACTTAAGCATTTAAAAAAAAAAAAAGTGAGCTAAGAATTTATTTGGCTAGAGTTTAAACTCCAATCATTGTTTAGTCAGGGACAGAGCCAGCTGCAGTGTTTAAACTTCATCATTATTTAGACAGGGACGGAGCCAAGTTTACAGAATTCTGGAAGGCCAGCTTAACCTCAGGGCACCTTAGCAGTTCTTCTCTGTGGCCAATCCTGAGGATTTAATTCAGGACGAAACCCTCATCCATATATAACCCAAGTATCTTCTGTACACTGAAAATACAAAGATGAATAAGGCATAACTCCTGCTCTCCTGAGGCTAAGAATCTGATAAAAATGTAGAAACAATACTAATAAAGTAGACCTGAATAGGCATGTGTTCAAAGTGTTGTGGAGTGATTGAGGTCAGGATTAGGGCCAAAAAGAGGAGCGATCATGGATCACAGAGACAAGATGATATTTCCATCAAATCCCGATGAAAGAATGCAGTTTTCTAGGGTGACTAAACAGGAAGTGGGAAGGAAGGGGCAGCATATGGAAAGCCACAGAACATGACAGGATGGGCCATCCAGAAACCCACAAGCAGCCAGGTGTGGGTGGAGCAGGGTGAGTGGTAGAGTGACAAGATCACCCAAGGACTTAGAAGGAATTGAGGTGTTATCACGTGCTCCAGGGGAAATCGAGGAAGGACACTATCCTTGGGGACCCTCCTGGATGGACACAATCAGGTTTTCATTTCCACAAAGAAATTTAAAGACTGGTGCATGGGTTGGAGGGATTAGAACCTTGGCACAAGGAAGCCAATTGGAAGGTGGTCAGAGTATGCAAGGTGAGAGATGAAGAAAGCCCAGATCCAAGGGCCGTTTCAGTGGCAGCAGGCACAAGATAACAATTGCAACTCTCTTACGAGCTTGAGGTCCAAAATGAGATCAGATTTCTTTTCAGTTCTGCAGAGCTGGCAGGCTCTGTCCTCCCATGCTGTCCCTTCCAGTGACTGTGCTGCGGGAACCCCAGACTCGCACTGGGAATGGGGTCTGCGTCTTCTCCACCACTCCTTCCTCTTCTCTAGGCATCCTTGATCAGCCTCCCTGTGTTCAGGTCAGTTCAGTCACTCAGTCGTGTCCGACTCTTTGTGACCGCATGGACTGCAGCATGCCAGGCTTCCCTGTCCATCACCAACTCTTGGAGTTTACTCAGACTTATGTCCATTGAGTCAGTGATGCCATCCAACCATCTCATCCTCTGTTGTCCCTTTCTCCTCCTGCCTTCAATCTTTTCCATCATCAGGGTCTTTTCTGTGAGTTGGCTCTTCACATCAGGAAAGCCCATGGACTGTGGCCAGCCAAACTTCTCTGTCCATGGGGATTCTCCAGGCATGAATACTGGAGTAGGTAGCCATTTCCTTCTTCAGGGGATCTTCCTGACCCAGGGATCAAATCCTGGGTTTTGACCCATTGGCAGGCAGATTTTTTACCACTAGTGCCACCTGGGAAGCCCTCAATTTCCATCCCTACCTGCAAAGGGTAACTACTATTTCTTTTTTTTAAATTTTTTTGCCACACCCCTCAGTATATAGGATCTTAATTCCTCAACCAGGGATGGAACCTGAGTCCTCTGAAGTGGAAGCCAACCACTGGACTGCCAGGGAAGCCCCAGTAATCACTCTTTCTGGTTTCCTGTGTATCCTTCCAGAGATATTTAAAAATATGTATTCAAGCAAATACGATGATACATTCTTCCCTTCCTCCTTTCCTTTCCTTCTTGGGTGTCCTTCTTAGAATATGCTTACCAAACCGCAGAGGAGCTCACTGAGTCTTAGGGAATCAGTCCTGGTTATCATTATGCCTACTGATAAACGCTTCTCCTCTGAAGTGACTAAAGGTATAAGGACCCCAAGCAGAAGGTTCCATCAGGGGAGGCCTCATCTCCTCTGGAGGCTCCATCCATCCCTGGACCTGCTGCAGAAACTGAGGCGTGAACGGCAGCCGACACAACAGTCTAGGCCAGACCCTGAACACAATAGCAAACGAGGCACCATGGAGGGGCCGAGCCTCAGGCTGAAGGGGGGAGAGGACCTGTGTGATGCTTGCCTGTGACCACAGCCAAGAGGACCCACCCTCTCAGCGACTAATTCTTCCATTCACACTTAGCCATCTTCCCTGGGCCCACCCCTGGGCCGAGTGGCTGGACCACAGGGCTCCAGCTCTGGGACAGCTCCCAGAGTCAGCTCTCCAGACTGACCCTGAGCCCCTCAGGTGGCCCTGCTGCTCTTTCCTGCCAGCCAGCCTCAGCCCAAGTCCAGCAGGGGTAGTACATTAACTTTTATTTTGTGAAGAGAGTCCCTAGGTCTCACTGTTTCCTTCCAGAAGGCTCTTTGCTGGTTGCAAACACAAGAGCCTTTGGGAAGAGCACCTCTTCACTCCACATACCAGAAGCAGCTCAGCCCTGAGGGCTTGGCGACACACATAGGTTTTTGATTTTAGTGCTTGGGGCTGAGTTCTTTTTGGTGGGTAAAGTGGATTGTAATGATAAAGGAGGAAGATTGAGTTTGGGGAGGGCCTGGAAGATGAAATCAGTTCCGAATATATAGAGCTTATCCTTGTGACCTCTCAGCTTCCTATTATAAATGTAAATGCTGATTTTAATGGAATCTCAAAGCTGCCTATCACTGAATTCCCTCCCTCGAGTCTATACACACCACCCTTCAAGATTAACTTTAAACTTCTCCTGGATCTTAACTAACGAAAGTCATATTCTGAAATCTACACAGGATAGCTGCTTAAAACAATGCACCATGCAAAACTCAAGGGATGCAACTGATACACACCAAATATAATTATAATAGTGTTTAGTGGTTGAATAAAGATATTCAAATGCTAATGCGAAGAGGAAGGCTATATAGAGAATGAACTTAAAACTACCAGAGGGTACTATTATGCTGTGCATATAATCGGCATTCAGTAAGTTTACTTTAGTCATAATAGCTAACACTTATGAGTACTCATTGGACTTCCAAGGTAGCTCAGCTGGTAAAGAATCTGCCTGCAATGCAGGAGACCTGGGTTCGATCCCTGGGTTGGGAAGATCCCCTGGAGGAGGGCATGGCAACCCTCTCCAGTATTCCTACCTGGAGAATCCCCATGGACAGAGGAGCCTGAGGGGCTACAGTCCATGGGGTTGCAAATAGTCGGACATGACTGAGTGACTAAACACAGCATAGCCTGAGTACACATCATGGGCCAGAAAACTCATCTAATCCATTGACTTGCTATATCCCTTATGAGGAAGGTATTTTTATTATTGTTGTTGTCATTGTATTTTCCACATTAAAAAAACTTATTTTTGGCTGCACTGGGTCTTGGCTGCTATGCATGGGCTTTCTCTGGTTGCGGTGAACAGGGAAGGGCTACTCTTTGCTGCAGTGCTCAGGTCTCATCAGGATGGCTTCTCGTGCTGCAGAGCACCGGGTTTAGGTGCATGGGCTTCAGTAGTTGCAGCATGTGAGCTCAATAGTTACTGCTCTCAGACTTGGGTAAGATTTCCTCTCATCCTTTCCTTGTAGACTCAATTTTTAAATTTTCTTGTTTTCTTTCTCTCTCCTTTCTGTCTTTCTTTCTTTGATGAGTTGCCAAATGACTAACATGTTTCTGATGCTTGGTATATTATTCCATTATTGGTTTAACAATTTTCTCTGCCACCAGTCTGTAGGATTGGGCTTGGAAATCACTCACCACATATGAAATATCTCAGTCTTTACATTAGCAAGTGGGGAAAGCTAGGGTAAACTTTTAGAGTGCTTAGAAAGTATGAGAACCTTCAAAATTAGGTTCAAACTTCAGGAATTTGCCACAATTTAATAATTTTCATTAAAAGATTAATTTTTATCTCATTCATTCCCAAGTGCTCTATTTTAGGGTCGGCTCAGTAGGATACCACCAAAAGCAGGAAGCTTCATAGTAGCCCACGTATGTACAACTGCATTTCTGATGCCTCTTTTCTCTCACCCCTATAAAAAAGCAATTTTGCTTGAACCGCTTAAGACACTTGGGACATATTTTATAAAACAAATTTATAGTAAGTATAAATTCAATTGAGCATTCCTGGTGTGGCTATTTCAGCTGTGCAGAATGCCATAGCAATGAGGACATTGTTTGTTTCGGAGCAGGAGATGCCAATGTGATGACAGACATTTTTTTTAAGGCATGTAACTGGTGGCTATTAAATCTGCATTTCCTGACATTCATAATGGTCCATTAGCCACTGGACGTGAGCAGAGAGTTAGCTAATAATCAGGCCTTCTTTTTGCATTGTTTAACAATGCAAAGTGCTTTTAAAGAATTATTTCATCTAATCTTAACAATAACCCAATGAGATCGGTGGGGACATCCTGGCAACATAAGAACCTATCAAACGTCATTCTCTCAAGACAAAGGCCTACTCTCTGTATCTAGAACCTGGGTACTCCCTAGTAAGTAAAAAGCACACTTAAATTATGTTATTTTCAACAAATGTTCATTGAGCTCCTTCCATGGGCCAGGGTACTGTGAGGTGCTGGGGAGCACAGGTTAACAAGACACAGTTCTTTCTCTCAAGGAGCTCTGCCTGGCAGGGAAGAGAGGTGAATAGCCCTATCCATCATCAGTTGCTGAAAGCGCCATAATGAGTGTCTTTTGGGAAAGTGTCAGAGAGAGATGGTTTCAGAGAGTCACAGGGGACATTTGTGCTGAGCCCTGAAGTGTAGCTAGGATTCTGCCTGGCATAGGAGTGCAGGGAGGACATTCCAGGGAGTGGTCACAGCCTGGAAGGGGGACAGAGGCATGGGCCAGAGTGTGGATCAAAGTGGGCGGCTGGAGCCTGGAATGGGGAGGAGGGTTGCCTCCAATCAGACAGGTGGAGAAAACTTTGTTCACTTCAATGAAGGGTGTGGTTTAATCCTGCAAACCAGGGAGGTGGTAAAGAGTAGCTCTGGTTGCATCTAAGTCTAGACTCTAGGGGTTTGTTGACTTGGAGACATTACTTAACCATCATCTGTAAAGTGGGGGTAATACTCATACTTATGGGTTAGTTTTGAATGTTAATGAGCTAGTGTGTGTGAAGTGCTGAGCCCACTGCCTGGCACACAGTAAAAGTTGAATAACTATTGACTCCTACCTGGCTAACTATCCTTTACCTTTTTTGAGTCAGGCTCCTTTGAGAACAGGAGCAATCTTTTCCATGGGCACAATATTTGGTGTATAATTTAATGGGGTTCACAGATTATTTGAAACTGGATTCCAAGTTAAGAATCATGCTGTAGGATATAGGAAGTCATCTGAAGTTTTAAAGCAGAAGAATGTTAAGATCAGATTTGCTGGGGGGGAGTCATGAAGGAAATACTGGATACTGGAGGAGGAAATGATCTGTGGTTCTCAAATCTGACTGCACGTTATAATCATCTGCAGAGTTGTCTTTTTCCTTAATATTTATTTATTTTATTTATTTGGCTGCACTGGGTCTTAGTTGTGACACTCGGGATCTTCAATCTTTGCTATGACATATAGGATCTAGTTCTCCCATCAGGCCCCCTGCATTGGGAGTTTGGAGTCTTAGCCACTGGACCACCAGGGAAGTCCCTCATCTGTAGAGTTTTTTAGGGTTACCTGTGCTCCAGCTTCACCGCTATACATTTTGATGGAATTAATCTGGAGTGGGGCTGAGTGTCAGAATTTTAAAAACCTCCCCAGTGATTCTAGTATGTAATCAGCTTTGAGAACCAGTGAGTAAGGCTAATGCTAGTCAGCTGGGACAAGGATAATTGCACCAGAGTAGGGCTTCCCTGGTGGCTCAGACGGTAAAGAATCCACCTGCAATGGGAGAGACCTGGGTTTGATCCCTGGGTTGCGCAGATCCCCTGGAGGAGGGCATGGCAACCCACTCCAGTATTCTTGCCTAGAGAATCCCCATGGACAGAGGAGCCTGGTGGGCTACAGTCAATGGGATTGCAAAGAGTTAGACATGACTGAGAAACAAGCGCACACACAGAAATGGAAAGGAGAAAAGAGGAACATTTCCAGAAACATTTGGGAGGCAGAATCAGCAACACTGTGTGAGCAATTAGCTGTATGAGAGGGGAGGGTGTGAGGTGATTCCACTTATCCAGACGGAAGGGGAAGACATGTTTATGCTTTAAAAGATGTGTGACACTTTTAAAAATAATTTTATTTGTTTTAATTTTGGCTACGTTGAGTCTTTGTTGCTGTAAGGGTTTTTCTCTAGTTGCGGTGAGTGGGGGCCTCTCTTTGTTGTGGTGCATGGGCCTCTCATTGCAGTGGCTTCTCTTGTGGCGGAGCATGAGCTCTAGGGCACTCAGGCTTCAGTAGCTACATCACATGGGCTCAGGAGTTGTGGATCTCAGGCTCTAGAACAGGGGTTCAATAGCTGTAGTGCACAGGCCTGGCTGCTCTGCAGTATGTGGGATCTTCCTGGATCAGGGATCGAACCCTGCATTGACAGGTGGATTCTTTACCACTGAGCCATGAGGGAAGCCCTGCTGCTTTTTCTTTAACATGTAGGAGGCAGGAGTGGGCAAGGAGAAAGCAGTTCATTCAATAAACATGTACTTAATATGCATCTATTAAGTGCACATTGTGGGTGAGGTTTTGTTTTAGACATCTTTGACATGCCTGCAGGACATGGAATCTCACGTGGGCAGCTGGAAATAGCAGTGTAAGTTGTCACCAGTCATCAGATCACAGACGATCATGGAAGAGTCTGGGTGTGATCACCTGGGAGCGGGCAGAGAAGGAGACAAGACCACCAGTTATGGAACCCAGAGAGTCCTGTCCCCCAACTCCCAATCAGGCCACACTGGGCATGGGGAGGGGCACTGGGTAGGGATGGTGAGGACTTTGAGAGGAGGAGGCAGGAGTTTCCAGAAGGAAAGTGTGGCCATTGTGTGAACACAGCAGGAAGATGGCCTGAGGTCAGAACCTGGAGGAGCAGACCCTGGGTTGGATGACTATGAGGTGGCCATGGCTTTGGAGACAGTGGCAAGGACCCAAGCCAAATTACCTCATGAAAGAAAGTGAGGAAGCATGAGCCCTGGTGTAGGAAGTTTGGGGTAAAAGCAATGAAAGCAGTAGCTGCAGGGGAGGAAGGGTGGAGGAACAGAGCTTTCTTTTAGGCTGGAATAGCATTATTGTAGTCTGAGGGGAAGGAGCCAGGCTAGAGGAAGCCATCAAAATACAGACGAGGGAGGAGACGGCCAGTGGAGCCAGGGTTCAGCTTCGGCAGGCGGCCCAGGGCTTGAAAGCACTGGGTGAAGAATTGCTCTTGGATGGGAGAAGGGATGCTCGTTTCTGGGAGGTCAAAGGGAAGAAAGTTTCCAGAATGGCGCAGCCTTTCTGTCTGAGATGCTGTCTATTATCATATCTGAATCCTAAGACCTCTGCTACCTGTCTTTTCCTTTCCAGGCCCAACACCTGAGACTTGATCTGTCTCTTCTCTCCCTCTTCACATGTTGCTAGCCCTCCAGGACAAGAGGCTGGCTGCAGAGTCAGCTGTAATAGATCTGAGGTTTCTTCACTTCTCTGCATCGGGCCATCTGAGGTTACAAGGAGCTATAGATTCCCAAGTTCCTTTCCGCAACCCCCCGCCCCCAAGTGTTTATTCATTTATTCTTTTGCACTGGATCTTGGTTACAACCCATGGGACCCTCAATCTTTGGGGCAGTATGCAAACTCTTAGTCGCAGTATGTAGGATCTAGTTCACTGGCTGGGGATCGAACCCATGCCCCCTGAAGTGTGAGTGTGAATTGGGAGTGTGAAGTCTTAGCCACTGGACCACCAGGGAAGTCCATCAAGTTCCTTAGTCACTTTTGCAGGTTCTTCTTTTCTTTGCCTGGAGGGTGCTCCCTTCTGCTGGTATGCCAATCACACTTGGAGTAGTGTTGGACTAGACTGGAGATGGAAGATGTGGACAGATTTCAGTATATTTTGGAAGCAGAGTCAACAGGATTTACTGATGGATTGCATCTGGGGAACAAGTAAAAGAGAAGAATCAAGGATGATTTTGGGATTTTGGATCTCTCATATCACATGTTGCTCCCAGCCACATTATTGGCCATTCCATCTTTCCTATAAGGCTTTCTGCCCATGGCATGAGTGACATTAAGTCTGGGTTGTCTTCTTACCCACTGGTGCCTCTGCTTTGCCTGACTGCTAGGTGCTGGATACCCAGGGATAAGTCCCATGCTCCTTCTCCTCCCCAAGTCTGATCTCTCCCTGGGCCACCCCTTCCAGTCCCATAACTTTAAATTCCATCTTTATGCTGAGGTCTCTGCAGTCCTGACCTCTCGCCCCAACGCCAGAACTCACCACGCAGCAACTGGCATTTCCACTTGGATACCTCTCATGCTTTACATGCCCAAAACAGAACTCTTGGGTTTCTCCCTCTTCATCTGCCCCTCCTTCCACTTTCTACTCAGTATGTGCCTGCAATTATTTCCTCAGTCGCTAAACCAAAACCCCAAAGTCATCCTTGATTCTTCTCTTTTGCTTGTCCCCTAGATGCAATCCATCAGTAAATCCTGTTGAATTGGGTTTCCAAAATATATTGAAATCTGTCCACTTCTTCCATCTCCTGTCTAGTCTCATGCGACTCAAAGTGTGATTGGCAGACCAGCAGCAGCAGTGTCAAAAAGGAGGTTGCTAGAAATGCAAAAACCTTGGAGTCTTATCCAGAATCAGAAACTCTGAGGATTGGGCCCTCCAGAGGATTCCTGATGCCCTCTAAAGTTTCAGTAGGGACTTCTCTGATGGTCCAGTGGTTAAGAATTTGCCTTGCAATGCAGGTGATTCTATCCTTGGTCTGGGAACTAAGATCCTGCAAGCTGCACAATGCAGCCAAATAAATAAATAAGTGAATAAAAATAAATGTACCATCTTAACCATTTTTTAAAAAAATAAAGTTTGAGTAGTACTACTCTGGTCTAAGCCTTTGTGACCTCTGGTCCAAGCCACCTCCATAGACTCCCATACTTACTGGTCTCCCATACTGGTCTTCATACTTACTCTCTCACCTTACTATAATCTTCTCTCCTCCTAGCAGCCAGAGTGATTGTTTTCAAAAACAATTAAATCATATTATGTCACACACATACACACACCACACCCCAACCCCCACACCAGTTTAAACCTCTCTCAGCTTAGCTTCCCAGTGGACACAGTAAGCCAGGTTTCTTTCCGGATCCAGAGAGCCCCGAGGTGAGATCTGATCACACCTGCCAGTCCAGCCTCTCTGCCTGAGCCCCACCTCTCCCTGCCTCCAGGCTCTCCTGTCTGCAGATGCACCAGCCTGTTCCCATCATGGGACCTTTGCACTAGCTGTTCCTCTGTCTGTGATGCTCTCCCCCAGACCTCAGATCATTTATTTTCTCAGTGTAACTTCCTTTGGAGAAGCCTTCACCTACTCACCAATCCAAAGCAGCCTCTCTTTACCAAATCACGCAGTTTTAACCCTCTAATAGAATACTTCTTATTACCATTGTCAGGGGAGTGTGTAATTTTCTCGGTTCTGTCTCGTCGCAACAAAAATTTGACGTGACGGACGGACCAGCGTTACAGCCCTTAGTCGGACCAGTGTTACAGCTCCGTGTTACAGCTCAGTTTTATTTAGAAAGTAAAGGAAAATACATCCTTGAGGCGTGATGGCATGCCAACCAAAAAGACGCAAAGAGAAGAGAGGCCCGCAGGCCAATTTTGGCTCCTCTTTTTTATGTTTTGTTTTGTTTTTTTTCCTCCTCCTCCTGGGCCTGCCCTGTGTAAATTGGGCTAGCCAGGAGAGCTGTTTGTTTTATCTGAGGTCCTCACTCTGGTCCTCAGACCCTTGGACCTTCCTTTGTTCTATTTTTGTGGGCTTTTCCCTTCTTTGTCTTTTAGCCACCACCATTCTGGACTCCTTTTTCCTATTCTAACTACCTAACACTATCATTTTGTTTCTTGTTTATTTTTTGTCTGATGCAAGTTTCATGAGAACAGAGACCTGGTTTGTCTTGTTCACCGCCACATGTCCGAGTTTGTGGAACACTTCTGGGTACGTAGTAGATGTTCAGTAAGTATTTGCTGATTGAATGAACTTTACTTTCTCCTCACTCGTAGGCCTGAGGTTGCTATTTGTGACCTAGTGTCCGTGCAGTCACCCACTCACTCCTCTCACAGGGCTGCACTTCCGGGAGGCTCCAATCAGGGTCTCATCTCCGTGGGCCCCTGAGAGTGCATCTCAAAAGGAAGCAAGAACCCGAGGATATGTTAACCTCAAAAAGAGGCAAGAGAGTGAGAGGACCTCAGCAGGTGATGTCCTTAGAATCTCTGGGAGATAATCCGAGAGTCAGTGCCCCAGGGCCTCTACTTCTGTTGTGTTTGTTAAGTCGCAGGTAAAGGTGCCTTGTGTTTAAGAATGTGGGCTTTGTGGTCAGAGAAGCCTGGATTCAAGCTGGCCTTGCTGCTTGCTGCTGTGAGACCCTGGGCAAATCCCTTCCATTCTCTAAGCTTCAGTTTCTCCATTTGTAAACTGGGATCATAACAGTCCCTACAATGCAGAACTGTTGAAAGGCATAAATGAGATGTCTGTAACATCCCTGGCAGGTATAAGTGCCCCTGTCAATGTTCACCATTATTGTTTTGGTTATCATAATTTTATATAGAGAGAAGAAAGTATAAATAGCACTGAGGACTTGGGGGGAAAAAAGTGTAGCCATACTCATGATAAGAAAACTGCAAGCTTGAATACACTGAGATGCTATTCATCACCTTCCAAACTGGCAAAGCCTCGAAAGTCAGCTGAGGCCACTAGTGGAGATGGAAGGAAGCTGGTGGGAGGGTGAACTGGTACAACCACCTCCCTGGAAAGAACACTGGCAAGAGCTAACAGAATCACCAATGAATGTACCCTTTGGCTCAGCTAAACTCCTTGTAGGAACTTCCGCTACAGATACTTTGTCACATGTGCAAGATGATGCCTGTAAAGTTTACTCCTTATAGCACTGTTTGAGTTTTAAAATATCAGAAGCAGCCTGTATATCCATGAGTAGGGGAATGGTTATATAAATTTTGTGCTATATCTATATAGATGCTTGGTCGCTCAGTCGCGTCTGACTCTGTGACCTCATAGACTCTAGCCCACCAGGCTCCTCTGTGCATGGAATTTCCCAGGCAAGAAAACTGGAGTGGGTTGCCGTTTCCTCCTCTGATATCTATATAATGTACAAATAAAGTGAGAAATTTTCCTTATGTACTGACTGTTAGGTGAAAAACGCAAGGTGCAAGATAGGGTGTATAGTAACATCGGGCAAAAAGCAGGCAGTAGGAAGAAAAAAGTATATGTGTATGTGTTCTTTGGTATAACCAGAAGATGTCTTAAAGGACAAAGCAGAAGCAAAAATTTTTATTGTACACTCTTCAATCTTTTGAATTGCATGAATACATTATCTGTTTAAAAAGAAAGATGAAGATTCCGATTCTTTAAAACTTAGTTACTGGTACTACTGCTCAGTACCTCTTACTTATGAGGCGATAACTGGTTCCAGGAATGGTGAGTCTCAGTAATTGCTCATGTCAGAGGCAAAAGCAATGATAACAAAGATAGCAAGCATGCAGATGTTCTTTGGGTTCAGTGCTCAAAGGTGAAGGAGTAAACTGCAAGTGGTTAATAAACAGAGCCTGTGGGAATGTATCAGCCTGTGGAAGATGGTCTGATTTTCTTCTTTTGGAAACAAAATTTTTCTTTCTTGTTTTTTTAGCATAAAAACAAATAGCATGTATCTGGAAGTTGTTTTTTTTTTTTTTTTTTTTAATAATAGGGTTTTAATTGTGCTCTTGTGGAAAAAAGCAAGAAGGAAAGTGTATATACTTTAGTTTTGTTTTCAAATTTCTTTTGCTTTCTTTCCATTTAGCTAGTGATTTTGTGAGAGTACTTAAGAGCTTAGTGAAGGCAGCCTTCCCAAGGGTGTGGCCTCTTCATTTTGAATGTTTCTCTACAGCCCCTCTTACTCCCGCCAAACTCTGCCTGCTTCCCCCGACTTCCTTATCACACCTTGTCAAACCTTATGCAATCCCCACTAACTCCCTGTCAGTCTAGCTATTCTGTATCCTACTACCTAAAATTCAAGGATATAGATGAGTATTGACATTAATCAGTTGATTATTTCATTCCATATATAATATATTTATTGACTTCCTACTATGTGTCTGACACCATGTCAAGTGTTACAAACTCAGAGAATAAGAAATGATTCTGAAAGTTGTACCGGATTGTTCATAGTCATTTTGGGGGTGGACAGAAGACAGAATTGTAACGCTGTGTAAGAACTACATGAGGGTCATCTAAGCACCAGGAAGGGGTACCTAACTCAGCTTTAATGGGAGAAGGGTGTTCAGGAGAGATTCCTGGGGAAGTGAGGTCCTCAGTTCAGTTCAGTTCAGTTGCTCAGTCGTGTCCAACTCTTTGCGACCCCATGAATCGCAGCACGCCAGGCCTCCCTGTCCATCACAAACTCCCAGAGTTTACTCAAACTCATGGCCATCGAGTCGGTGATGCCATCCAGTCATCTCATCCTCTGTTGTCCCCTTCTCCTCCTGCCCCCAATCCCTCCCAGCATCAGGGTCTTTTCCAATGAGTTAACTCTTTGCATGAGGTGGCCAAAGTATTGGTGTTTCAGCTTCAGCATCAGTGAGGTCCTAGCAGAGTCTTAAAGGATAAGTGGAAGCTAACCAGGGGAAGGCAGCAGGGATAGGGGCAACTGGAGGGTGAGGGGGACAAGTCGGAGTTGGGCACTGAAGATGTGGGGGGGTGACTTCTATGGTAGTGGCGGTGATCCAGTTTCAGTAAGAGCAAAGACTGAAGGTAAGAAACAAACCCTAGCTCTGTGTGCATGTTTATTCATTCACGGTAACCAGGGCATGACAATATCTGCAGCAGGAAGCAGCAGCAGATGACGTTTGGAGGATTGCTGGAAGGAGGAAGTAACCAACATCACATGCAGCAGAGGGCCACATACTGACAAGTAATAGGTCATAGGTGACCTTTACAAAGCGGGATCTCAGGGCTGGCTGGGCCTGAGCCAGGTTCTTGTACCTTGAAGGACAAAAGGGAGGTGAGAGGTGGACTCAGATCATCCTTAACGTTCACTGGCCACCTTCTGTAGGACAGGTTTCTGTGTTAATGCATTTAATTCTCACAACGCCTGGAGGGAGATAATATCCAGAGCCTTACTTTACAGGGGAGGAAACTGAGGCACAGAAAGTTTAAGCAAAAGGTCATACAGTTAGAAGTGGCAGAACTGGGAGCTAAAGTCTCGAGAATCCAAACTCCTGGCCTCTCAGACGCTGGGATTCCAGAAATGGGGCAGCTGCTATAGAGACTGACGTGAAGCCGTGGTTATTCATTTTTAAATTATTTTTTTTAAGGCTACCGGAGATTGAGGCATGTTTATAGACTGAAAGGAAAGTGCCTGGAGACGTGGTGAGAGTGATGATTAATGGAGCAAGGTCCAGGAAGATAAGGCCAAACCCTGGGGTTGGCAGTATGTCAGCAGTGCTGGGGGTAGGGGGGAGGCAGTCAGATGGAAGTAGACGAGGCAAGGACTTAAGAGCCTCCAGCAAGCAATGCATGAGAGGCGGGCACAGCCAGGTGGAACCAGCTGACCGCAGAGACATCAGAAAGGGATATAGGGTAGGACCGGATGCAAATCGTGTTTTGGAAAACAAAGTTCAGAAACTGGTAGACCAAAGGCTTAGGGGACTGTGTCCCACGTAACATGAATGCATTGAACTAGAAACAATACCTTAAACCAACTTCAGCTGAATTCCCGAGAGCAGCCTGACTTTTTCCTTTCCTCAAATCTTCACAGGAGTGGATGCTTAGCCTCAAATTAGTAACTTATTTACAATCTTTATTATGAGCCAAAAAGATTCTGGGTTTGCGATTGGCATTTAACAATTCTGAGTTACGTTCTGATGAGGACAGCTGCTTGCTCCCCTCATTCGCCACCTTGTATCACCTACTTTATACATGTGCTCAGCTCGCTGAAATGCCTCGGCCCCTGGACCTTCACACAGATGCCCGAGTGAGGCTGGGCCCGTGGGTGACCTGTCTTAACACCTGTGTCTCAGCCAGGAAGCTTCACAGCTGGGATTTAAATCCATATCTGCCAGACACTGAAGTCAAGAGCTCAGCCACCATGCAAACACACCTATTCCCCCGTCCTTCAGATGGATTTCGTTCTAAAAGGTCTTACAGGAACGGTAAGATGAAGAGCTTGTAAGATGCTCAGAAAACAGAAGGGATATAGTTGATGTCTTCATTGGTTTTTCTTCAAAATACATAAAATACCTTATTTTTAAATTTTAAGAATTTTTCTGCTAAATAAAATTCAAATGCTGATTTCAGATAAATTTTAAAAGGGTGATGTTGGGACTTCCCTGGTGGTCCAGTGGCTAAAACTCCACACTCCTAATGCAAGGGGCCTGGATTCAATCCCTGGTCAGGCAACCAGGATCTGGCATGTTGCAATTAAGACCCAGGTAGCCAAATTATACATGCATATAATTTTTGAAAGGGTGATTTTACTACACAGAATTAACTGTCACACCCTGACTCTGTTTTCTCCCAGACTTTCTATAGACATACGCAGTGTGTATATGTATATATGTGTGTGTGGATATATTTCTTCACATAAAGAGTATCTATCATAGTGAACATATAGACACATAGAAATATAGTTTCAACACCATTTTTGATGGCTGCCTTGAAATACTTTTTAAAGGCTTATCTGTGCCACAATGTGCTTGGGAAGATAAATGATCATAAATAAGAATGTCTTGCAATTTTCTTAATAGATACTGGGAGGAAATCTGTTCATATTTTTAAATAACTTGTATTGGGGTGCCATGACTGTTTAATGTGAACCTGGCTGATGATGGGAGATGGAGGGTGGTAGGGGAGAAGTGGTTAAGGGCACAGGCTCTCAGAAGTCAGACTGCCTGGGCTTGAATCCCAGCCCCCAGTTCCCCATTTATTAGCCATGTGACCTTGAGCAAGTTGCTTATTCTCTCTGTGCCTGTTTCCTGATCTGTATATAGGAGAATGATAGTACCTAAATGAGTTAGTTCATTCAAAGTGCTTAGAACAGTGCCTGGCTCCTAGTGACATTCAATCCATGTTTGTGTTTCAAAATACATTTGCTTGTATTATGTAAATATTCAAGTGACTGAGTCATTTCATCCAAAATACCCAGAGTTAGTTTGACACAGGTGAGGAAGATATAGAAGTGTTTGGGGTTGATGCCGGAGGTGGGAAATGAGAATCTGTATTTTTACAGAACTTTACAAGTGAGTGAGTTTTAGGATCAGCTGGGTTCACAATACACTGGCCTAGAACACTGGACACAGATGAACAGAAGTTGGATGGTGGGTGAGGTTGGATTTAGAAGAGTTTGAGATACCGCCCCCCACCGCCCAGACACAGTAGTCCTTTATTTGTAGTAACGCAGGGTGATATGAGATTTAAAACTGGAACTTTGTCAGCTGAGAATCACTTGAGATAAAAATGGCCAAAGCCATGAAAAGGTGGAAGAAACCTGCAAGTAGGATAGGCTTCTTTCTGAAGTTAGTCAGTACTTTTTTGGGTAGGGATTTTTTTTTTTCCTTCTTTTTGTGCCATTTGGTTTGTATTCAGAGATATATTTTTGTTTATTTAGCATGTGTTGGGCACTGTGCAGTTTTTATGTGTAGTTTTTATGCTTTATTTCATGTAGACTTCCAGGCCAGGAAGTTAGTTGTATGAAGTATTGTTCCCATTTCACAAATGACAAAACTAAAATTTGGAGAAGTTAAATAATTTGCACATGGTACAATATCCATTTCCCCTTTCTTTAATAATACAGTACTAATTTTATTTGGGGTGGTGAAAAAACTACATTTCCAGTGTCCCTTGTAGTTAAGTGATCAAGTGCCTACATTCTAGCCAAGGAGATGCAAAAGGAAATACTATGTGGCCCTTCTGGGACGATTCTTTAAAGAATATTGACTCTGTCATAAGATCCTTCTCCATTCCTTCTTCCTGAAGCCTGAAATGCAGATGTGGTGACAGGAGCTTCAGTAGGTATTTTGCAATTTGAAGATATAAAGCATGTATTAGCTGGTGATGGAAAAAGAAGGGACTTTGGTCTCTGATGACTGCAGAACTGCAGTACCCACCTTGGGCTGCCTGTCTTTGACTTATACAAAAGATAAATAAACTCCTGTCTTAACAAGTCCCTCTTAACAGACAAACATGATGCTAACTATAATAATAGTTTGTGCTTATACTATGCTTTATTAAAGCTAACTAAATGCCAGACACTTTTCTAAGTGGTTTGTACAAATCGACTCATTTCAATCTTCACAACAACCTTATGATGTAGGGTTGAAACAGAGAAGGTCAGTGACTTGCCCAAGGTCACATGGTTGAAAAAGAGCCAGCAAATTCACAGCTAATAGGAATCAGACGTGGGAGTAAAACTCAGGTCTGTCTAACACCCAGGAGCATAACAATTATACTATTTGGCTTCTTTCATGCTCAGTATGATGTAGCAAGCTTTGTGGTTTTCCTGACCTAAACTTTACCTTCTGCTATTATTCACAAAATAGAGGACTCCCAGCAGACAGCCATTAAAAGGAGGCCTACAGTTTCTCCACATGATCAAAACAGCCCCCTTAGGACCCACCTCAGAGCCCTAAATCTTGAGTAAAACTTCCATAAGAAATGTCAAAAAGCTAACTATTTTAAAAAAGCATTCACGTAATCCTGCTTGCCATTGCTTCCATCACAAAACTATTTAGCTTTTAAAAAAAATCAAATTGTTGAATGGAGGGATCCATCCATCCATCCATTCAACATTCAAGCACCTGCTCTGAGCCAGCCACTCTCCCAGGTGCTGGGACATTGCAGGACTGAGCGCAAGGAGAGGAGAGGCAGGTAACCCACAAGAGAATACCAGGCACAAACAGGCGCTGCAAAGGAAAGAAGTGTGTGGGAGAGGAAGAGATACCTGAGCTGAGACTTGAAAGAGAGAAGGAAGTTCCTTGAGAGGAGCAGGAAGGGGTCTTGAAGGCTGCTGCTGCTGCTGCTAAGTCGCTTCAGTCGTGTTCGACTCTGTGTGACCCCACCAGGCTCTGCCATCCCTGGGATTCTCCAGGCAAGAACACTGGAGTGGGTTGCCATTACCTTCTCCGATGAAGGAAAGTGAAAAGTGAAGGTGAAGTCGCTCAGTCGTGTCCGATTCTTCACGGCCCCATGGACTGCAGCCTACCAGGCTCCTCCGTCCATGAGGTTTTCCAGGCAAGAATACTGGAGTGGGGTGCCATCGCCTTCTCCGCTTGAAGGCTGAGGGAACAGCAATTCCTTGGGGGTTGGAACGAGTGTGGCCTGTGGAAGGGATAGACAGAATCTCCTTGGGATTGGGACATGAAGCTAGGGAGAGAGGCCATGAGGTGAGGTCAGAAAGTCTGATGGGCTGGGTCATGCCAGGCGGGAAAGCCAGGTTTGGGGATTTTATTCTACATGATGGAGGATTTAGGATTCCTAAATTCCAGCCAGGAAAGAGAGTTTTAGGCAGTATGGTAGACATTTGTCACTGGCTAGCCAGCATTCAAAAGCCCTTCTCATTTTGGGGAATCACAAAACTAATGTGAGGTAGAATCCTAGCTCCAAGGCTTATAGAAGCCAAAGATAAAATAACATATTTTCTCTGCTCTCCAGCGGCAAACAGAATAAGGCCAAACCATGCTCCTCCTTGGGGCTCTGAATCATGAGGTCATTTATCAAAGATGCAAGGTCAGTTAGAAATCATTCAGGTGACAGTGCTACAGTCAGGAGGGCATGGGGATGAGCGTTTAGGGGCAGCAGAGTCCACCATATGGTGACCAATGTCCACTGGCACCTGGATGCCCGTAAGTGCCCTGTGAAAAGGAATCAGGGGCCAAATCCTCAACAAACCATTCTAGGAGATTCCTCCATACGTTGCTTTTCCATCTTCCTCTTGATGTTCCGAGTTCCAGTCACTCTCAGTAAATCCTTCTGTTAAAAGTCAGCCAGTGCTGGTTTCTGTGGTTTGAAAGCGAGCATCTTAACTAATACAGCTCGGGTGTGATGCAATCTGAAGCCCACTTTCAAAAGATAACTAACCGCTAAGTGGCAAATGGATTAGAAGGGGTGTCAGTCAGGGACCAATCAGAAACAGAAATCACACTCGATATTTCAAATAGAGGGGCTTTAATATAAAGAATTGCTTTCACAGGCATTAGAAGGTTGAAAGAGGAAAAGGAAAAGAAAATAAAAAAGAAGACTGTAGTAATCCAGGGATTAATAATTGCAAGAAGCAGCTCTGACCTCCTAAGACTGGAGAACAGGTGTGTCACCTGTACAGAGTTGCTTGGCAGAGGGCTCTAGGGGACTGGTGCTTGCATCTCTGAAGGAAACACTGTCCTGCTCAGATCTCTGAGGGGGCGCTGTCTGATTGGGGGCTTCCACAAAAGAGACCGCCACCAGGGACACAGCTCTGCAGGTGAGGGAGTGTGGCATGACTGCTACTGGCAGCTGGGGGTGCTGGGCCCAGTTGGGGTGCTGGGCCCAGTTGGGGTGCTGGGAGCAGTTGGGGTGCTGGGAGCAGTTGGGGTGCTGGGTGCAGTTGCGGTGCTGGGCACAGTTGAAGTCTCTAGAAGCAGAAGCCAATTATATGCTGCTGTGGAGCAACCTTGAAAAGCAGGAAGTGAAAAACAAGAAGAGAGTCTCTTCTCTTTTCCCTCCACTTTTCTTTCTCCTTTTAATGCCACACACCTAAGGGAGAAGGAAATGGCAACCCACTCCAGTATTCTTGCCTAGAGAATCCTGTGGATGGAGGAGCCTGGTGGGCTGCTGTCCATAGGGTCGCATAGAGTCAGACATGACTGAAGTGGCTTAGCATGCATGCATGCATTGGAGAAGGCAATGGCAACCCACTCCAGTATCCTTGCCTAGAGAATCCCAGGGACAGAGGAACTTGGTGGGCTGTCGTCTATGGGGTCACACAAAGTCGGACACGACTGAAACAACACGACTGAAGTGACTTAGCAGCAGCAGAACCTAACAGAAAGCCAGCTTAGCTGGGAGGTGGGGAGATTTCCTTTGCATCATTCCAAACCCATATTACAGAGAAGAGCTTATCCTGGAAAACGTGAAAGAAGTGTTAGTCGTTCAGTCCCAACTCTTTGTGACCCCATGGACTGCAGCCCACCAGGCTCCTCTTTCCGTGGGATTCTCCAGGCAAGAATGCTGGAGTGGGTTGCCATTCTCTTCTCCAGGGGATCTGCCCAATCCAGGGATCGAACCCCAGTCTCTTGCATTGCAGGCAGATTCTTTACTGTCTGAGCCACCAGGGTATCCCGGAAACCAGGATAAATATCCAGCAGAGGAGCATCAGGTGCAGTTAAAAGATCACCGCAGTCACCCAGGAGAGAGAGGATAGCGGCATGGACTAGCGAACCAGCGGTGAAGATGGAACAAACAGGGCAAAAAGACAGCACCCGCTGGGGCAGAGCTGCAGCTCCCGGTGTGATACTTGGTGTCACAAATGGATCTATCGATCTGTCGCAAGCTCAGTTCCCCTGGCCAGTGGACGCCTTGGCAGCTCGGGCGTGACACACCTCACACCGCTGTCCGCACGCAGCTCCCACACCGGCGTGCAGGAGCGCATGCGCAAGGGGTCCTCACGGCCCCAGAGTAGACTGCCCTAAAGGTGCCGGCAAAGACCCTGACCGCATGCCCTGGCTGGAGCAGTCCAAGAATATGACCATCTGCAGTGTACTTGGGCCCTCACCCTAACCCCAAGGAAGAAGTGACCCAGTATTTGAGGAAGTTCGATAACTCAAATGAGTACTGTTCTCAGTTGCTTTAATATATGTGAATATCAGCCTGATCCAGAAACAGCACGCCCTCCATCTCTAAGCAGCATACCCTCCTTTCAGTGGGCAGTTCGGTCTTCTCTGTGTGTGTGTTAGTCACTCAGTCGTGTCTGACTGTGTGCGACCCCGTGGGCTGCAGCCCTCCAGGCTCCCTTGTCCAGGGAATTCTCCGGGCGAGGATACTGGAGTGGGTTGCCGTTTCATTCTACAGGTCTTCTCTCTACATTAGGACAGTTTCTGGAGCGACAAACACGTGTTCATATTAAAGTAGTCATTATGATGTTAAATGAGAAAACAGATGGCAGAAGTTTTTTGATTAGAGATCTAATTAGAGATCTAATCTCTAATTTGAGATTAGAGAGAAAATGGGCAAGAATTTCCTCTGCGAGCTTAGATATGAATTTAATATTTACATTATCTGTACACCTCCTAGATGTCTGACCTTTGGCAGCAGTAAGAGCTCAATAAGGGACGGAGAAGCACCCAGAGATTCAAGCCCAGAGAGGCTGCTAGAATGCCGAGACCTGACGGGGAGGGAGAGAGCTGCAGTCAAGGATGAGGGGCCACAAGTGGGAGCTAAGCCACAAGGAAGAAACAGGTAGAGGGGGATAAATGACCTGCCCAGTCTTTCCATTTACTCTCAATCTCCTGCCGTACCTCCCAACCAGAAACCAGAGCGTCAAGGAGTCCAGATAGTGCAGTAGATGGAGATCAGCCTGCCAGGCGCAGGGCGATAGGGGCAAACAGAGAATATGCAACATATACATTTTAGACAATGAATGTTTTCTCTACTTCATTATATTTGTATATCCTTGAACTATCTAAGGTAGTTTCATATCAATTATTTCTTTTTATACTCAAGAATGCTGTGATAATTACTTTTAAACCTCAACTTGACTACCTCACAGGGTGCCCAGATATTTGGTCAAACTTTGGGGGCTGCTGTGAGGGTGTTTCTGAATGAAATGAACATTTGAATCCATGAAGTGAGTGAAGCAGACTGCCCTCCCTAATGTGGGTGGGCCTTGTTTAATCTGATAAAGACCTGAACAGAATAAAAATGACTGACTCTCCCTCAAATAAGAGGGAACCTGACTGCCTTGGACATGAACATGAGTTTTTTCCCTGCATTTGGACTTGAATTGAGATATTAGCTCTTCCTGAGCCTTGAACCTGCTGGCTTTTGGACTAGAAATACACCATCAGCTGTTTCTGGGTCCTCAGCTTGCTGACTATAGACATGGACACTTATCAGCCTCCATGATTGTATGAGCCAATTCTTTGTAATAACTAAATCTCTCTCTCTCTTTATACTCTTACTGACTTTGTTTCTCTGGAGAATCCTGGCTAATTCAAGTGCCTTTTGATGTAAGCAGGGCAAGTATTATCTTCAGAAAAAAGCAAATACAGCATTTTGGAAGCCTCAGGACACAAATTAAAATACATTAGGTTGGCCTAAAAGTTCATTTGGGTTTTTCTGTAATATGTTCTGGAAAAACTCAAATGAATTTTTTGGCCAACCCAATAGGGCTTAGCTCTCCTTCTTTTGCTATGCCTATTTAAACTGTGTTTACTCTGTTTATCAAACTCTCAATAGAGGCAAAGTTTTTATACTTCCTTCTAAGACAGCATCTACTCACTCACCCAAGTAAAACCTTGAAACTCCCTTACTCTCATTTCCATGTCCAAAATTGTGGCCCAACTTTCCAAATATCTCTTTAATCTACTCTCTTCCACGTTTCTCCACAATCTAACCCTTTTCTTCCTTGGAGTAATTATGTATTTGTAATTCTGCCTAATTACATACTGTGTGATTGTTCATGAGATTTGTCTCCTACACTGAGTTCAGGTCCACAACCCACTGTTGTGATTCCAGCTCTTGCCACACACAGAAGTCTCAAAACATTTGCTGTTGGGTTAACTGGTCTTCCTGTCAAATCTCTTACTGTCTCTAATCATACTGCCAAGAGTGAACTTTTAATATGCAAATCTGATCTTTCCACTTTTCTGTCTAAAAGCTCCCTTTGGTTTAGCAGAAGTTACAGTTATGAACTAGAGGCCTGTGAACTTGTCTAAGGATGTTTTGTTTTAGCTCCCACAATGGTTTTTTTTTTTCTTTTTTTTTAACATAATTGCCAACTTTAAAAAAAATCTGATAAAATCTGATAAAAATCAGACATTCCAGCTCTTCCCAACAAGATTTGGCAACCAGGGTAAGTTTCAATGTCTTATGCTGACTTCTAGGGCCTTCCAACGGTCTCACCCTGCCTGCAGCTCCTCCTTCAGTGCCTCCTGGGCTCCAGATTCACGCAGGCTGTTTACAGGAGGTGATGTGCCTTCTTTTCTCTGTGATTTTGTCCTGGGAAATCTCTAAGGCCCTTCTGACCAATGTCCACACCTCCTCATCCACCTTTGGACTCTTATTCAGCCTACAAGACCCCACTTGGCTCACCTCCTCTGGGAAGGCTTTCTCCCTGACAGTAGTCATTCCTTCTTAAAGTACAACTCACTTCATTTTGGAATTATTTGTAACCTGTATGACCCCTTTCACCAGATTAAAGTGCCAATATAATCACATCTCTCCTGAGCATTAAATAAATAGCTCACAGCCGCCTTTCCCCAATCGCTGGGAACCCCAGTAGCCCACATTCAAGAAATACAACTGGAAAACCTCGTCAATGCCCTGGTACACCCCTGTTTTCCACTGTGACAGATTCTGTTACTCTACAGGGTGGAGAGTGAAAGTTGATTTTGTAAAATAGTGTGTGTTTGTCTACTACTGAGATGATAGTCTTGCAAGTTAATATTCCTCACTGGCCACACAGTCCTCTGGGACAAGATGACTTCATTCCTTCAGTGTTGTCCTCAGATGGAAGTGTAGCTCTTTAACTTACAATCTTGTGCTCACTCTTTCTCTCAAACCCACCCTCCACACCAGGTTGGCTGGGACATAAGGGTCTGCCCAGGGACTCCCCCTTTGCTCCTGGTAAGTTCTCTCTGAGACTTTTTCCTCCTGTCTCACCAGCAGACCTCAATAAAGATCATCCCATTTATCAGAGAGGTTATAATAATAGCATTGAACTTCACAAAGGAGAGGGTCCTAGTCTCTATGCTTCTCCTCTCAGGAGGCTCCTTGTCTCCAATGCAAAAATATCCTCTTTCTCCACAGCAGACCAGCCCTATACACTGTGACACTTGAATTGTGATGCAATTGCACCAGAGGCCTCAGCTGATCCCACCAGGACCTGAGGGCTGGGGTGACCCTTCAGTGCCCGTCTCCAGTGGAGGCGAGGAGGCTGACCATTGTACCCTCTCAATGTTCAGTCATTAACTAGTCACGGCATGTAGACTACCCAACTCTGGAGGACATAACCTTGGAAGAAGCAGCTTCCATCTGCCAAGGGCAATTCCTGAAGGTAGGCTCATCTGTGAGCCTTTAAAATGAACACACTATACATGGGGACAAGTGTCTCAGGCTTAGCAGGGGGCCTGCCAGTGCACTAGTGTCCTCTCTACACCCGTCTGGGCACAATCGGTGTATCGCTCTGTCTCCTCCCCTGTACTCTAAGCAGAAACCAGGCATGCCCAAGAGTCCATGAAATAATGAATCCACTCCATTGGTAACCATCAGATAAATCAATAAATGCATACATGAAAGAGTAAATATTATACACTGTTGGTGGGAATGCAAACTAGTACCGCCACCATGGAGAACAGTGTGGGGATTCCTTAAAAAACTGGAAATAGAACTGCCATATGACCCAGCAATCCCACTCCTGGACATACACACCAAGGAAACCAGATCTGAAAGAGACACGTGTACCCCAATGTTCATCGCAGCACTGTTTATAATAGCCAGGACATGGAAGCAACCTAGATGCCCGTCAGAAGATGAATGGATAAGGAAGCTGTGGTACATATACACAATGGAATATTGCTCAGCCATTAAAAAGAATTTATTTGAATCAGTTCTAATGAGATGGATGAAACTGGAGCCCATTATACAGAGTGAAGTAAGCCAGAAAGATAAAGACCAATACAGTATACTAACGCATATATATGGAATTTAAAAAGATGGTAACGATAACCTATATGCAAAACAGAAAAAGAGACACAGATGTACAGAACAGACTTTTAGACTCTGTGGGAGAAGGCGAGGGTGGGATGTTCTGAGAGAACAGCATTGAAACAAGTATACTATCAAGGGTGAAACAGATCACCAGCCCAGGTTGGATGCATGAGACAAGTGCTCAGGGCTGGTGCACTGGGAAGACCCAGAGGGATGGGATGGGGAGGGAGGTGGGAGGGGGGATCGGGATGGGGAACACATGTAAATCCATGGCTGATTCATGTCAATGTATGGCAAAAACCACTACAATATTGTAAAGTAATTAGCCTCCAACTAATAAAAAGAAGAAAAAAAAAAAGAAAGAGTAAATATTAGCCCAATGACTCTGTAATAAATTATTGGTTGCATTTATGTATAACTTTGCATATGCAAATTATTCTGCTAAAAATATATGTTATAAATATGTAAGTGCTGCAAGCAATAATTTTTAACAAAATCTGTCATCAAAATGAATTAATAATTTAGTGGGCACAAACTAGGAGCGTGACCTTGCATTAGTCAACCTTCCTAGAATGCATCTGCCTTAATAATGGGACTATTTAAAGGTTTCAGAGCTGGCATCTTAATTCATCTCTTAAATTACTTTTTAAACCTTCTAGTGTGTTAGATAAATATCCACTCATCATGCCTAAACCCTGTTTTCATTATATAGAGTTTCCAAAGTTTATTGAGTGTTTTATCCTTGCTATGAAATTTTTTGATCTTGGCTGTTTTTGCATTTCTTCTAATGTTTGTAATTTCCTTGCCAGTAGTCCAGTTTCTCATGGACATTTGTTGTTTTAACTCTTCAGAATAGCAGCTCCTTGCTTCTGGGATAAGCTCCACCAAATATCCATCTGACCCTAGTGAGTGGGAGCTGACAATCATAGAACCCTGCCCCCAAGACCACAGTAATTGGCCCAGGGTTGAGCACACGACTCAAGCTGAACCAATCATAGTTCTTCCCTGGGAATATTTTTTACTGTGGGGCTGGGGAAAGGGGAAGAATCTGGGAAAGAAGAGAGTTTTTCCCTCTTTGCTTGCGAAGTTGGTTGATAAACTGGGATCACGGCTACCAGAGGCCAATGCAAACCCCATGAAGGAACCTTCCTTCAATAGGAGAAATGACATCAACCCAAGGAAATAAACAGGGTGAAAGGTGGGGAGTCCTGGGACCTTTCAAATCGTTGGTTCCAGGAACTGAAATTTCAGAGACTATCTGTTTCCTAAGCTCCACAGCTTAGCTCATCCTTCATTCTAAGAGATATCTCAGCCAGCTGCCAAAAATCTCCCTTTTAGCTTAAGCTAGTTTAAGTTGTATTTTATCACTTCTGACTCCAGAGCGTTCTCTCTACCCTCTACACCTCCTCTTCCCACACACATTTGCTAGGATCACTTTGTAGAATTCATTGTTTTTATGTGCTGTGCGTAGTCACTCAGTCATGTCCAACTCTTTGCGACCCCATGGACTGTAGCCTGCCAGGTTCCTCTATCCATGGGGATTCTCTTGGCAAAATACTGGAGTGGGTTGCCATGCCCTCCTCCAGGGGATCTTCCCAACCCAGGGATCAAACCCAGGTCTCCCTCATTGCAGACAGATTCATTGTTTTTATAGGTTAATCTGAATACTAACCTTGTAAACCTTGAGTTGTCAAGGAAGGTCACCTATGACCTTGACAGATGGATGGTAGAGATAAGAGCATCAACTCAAGAGTCTCAGGTTCATATCCTACCTTCATCATCAACCAGCTAAGTGACATTGGGTAAAGCATCTAAATTGTCTGTGCCTTAGTTTCTCATCTGTACAATCAACAAAACAATTGAAGGGTCATTGTGCACCTTAAATGGGATTATCTCTTTTTAAATAGGATTATATCTTGAAAGCCCTAGGACAGTGTGGAATATATTAATAACAAGAACTGAATAAATATAGCTACTATGGCCTTTTTTCTCTCTCTTGTCATTAATGTCTCCCATAGCACAATCACCCTGTGGGATTCAGTACATACTGATTCATTTCAGAACTTCATATTTCTTTCATTTTTACTTTCAGATTGTTAAAAAAAAAATGTTTATCGTTGACATTTCAAAGCCTTTCTGTTGGACCACATGCTACATCTTTTTCTTTTTGCCAATGATTCAGTGCTGATTTTTTTTCTTTGGTATTTTTTTTCTCAGTTTTTTGTATGTTGTTTTTAACAATATCTCCTATTCCTATCCCCCAACAGCATTCTCCTCTGTCCATATAAAATGCTTCTTATTATACCCACACACTGAAACATTCCTACTACGAGGAGCAATTTGCTGTATGTTTATTTTCTTTGGAATCCCCTCTCTTTTATAGAGGCAGGATTACTTATCGACCTATGATGGAGCTCTTCCCAGTTGGGTTAGGGCATGCTGCAAACTGCTGCTATCATCACAAGGCCTTGTAATAAATGCTTTTTTTGGCCAGGACACAAACCACAGTCAAAATGGTCTTCCTGAGTTCTGAAGGTCAAGCAATTAGGATTTTCTCAGGCTTTTAGAAGCGTGGAAGCAAGCCTTTTCCTTGGAGAGCATCTGTCACTCATTCTTTAGGTAAGTTGGTGGCACCTGGGGTCTAATCCTGGCTCTGTGACCTCCTGTCGGGGTAGCCAACCTCTAGGAGACTCAACTTCCTTGTGTGTAACATGAGTTTAAAGCAGAATTACCTTGACTCTGTGTGACCATTGAAAGAGTTTGGCAGCTTGTGAATTGTAAGGTGCTAAAAAATAGGAGATTCTGTTAATGCAAATGTTGGTAAGAATCCATCACAGATATAAAGCATGGGTTGGTTCTCTTTCATTTACTTTGCACAGTGCTGTGAAGAGCCACATTGAGGGTCTTCCTGAGGAAGATAGACAAAGTCAGGTGCTCGCATCCCCAGGCCTCTTGGAAGTTCCAGAGAAAAGACACATCGAGGAATCATTTCAGCTTGTGATCAGTTTTAAGAAGAGGGTTTAAAAGAAGCGTAGAATAACCCAGGTTATACCCTCTTCAGTGGGCCTTCCCTGATCCCACCTTCACTGTTGTCCCAGCCAGGCCTGGTGGGGTCATCTGGAAACTCTCATTCCCCGCGTGGCTCAAGTGAGACAGAGTTTTCTAGCGCTCGCCTCCAGCCCCACGCCTTTCCCCTCTGTTCAGTTGCTGTGTAGGCTCAGATTTTCCTTGCCTGCAAAGTGGGGATAGTTAAATCTATAGCACAGGCCTCGACAGGACAATGTGGGAACACAGAGAGGTGACTCACGCTGCCTGGAGAAGTGGAGACAACTTCACAGGGGAGCTAATTTTAGAGCTAAATCCTAGAGGCGAAGGAGGTGTGGCCCCCAGGTATAATACTGGGAAGGAACCCCACTTCCAGCCCCCACATAGAGGGAACAGCAGTGCCTTTGACAAAGGCATGAAGGAGCTTGCTCCCTTCAGAAAGCAGCGGGTAGCTGATCATGGCTGGAGTAAGGGCTGCTTGGGCGGGCAAGGAGCAGCCTGGTAGCAGTAAGCTGATGGCTGAGGAGTGGTCCACTGGAATCCCAGCTGGGCCCACCTGCAACCCCTCCAGCCCCATTGCTTCCCCTGAAGCTGGGAAGAGGCATCACTCTTCCGTCCCGAAGAATAGCTGATTTTGTCTTATGCTCTTTCACACAACCTCTGATAGGAGTTAAAAAAAACCTTTTGAGGGGAGTTTCCTGATCAGTCTTTGAAGCATTGTGGTAGCTTCATCTCCATCTCTTTTAACCTCAGCATCTAGCATGAGTCCTCCTGTAGTCTGTCTCTCCAGGGACAGAGGGCCTATTATGCAGATGAGACTCTGGCAGCTTGCTGTGACAGCCCAGAGCTCCCAAGGTCAGTGTTCAGATCAGGGTTTTGGTCCTCTACTACTATGTACTGGCTGGAAAGGAGCCAGCAATTCCTCCCAGCCTCAGTTTTCATATTGGTTAAAGGGCTTTTGTGAGAAACAGATCATGTGTGGACTTCTCTGTCTTTCTCAGTGATATTATCTTAATGAAAGACATCACCATTCACTCAGTGACTAAGACCAGAAACCAGGGGTGGTTCTTCCTTCTTCTTCTTGCTAATACCCACCAACAGGCCCTGTCAGTTCTGCCTCCACTTCTACTTCCTTAGTCCCAGTAGATATCCCCTCTCATTTGACTATTAGACTTTTGCTGTTGTCTCCCAACTGCTTTTCTTGATCTCGCGTGGCCTGGGCTTGCAACAGCTTGGAGCGGGGTTTGGGTTCCAAGCCAGAAACTGAGGGTGGGTCAAGGTGGTGAAACCACCAGATTCTAGCCACTAGGCCAGTGGTCAGTGATAAGGGGCCTGGCCCTTCAGCTTTGCAGAGAAGAGTTCCCACAAAGATGGAAAGTAGTGAAGTGAGTAATGCATTTATTAGGAGGAAGAGAGTACAGTACTTGGGAATAGACATACGGGCAGACTCAGAAGGAGGGTCTCTGAGTCATGCCCTTGTGGCAGTTTGAATTACTTTTATGGGTTGTTTTTTCCAGATTTCCTTTGGCCAATCATTTTGGTTTGCCTGGTTCACAGTCCCTATTTAGTCTGTCTCAGGATCCTCCCATGTGTGCACAGGCATCTCTTAGGCAAGATGGGTTTTACTGAAGAGGCGTCTGGGTAGAACATTACTTGCCATGACTCCCCTTTGGCTTCCAAGGAGCCTTTCTGCACAAGTGTGGTTGGGGAGGTCTCTCAACTTCGACAACGAGAAATATGTGGTCTGGGCAGGGTCCAGCCTCCTTGCATTAATTGTCCTGATATTCTTGTCTTGGAGTTTTGGTCAGTAAAGAATGAATCTCCAATTGCTTTACGCTGGGGTGGGTGGGGTCATCCGACTCCTGCCTCATCCTTTCATTTATAACCTATACCCCATAGCTAGGGTAATTGTTTTAAAATGTTTATCAGGGGAGTTCTCTGGCAGTCCAGTGGGTAGGACTCCATCCTTTCACTACAGGGAGCACAGATTTGATCCCTGGTTGGGGAAATAGGATCCCACAAGTTGCAGAAAAAAAAGTTAAGCAGATGTATCACACTGCAGCTGAAGACTCTCCCAGCAGTCTCCATCTCATTTTTAGTAAACTCCAAAGTCCTTATCTTGGCCTCAAGGCCCTGTGTGAGTTGGCCTTTGCCTTCCTGTGCCCCATTCTCAGCATGACTTACTATCCACCCCCACTAGCCTTTGGATCATTCCTAGAACATGCCCAGTGCCAATTTCTTTCAAGCCTTGAGAACTTGGTTCTTCCCATTCCCTCCGCCTGAAATACTTTTCCCCTGGGTTTTCATATATCCGGTTCCTTCTGGTTGAAATGTCCCTTCTTTGGGTGGTCTATCGTGTCCTCTTGTCTAGAATAGGTCCCTCCATTTTTCTCCATCACAGGACTCCTTTCCTCATAGGTTACTCACAGCTTATCATTACTGATTTACTTACTTGCTGTCTCAGATCAGGCTCCCTTGGAATAGATCCTGAGAAGAGGGTTCAAGTGCAATGATTTATTAAAGAAATGCTCCCAGGGAAACAAGTAAGGGTGTGGGGGAAGCAGAACAGGGATGAGGAAGCAGGGAAATAAAGATGGAATTTCCATAAGGTAAAGTCCCAAAAATTTCAAATAAGGAAAGTCCCAGTCTCAACTCGGTCCCATAGGAGAGCCGTCCAGTGCAGGTCTTGCCTCTAAGCTTACCCCAACTTGAAGCAAATGAGCAGCATGTTCATATTCCCACTCCAATCAGTCATTGGCTAAGGGCAACTGGGGGTGGGGTCAACTCCCAACCACTTTTAACTCCTTCCAGATGCCCAAGAGAAGGCTGCTGGAGAATTGCAGGCGTGACCATCATAGCAAATTCACACAGGAACCAGGGCAGAGGCACCCAGAAATAGTGTTAAGGGATCCCAAGGAGCAAGACTGGGGTATACTGGCTACACTCACTTATTGACTGCATCCTGTGCTAGAAAGGAAACCCCGTCTTCCTGTTTACTGTTATATCTCTAATGCTATTTGCATAGTACCTGCCACATAGCTGGTAATCATTGCATTTTTTGAATGAGTGAATGAATGAAGTTTCTGGTACAATATGTGGCATATAGAGAATGTTCAATTAATATTATGGGAAAAAATTAATATTATTAGAAGCAACATGAGTCTGTATGCTTTTTCAGCTTGCTCTTAGGTTTCCAGTCAATAGAGAGGGATATTTAGGCATATGGCTTCAGAAACATGGGTTATGTTTCTGAAAAAAAAGAGGAAAAAATCAGCTCTGGGAAGAAAGAGACTGGCCCTGGAGAAAACATCCGAGCTATTAATAAATAGAATCTCAAGTGTAGTTGAAGGCAAGTAATAGTGGTGGGATGGGGGGTGGTTGGTGCACTGGGAGCTGGGAGCTCCACTAGAGAGTCCATGGACCTAACAAAAGATCCCTCATGATGCAAAGAAGACCCTGTGTGCCGCCACTGAGACCAGTCAAATAAATAAATGAATATTTTAAAAAATTAACAGAGGATGGCTAGGTAAACTGGAATTTCAGATAAACAATGAATACTTTTTAATATAAGTATGGCTCACACGATACTTGCAACATACTTATACTGAAAAAAAATTGTTCATTGTTTATCTGAAATTATCTGAGCTTTGTCTATTTTATCTGGCAATCCCACTTGAGTTGGGGTGAGGGGCCAGGTCTTTCTGCCCTGTGTTGACTCATCTCTGGATTCAGATGCCCCAGTGAAAAGGGTATGACCTTGGGTAATGAGGCTCTTCAGCTGCGGCAATTTTGAGGCTGGCTGATAGCCGAGCGCTGTCTGCCTGCAGCCCGCTCAACAGCTGAGAAAAGAAATCCTTCAGACTTGAAAGGGAATTTGAAGAGACCGTCACAGTATCGACTGCAGAAACAGTCTTTTGATAACTTATTTACTGGAAGAATATGGTGTTCACAAAATCAACCAGAGGGGTAGAGAATCAGTTTCAGGAAATAGCCGTGAGAGCCAAGCAGCGGGAAAAACATGCCGAGGACACGCCACAGGAGCAATCTGAGATACTCGGGTGCTGCTGCAAAACCTATTTTCACCATTCAGCGCACCCTGGACCCTGCTGCTGCCATACTGAATAACGTCAGTCCTTTGAGATGACAAGTCCTGCTATGCATATCTGATTTGAGTCACATGGTCCACCTTCCAGCTTCTGTAGGGGCAGGAATTGTCCTACTTCCCATCCAGTAGTTCACAAATGAGGATTCTCCTAAAATAAATTAAGAGTGTATCAGGGCTTGGTGCTTGGGAAAACATTAGGAGATGGCAATGTCTCCAAGAGCACCTCTTGGTTTGGATAAATCCTCTTCCATTGGCACCAAGGAATGTGATCACAAGACATAGAGAAGACCATGTATAAGAACTGATTTTTTCAAATAAATGTTAGTTGCTCAGTCACGTCCGATTCTTTGCAACCACGTAGGCTATAGCCTGCCAGGCTCCTCTGTCCATGGGATTCTCCAGACAAGAATACTGGAGTGGGTAGCTATTCCCTTCTCCAGGGGGGATCTTCCCGACCCAGGGATCAAACCTGGTTCTTCTGAATTGTAGGAGATTCTTTCCCTTCTGAGCCACCAGGAAAGCCCAATTTTCTCAAATATAAATGCAAATAGCAGGGGGGTAACTCTAAAACCTCCAGAAGCAGCAATGAATCTAATTATGTAAATACTTTACCCAAACACAAATGTGACTTTCCAGTGGAGAAACAAGGAATATAAGTTTTTAATATAAGGGACATTTTACAAATAACTGAGTTTGGAAGCGCATCATAGCAAAGGTGTATAGGAGCTTTTTCAGAACAGATCTTAATGAGTAGATGTGACTTGGTAGGGTTACTGGCCTTCACAAGTCAGTTCTGCTGATTCTGGAGTCATTTTTGTCTAACTTCATCCATGCATCCAGTCATCCCTCCATCATCCATGCATCCATCCAACATTCATTCAACAGATGTTTATTGATCATCTAATATAACAAACTGTCACAGAGGAGCCTAAGGAGACATGGCAGTTATTCTGGTTGGGAACCTGGAGCAGGAAACAGGACATTGAGTAAAATCTAAGAAAATCTGAGTAAGTTACAGACTTGAGTTAATAATATTTTAATATTGGTTGATTAGTTGTAACACATGTAGCATAATAGTACAGCATGTTACTAATAGAACTGAGGTATATGTAAAATCTTCTGTAATCGAAAACCATTAAAAAATAACATTTATTTTCAAAAAATTCAATTATGACTCTTTTTTTTTCAATTATGACTCTTGATTCATCTTTTAAAAAGTGTCTTTTCTTGCTTCATTTTGGACATAAGAAACAAGTTTATCCCCTTCCTCTTTCCCCACAAATCAATGTTAACTTCTTTGTGTTATCACTTATTTCTTGGTGCTCATAAAATATGATATATATATATGTATAATACATGGTTATATATTTGTACTAGCAAATATTCACTTTTTAAAAAGCATATATTTATTTTTACTTATTTATTTTGGCTGTGCAGGTCTTAGTTGTGGCATGTGGAATCCTTGTTGCCACGTGTGGGATTGGGGATTTATAGCTGCTGCACGTGGGATTCTAGTTTCCGGACCAGGGATCAAACTCTGGCCTGCTGCACTGGGAACTCGGAGTCTTAGTCATTGGATTCCCAGGGAAGTCCCTTTATGTGTGTGGGGGTTTTTTTCACTGCGATGGGGCTTTGTTGTTACTGGAAGCCTTTCTCTAATTGTAGAGCGTGGGCTTCTTATTGTGGTGGCTTCTCTTGTTGTGGAGCATGGGCTCTAGGGAGTGTGGACTCTAGTTGTGGTGCAGAAGCTTAGTCTCCCCAAGGCATGTGGGATCTTCCCAGACCAGGGATCAAACCTGTATCCCTGCATTGGCAGGCAGATTCTTAACTACTGGACCACCAAGGAAGTCCTGTGTTATTTTTTAAATGAAATTATATTCACCTCTCTAGATCTCACTCAACAACAACCAACATGAAAATCTTTCCAAGTCAATGTCAATATAATTCATTCTTTTCAATAAATGAATACCGTTCCTCACATGAGATGTACTATAACTGGTATATCAATGGACATTCATGTTGTTTCCAATATTTTGCATCAACAAATGATTCAGTGAACATCTTCTTTCTTTGGAATAACTTCCTTGGAAAAGGATTACTGTATCAGGCAGTCTATTTTTATTGTTTGATCTTTTATTAAAATTTACATACAGAAAAAATATACATTAAAATATTACATACATAAGTTGCATAGCTTGATGAAATTTTGCAGTCTGAATCCCCTGTCACCAATACCTCGATCAAGAAACAGGACATTACCAATACCCTAAAAGCTCCCTTCAATCTGAAAGGATCTATGTATTTTAAATTCTGATAGAATTACTCTGTTGCTTTCTGAAAGCCTTCACAATTCCTGTTTGAAAAAGTCCTTTTCCCTCCAAGCCCTGTGGCTGCCATAGATGGTGTCAAACTGCACTTGTCTGACCTGGGACACAGAATCCAAAGACCATTCACAGCAGCCCAGAGGTGCCCTCTTTATCACTCAACTTTTCCTGCTTTTATGAAAGTGCATCATACTCCTTTGGGTATTTTCTTCCTAGCAATCGGAGCATAGTAAGCCCTCAAGAAACATTTGCTGATTGATTGTTAAAATGATAAAAACAGGTACCTTCTTCTTCTAAAAACACTTCTAAAGTTTTCTGGGGTTTGAAACTGGATGTTTTCTTGCATGCAGAGCCAGGCAAAAAAAAAAAAGGTGGCATTTGGAACCAGACGACTTGAACTCAAGCTTTACCTGTATGATATTGGAAAATAAACATGATGTCTCTGGGTCACATATTGTTTAACATGTAATAAAGAGAAAAAAGAAGATTAACAATTATTCCCAACTACATATTATAAATTTAGAGAATGTATGTAAAAAGCTGTTTGTAAACTGACAAATGTTATTTAACTATTAATTAATATAACATCTATTAATCTCTTAATATGTGCTTTCGTGCTAAATTGCTTCAGTTGTGTCCGACTCTTCGAAATCCCTTGGACTACAGTCCACTGGGCTCCTCTGTCCATGGGATTCTCCAGGCAAGAATATACTGGAGTGACTTGTCATACCCTCCACCAGGGGATCTTTCTGACCTAGGGATCGAACCCACGTCTCTTAGGTCTCCTGCATTGACAGGCAGATTCTTGACCACTAGTGCCACCTGGGAAGCCCTTAATATGTGCATAACTATTCATTATTAAAATACTTCACAAGTTTTGTTTCTAATTCCACATTCAAACAAATACTCTATTCCTTGAAGAAATATATATTGCCTTCCTCTTGTTGATTAGAAAAGAAACTGAAAAATAGTTTTCTTTGCTACTTTATTTTTTTCTCACTTTAAAAATAGCAATTACCAAAAGGGGCTCCTAAAAGCTTAATAGATTTTTTAGCCACACCACCGTGGCTTGTGGGATCTTAGTTCCCCAACCAGGGATCAAACCAGGCCCTCAGCAGTGAGAGCTCAGAGTCCTAACAACTAGACTGCCGAGAATTTCCCAAAGCTTAACACTTTTTGTGGATGATTAAAGAGTCAAATTTCAGTGGCCTTCTGATTGGATCTGACCTTCTGAGGGCTGACCTCTTATGCCTGCCCAGTCAACCCCTCACATCTGCCTTCTGCATCTTCTTCCCATTGTGTGCATGCATGCTAAGTCGATTCAGTCACATCTAGCTCTTTGTGACCCTATGGACTGTAGCCTGCCAGGCTCCTCTGTCCATGGGTGTTCTCCAGGCAAGAATATTGGAGTGGATTGCCATGCCCTCCTCCAGGGGATCTCCCTGACCTAGGGATTGAACTTGTGTCTCTTATGTCTTCTTCTGGTGGGTTCTTTACCACTAGGGCCATCTTCCTAGTGAAAGCCCCATCTTCCCGTTACCTCCCTAGAAAGGCTATCTGTGCCCCCAGGTTCATTCAGCTATTTGACCTTGGGCTGTAGTAGCTGCCTGCTCCTTCCTCCCAAGGATCATTCCCCCATATTTCAGTTATTCTCATACCAGGTCACAATTTGTGATATGTACCTTCTGTGCATGGATACAGGATATTTACATAACATTTTAATTTTTTAATTGAGATATAACTGAGATATGTAAGTTCAGGGTGTACATGGTGATTTGATACATTTACATATTGCAATATGATTACCACTTTTGAGTTAGCTCACACACACCCAACACCCTTCTATCTCATCATATGATTATCATTTCTTTTTTAAGTGGAGCATACTGTTTTTATTTAATTTTGTTTTTTTTTAAATATTAATTTTGCATTGGGGTATAACTGATTAACAATGTTGTGATAGTTTCAGGTGAGCAGGGAAGGGACTCAGCCACACATACGCATGTATCCATTTTCCCTCAAATTCCCCTCCCATCCAGGTTGCCATGAAACATTGAGCAGAGTTCTATGTGCTATACAGTAGGTCCTTGTTGGTTATCCATGTTAAATCTAGCAGTGTGTACATGTCCATCACAAACTCTCTAACTATCCCTCCCCCACCATCCTTCCCCCTGGCAACCATAAGCCGGTTCTAGAAGTCTTGAGTCTGTTTCTATTTTGTAAGTACATTCATTTGTATCATTTCTTTTTAGATTCCAGATATAAGGGATGTCATGTAGTATTTCTCCTCTGTCTGACTGACTTCACTCAGTATAGCACTCTCTAGGTCCATCCATGTTGCTGCAAACCAGCATTATTTCAGTCTTTTTCATGGCTGAATAATATTCCACCATATATATATGTACTACATCTTCTTTATCCATTCTTCTGTTGATGAACATTTAGATTGCTTCCATGTCTTGGCTATTGTAAACAGTTAGTTTAGCTTATTTTATAAACTTAAATATATCTGTGCATTAATCTACTTTGTGTGCTAAGTCACTTTAGTTGTGTCTGACTCCTTATGACCCCAGGGACGGTAACCCACCAGCTTCCTCTGTCCATGGGATTCTCCAGACAAGCATAATGGAGTGGGTTGCCATTAATCCACTTTGCCTGTATTTTATGCATATAAAATACATTTACTTTGAAAACTATATGTCACTGCTCTAAATGGAGAATAGTGTTACAGCTAACTGTAAAAATAGTACAATAAACACAAAATAATGTCATTAAATTTCAGCTGGATACTGGCGGAGACCCTGAGCCCCCAGGCTGTTTTATGTTAAAAAGAAGAGTAATAAGCATTAGAAAAGTCTTAAAGGCAACTAGGACCTAAGTGAGACTTCCTTCTTAAAGTCATCAGAGAAGAGTTAAAAGGAAATTTTGAGAAAGACTGCTAAGGCAGCCCACAGAATGGAGCCAAGTGATTGTAGCGCCCCTCAGTGGTGGGGGCAGCGGATGGATGGCCTTTGCTGGGACTAGAAACGAGGACAACACACCTAAATCTTAAAGGAAAGGGAATCCATAGACATTGGCTTTAAATCATTCATATAGTACAGCACACACACATACACACAAAACTACAGCACCAAGGCTGGAGGAGAGGAGAAAAATTAAATGACCCCTTTCCCCCTTGACTGCCATGCAACTCTGAGTCACTTCTTTAGAAAACAGGCATGAAAATATCCAATTAAAGTGCATTGCTAATCTGGTGGAGCATGAAGAACCAGGTGCTCACGTAACCGGTTCCCTATTCAGAATGAAAATACCACCAAGAAAAAGTCAGCAGGCGTAAGTGATTCTATGTCCAGCTTCCTACAGTTTCCTTCGTCTTGTCACCCATTACCTTTCGAAATCTTCCAGGGCAGGGGTTTCGCTTTCTCTATCTCCTTTGATACTCCTTGCAACAACCAATGACGTGTCCTGCAGGCAAGGAGTCTAGATTGATACTGAGATGTGTTGGCCAAAATCTTCAAAGCTACACGGGAAGTGGGGTTTGAGTGCGGGGTGGCGGGGGGTGGGGGGGTGTTAAATAGGAGGACTCTCTTTAGGTTCTCTTTATTTGCCCAGAGTCATCTTGGGAGCACTCTAACCAAGCTCCTGCATTAGAAAAGCTAATCGACATTTGATGGCTGGCACTTGAGTAAATCATATGCATTAGCCTAAATTAAAGTGGAAATCTTCAGGGCTTTTCTCACTCTCTTTGGTAAGAAAGTGACCTAGTTAAGGGACAGGTAGCCAAGGCAGGAGGATCAAAGCCCACCTGGTTACCATGTTTGGGAGGGCCTTCAAGCTTAGGGTGGTTTTTCTGTGCTGAAATAATTAAAAAAATTTTTTTTCATGACACATGAAATTAGGTGAAATTCAAATTTCAGCATCCAGTGTCAGTTTTATTGGCATACAGCCACACTCATTCATTCCTCTATGCTCTCCTGTCACAATGGCAGAGCTGAGTAGGTGTGATTGAGACGGTATGGCCCATGAAGCCTAAGTATTTGTTTATCTGGTTTTTCATAGAAAAAGTTTGCTGACACCTTATCTAGATCATTAGTTTCTACTTTGGCTGCCCATTGGAATCATTTGGGAGACAAAAATTACTGAAATTACTAATGCCTTGTCTGACAGATTCTGATTAAATATTCTAAACTGGGACATTTAAAAACTTTCTATTGCTTAAAATGTGCAGCCAAGTTCAACAACAATAGACCGAAACTGGTGCTTGTCAAACCAGTGATGTGACATAAATTTCCTTGAGAGCTTGTTAAAATGCAAATTCTGCTTTAGTAGTTCTATGGAGTGGCCTGAGATTTTGTGTTTTTTATAAACTCCCAGGAAGAAAGGGGAAAAAAACCCCAAACTCCCTATGTACACACTTTTATGTTTAAAATGGATAACCAGTGAGGACCTAATGTATAGCACATGGAACACCGCTCAGTGCTATGTGGCAGCCTGTGTGGGAGGGGAGTTTTGGGGAGAATGGATACATGTATATGCATGGCTGAGTCCCTTCACTGTTCACCTAAAACTGTCACAATATTGTTTGTTAATCAGCTATGCTATGATGTTCTGTGCTAAGTCGCTTTAGTCATGTCTTTTTGTGATCCTGTGGACCGGAGCCCACCAGACTCCTGTCCATGGCATTCTCCCGGCCAGAATACTGGAATGGGTTGCCGTGCCCTCCTCCAAGGGATCTTTCCGACCCAGGGATCGAACCTGCGTCTCTAAAGCTGCATTGGCAAGCATGCTGTTTACAACTAGCGCCACCTGGGAAGCCCCTCACCAGTTACACCCCCATACAAAATAAAAAAATTTAAAACGGTGGGGGGAACCCTTTTTTGTGTGTCTTTTTGTTGTTTAGTTGCTAAGTCACACCCTACTCTTTATGACCCCATATGACTGAAGCCCACAAGGCTCCTCTGTCCATGGGATTTCCCAGGCAAAAATAATACTGGAGTGGATTGCCATTTCCTTCTCCAGGGGATCTTCCTGACCCAGGAATCCAACCCGCATCTCTTGCATAGGCAATTGGATTCTTTACCACTGAGCCACCTGGAAAGCCCAATGTGTCTTTTAGGTATCTTTTAATCTACCTTTTTTTTTTTGAACTTTTTATTTTGTATTGGAGTATAGCCAATTAACAATGTTGTGATAGTTTCAGTTGAACAGTGAAGGGCCTCAGCCATACATACACATGTATCCATTCTCCCCCAAACCCTGCACCCATCCAGAATGCTGCATAACATTGAACAGAGCTCGTGTGCTATACAATAGGTTCTGGTTGGTTATCCATTTTAAATGAGCAGTGTATATATGACCATTCCAAACTCCCTAACTGTCCCTTCCCCCCAGCAACCATAAAATTTTTTTCCTGGCTGCACCACACAACGTGTGTTTCTTAGTTCTCCGATCAGGGATTGAAACCACATGCCTTCCATTTGAAGTGCAGAGCCCTAACCAATGAACAGGGAAGCCCCTAACCTACCTTCTCTTAAAGGTAGGTCAAAAAGATGCCACAGAACAAATGTGGCTTATATCACAGATTTCAGCAACCTCCGGAGACTAGAAATCCACCCCGAATGCAGAAAGGAATTTTGACCCTTTCCCAGGAAACAAATGGTTTTGAATACCTGCCTTCACATGGATCCATTAAGACTTCTCATTTTTGCTGAAGCAATGAAAGAATAATTACAGCTTTCCTCGTTCACCCTCCCATTCCTTGGAGAAAGTTTTTGAGGAGTATGTATAATGAAGTCCTCTGTTGCTTAATGGCTTTGAAATTGTGGATTAACAATCGAACCAAGTCTGTGACTGGGAAAAGGGCTTCCTTGATTGGCTAGGGTGAAACATTAGGAATTAACTAGGAGGAATAGAATGTCCTTCAGGGCATGAAATGCTCTCAGTTAGCCTGAGTCATTTGAAAGCCCATACTAAGAAAGAAGACACTATCAGATTCCATGAAGACTCTTCTAACTTCTCCACCCTTTGCTATGGATTAGGAATGTGGAATTTCCAAATTTCTTTCCCTTATTTTATTGTTAAATTGGTGGATTTATCTTTTTAAATACTTTTGCCTGCCTAATTACCTAAGGATTACTGAGCGTTTATCATTTTAAATCTATTTAATATTGAGATCTACTTAATCTTCTGAAAAATGTGTTAAAACGATAATGATGTTTTCTACGGAAAAAAGTGTCAATTCCTCTTTCCTTGTCTTTGAAATGAAAAGCCATTTCAAGGAAATTATTTTGTTACAGCTCCAATATGCTTAGTAGAAAAATCTTTTCTCCCTAAGTGTAGGCGATCTGCCTTTGAGATGCATGTGACCTAACCGTGATTGAAAGGGCTCCTGGTGGCTCAGTGGTAAAGAACCTGCCTGCCAATGCAAGGAGATGCAGGAGACATGAGTTCAATTCCTGCTTCGGAAAGATTCCCTGGAATAGGAAATGGCAAACCGCTGCAGTATTCTTGCCTGGAAAATTCTATGGAAGAGAAGCCCGACAGGTTACAGTCTGTAGGGTAGGGAAGAGTTGGACACGACTGAATGACTAAGCACACACATGCAGCAGTGATTGAAACAATGACTCAGCCCTAAATTTCACCCTGCAACTGCTAAAGCCCATACAGAAAGGAGACCCCAGGAAGCCGTGAGACTATGGAATTCGGGAAGAAAGGTGGCTTTTAAGGGATAAGGAAGCTCATCTGGAAACATCCCTGCATTAGCCAGCATCCAATCAGGAGTTGATTCAAGTTTATACACACCAGTGCACCCTCCCCTTCTCCACCCCCAACTACTGCTCTTCTTGGAATCTCTTTAATCAGATGAAGGAAAATGATAGAGTGTTGAGAAGCAGAAGTTAAAGAAATTCACATAGTTTTATTGAGATATAATTCACATACCATAAAATTCACCTGTTGAGAGTGTACCATCCTGTGGAATTTAGTATATTTTCAGAGTTGTGCAACCATCACTACTACCTGGATAAAGAACATGTGGTACATGTATACAATGGAATGTTACTCAGCCCATTAAAAAGAATGAAACAGCGCCATTTGTGGGCAACATGGATGGACCTAGAGTGTCATACTGAGTGAAGTAAGTCAGAGAAGGAGAAATATTGAATGGCATCCCTTATATGTGGAATCTAAAAAGAAATGATACAAATGAAGTTACAAAACAGAAGAAGACTCATAGACTTAGATAACTTAAGAATACTTTTATCACTGGAAAGAAACTCTGTGTCTCTTAGCACCTACCCCTCACTTCTCTCCTCTCTCTGCCCACTGCTGCTGCTGCTGCTAAGTCGCTTCAGTCGTGTCCAACTCTGTGCGACCCCATAGACGGCAGTCCACCAGACTCCTCTGTCCCTGGGATTCTCCAGGCAAGAACACTCTAATCTACTTCCTGTCTCTATAGAATTGAGGAAGAAGGCTTTTGTAGCCAGAATCCTGGATGCTGGTTTTAAAAGGTGGAACCCTCAGCTGCCTCTTTCACTCCTTCATTTCTCTGGGGCTGTTTCCTCAGCTGCCAGATGGGTGGCTCTCAGTCTTAGCTGCTTTAAGGGAGGAAAAGTTTTCCTCTACCTCTCGAGGTTCTCTTCTCTGGTCTAGTAATTAAATCGACAGACAATTGATTAATAGGAGAAAAACAAATTTAACTGCATATGTAGGGGAGCCCTTGTAAGTATATGAGATCTAGGGACGTCCCTGGTGGTCTAGTGGTTAAGAAACCACCTTCCAACGCAGGGGAACCAGTTTGATTCCTGGTTGGGGAACTAAGATCCCACATGCCGAAGGGCAATTAAACCTGCCCAGTGTAACTACAGAGCCCAAGTACCGCAATTATTGAGAAACCCACAGTGCTACAATGAAAGATCCTGTGAGCCTCAAAAAAACACCAATATGACAGCCTAAGACATGCTGGACCGTCGAGTCTCGTATGCCATCCTGAGCTACGGAATGGGAAAGGGCCTGTGACTTCGAGAGGAGGAGGATAGATCCACAGAATGATAAGAGCAGATATTTGGTAATCAGATGTTTGCCTGCCATGCAGCAAGGTTGGTCATTCCAGATAAAAGTTATCTCTGGGAATAGCTCTCTCTGAGCCAGTACCCTGGTCTGAATCTTTTAGGTAGTTAATGGAGAGAGAAAAGATTTTCCTGAGTCAGCAGAGTCTTGAATGCTGTCAGCTCGAAATAACCCACAAGCCACAGTGGCATATTTTGGAGTCTGTCATTCTGCTCCCCTTAACTGTAGGATCAGTTGGGGAGGGAATAAAACTCATTATTTTGTAATAATCTATAAGGTAAAAGAATCTGGAAAAAATATATATGTGTATATATATATATGCATATATTTACATACAAATGCATCAGTTTTCCATACACCTGAAACTAACACAACACTATAAATCAACTATACTTCAATTTTTAAAAATACTTTAAAAAATTCAGAGAAATAAGGGAGGTAGGAGGGGTGTTCGGGATGGGGGGACACAGGTATACCCATGGCTGATTCATGTCAAGGTATGGCAAAAACCACCACAATACTGTAAAGTAATTAGCCTCCAATTATAATAAATTAATTTTTTAAAAAAGAAAAAAACTCAGGGAAATAAAAAAATCAGTTGGGGACCTTTGAAAAAGTGCTGACGTTCAGTCTCACCCCCCAACCCTAGGACTCTAATTCACTAGCTCTGGGGTGGGGCTTAGGCACTGGAGATTTTTTTAATGCCCTGTAAGGGAGATTTACTCCAAGGTCTTGTTATCAAATGTGGTTCTGGGACCGGCTGGTGGCTTGTTAGCAGTGCAGACCCCAAGGTCTCTCCCAGACCCACCGAGTCAGCATCTGGGCTTTAATAAGACCCCAGGGGGTTTGTGTGCACACTGAAGTTTGGGAAGCTCTGATCGCTCGTCCTCCCTCCAGCTCTAACAGCCTGTAGTTCTGTGATCCCTGTTCCTGCCTTCGTGGGCCATCAGGTGATTTTCGTAATCAGTTCTCACAAACCAGAATTTACTCCACACTGGAAAACTAGCTCCCAGTTTGCTCACTGAACGGGATAGGGGAATAGGATATTGGCAAGGTTTTACAAGAAGTTTGCTCAGTGATAACTAATTACACAGTAATTTGGAAGAACATCAAGTCATTTTAGAGTTGTTTTATCTGCTGTCCAGAAAAGAAAAAAAAGTATGTATTTAGGTGTCAACCTGTTGGCAATTTGGAAGTACTCTGTACTTGGCAAAGATCACGTTATCAGGCAGGTCAGGTCATTAGTTTCCATGTGAAGCAGTGTAAGCAGAGTTTCTTGGCCACAGCTGCATGTTAGAATCACTTCGGGAGCTTTTAAAACTACAGACATCCAGTCCTGCCCCATCCAGACCAGCTAAGTCAGAACCTTGGTAGTTTTTAAAGTTACCCAAGGTGATGACAATATTCAAACTTGAGAATCACTGATGTAGAAGTTGTTATGTTGTTTGGGATGTACCAAACACTGCTGCTTTTGTACTTCGCTAAGGTCTAGGGCTGTGTTTCCAATGCCTAGTGGCGATCTATTCAGTAAGCATGCGCTGAACCTCTTCGTGTCTCAAGCCCCACCCGCAGGACTTGAGAGATGGAGCCAGGCACCTAGACAGACACTCAGAGAAGGTAAGCGCCTCAGCCCCTTGCTTGAGCATGCTCAGGACAATGGCGCCCTCCGCCCTGTGTCCTTCTCCAGGGTTCCGCAGGCAGGGGAAAGTGCACTGACATTTTAAACAGGACTTCCTGTCTCTGCCTGTTGATTTAAGGAGGTAGGTCATTGGTTATGCAGATCTGACTCTTCCTCTTGGTCCTCACGTCCGTGACGATGACACTAAGAATTTAACCAGCCAACAGATGTGTCCCGTGGACTTTCCTGGCCTTCACTTCGGTGGTTAAGACTCCAAGCTTCCACTGCAGGAAGCACAGGTTCCATCCCTGGTTGGTGAACTAAGATCCCACATGCTGCATGGTGCAGCCAGAAACAAAACAAAACAAAACCCAAAACAAATATGTACTGAGAAGTTCCAATAATTTGGCCACCTGACTCGAACAGCTGACTCATTGGAAAAGACCTTGATACCGGAAAAGATTTAAGGCAAAAGGAGAAGGGGGCAGCAGAGGATGAGACAGTTCGCATCACCGACTCAATGGACATGCATTTGAGCAAACTCCAGGAGGCAGTGGAGGACAGAGGAGCCCGATGTCCTGCAGCCCATGGGGTCGCAAAGAGTTGGACACTATTGAGAGATTGAACAACGACCAAAGAGGGGCTGATGGAAGAGGCCTCCAGGACCTGACTGATGAAATAAGGCATCCACAACGGAATAGTTCACAAATAGTGCAAGGCAGGATATCGTTGAGGGTTCTGTTGGTGGTAAAACCAGCAAGGACTCCAGAAATTCAGAGGAAGAGAAATCGGTGCCCACTGGAATAGTATGGAAACAGTGCGCAGCAGAGAGGGCTCATGGGTTGGTGGGGGAAGCGTATTCTTATGACTACTTATTACAGAGAATACTATTGTTTACATTTGCTATGAGCCAGGTATTGTGCTAAATGATTGCTATGTATTGTCTTATTTACTCAACTGCTAAGGCAAAAATCCTAACAATCTACACTGTATAGAGGGTGAGACTGAGACACAGAAAACTTAAATAACATGCCCAAGATTACCTTGAACTTGGCATATACGGCTCCCAAGTCCATGTACTCTATCACAATATATTGAATGATAGCCACATAGCATCTATTAGTGTGTACCAACAAGCAGGTTCCTAACATTTTACATACATTATCTCATTTAATTCTCAAGACCATGCTTTCTGGTGGACAATTCCATTATTCACAAGTTCTGAGTAAGAGAATTTGAGCACAGAGGAGTTAAGTTACTTGCCTGAGGTCTAGGGTTGCCAGCTAAAATACAGTTAAATTAGATAAATAATAAATAATAGGCTAGCCTATATACTGAATAAGACTTACTCATACTGAGTGGAGTAGGAAATGGCAACCCACTCCAGTATTCTTGCCTGGAAAATTCCGTGGACAGAGGAGCCTGGTAGGCTACGATCCTCGGGGTTGCAAAGAGTCGGACACGACTGAGCACACACACGCATGTGCTCATACTGAAAGTTATTCATTGTTTATCTGACCAATTGAAATAAGTGTACTGTTTGCATTTGTTCTTTTTTTTTTAAATTTTTTATTTCCTTACTCATTTGTTCTTGGCTGTGCCAGGCATTCATTGCCACCCATGGGCTCTCTCTGGTTGGGGTGCTTGGGTTTCTTGTTGCGGTGGCTTCTCTGGCTGTGGAGCACAGGCTCTATGAAGCCTGGGCTTCAGTAGTTGCAGCATATGGGCTCAGTAGTTGTGGCTCAGGGGCTTAGTTGCTCCATGGCACGTGGAATCTTCCCAGACCAGGGATCAAACCTGTGCCCTCTGCATTGGCAGGCGGGATTCCTAACCACTGGACTACCAGGAAAGTCCACATTTGTTTGTTAGTGCTCAATCTGGCCATCCTACTGAGGTCACCCTGCTGGCAGGTGGTAAAGCAAGGTTTGAATCAGGTGGTATGACTCTAGGGCCCACACGCTTTACCAGTGTGGCCGGAGCCGTGGGTCTCCATGAATACCAGCGTGTTTGGGGGGACGTGAGCAGGTTGCCTTCTTGGCTCTGAGGATTCGGTCGAGCAGGAGTGGGAAGCAGCAGTGGACTTTTCCACCCACCCGCTCATCCTGCTGCTGCTGCTACTGTCCCCACCTGCTGGTGGCACAAGAATGAAAGGAGCTGGGTGATGCCATCCCTGCCCTAGTAACAGATGCTTGGTTCTGATGCCAAATACAGAAGGAACAGGAAAAAATAAGAGCTTGCAAAAAACAAGAGACAGAGTTGGTATGAGATTCTGCAGACACTGTCACACCCACACCTTCCTTCTTAAAATAATTCTTATTTATGTGGCTGCGCTGGGTTTCAGTTGTGGCTCTTGGGATCTTCCATCTGCGTTGTGGCATGTGGGATCTAGTCCTCTAACTAAGGGTCGAAACTGAGTTCCTTGAACTGGGAGCATAGACCACCTGGGAGCTCCCACACCTCTCTATATATCACAGGACCACCTACGGGAGTAAATACTTGTACACCGAAAACAATCATAATAACTTGTGGCAAAAGCACAGAGGCTGCAGTTACATGACCGTCTCGTGGACCATGGTTGACCAGGGAATAGAACTCACCAGGGAGCCTTCCAACCACTCAGCTCCCTGGCCACGTGGCCAGGAGTGTTGCTTGGGCCAGGAGGCCTGAGGACGGGTGACATCTCCAGGGTGAGTATTGAGTTCAGCCCCAGAACTGAGTGCCAAGGAAAGCTGGCTCAGCATAATAAGCAACAGGGGTGCTTCAGTTGCAGAAAACAAACTTTGCGATGGTTCAAGGGGGTGAGCGCTTTCCTAATTGAACATCAAGCAAATATAGAACAAATCTGAGAGCTTAATGGGACCAGTGTGATACTCAGGAAGAGGCAATAAGCATTAGCTATAAGAAGATATAAGCAGAAGCAGATCAGCTGTTCCCTACTGTGGAGGAACTGGGATTCATAAAAGAATTCGTCATATGTAAAAACCTCTACACACAGTTGTGTTTGATAAAGCTAGGCACTATATTGTATAGTTTACATTTAGTAGTGTTTTTAAATTATTTTATTTCCTTTTGTTGTTTTCCAGGGATCTGAGTTAAAGAGCCCCTTCAAGTTAGAATATACACAAGCAGTACTGAAACGGCTGCATTGTGGCCCAAAGATGCCGAGCACTGGCAGTTTAGATCTCGTTTCAAGAGGATTTTGAAAATTTGTTAACCAGTTGCCTTACTCCCAGTCTCCCCGTCCTCCAGTAATTTCTCCATACCCGCGGAGCTAGAGTCATTCTTCTGAAGTCTGGAGGGTTTAGATCATGATCAATTATATAAAAGAGAAAATTGCAAAAGATTTCAATGTTATTGCCATCTCTTCTCAAACTGTGATCCAAATTCTTCCTTCATGATCTGTCTTTCCCATCACAGGCTAAACCCATTTTCTCTTTGTAAATTACCTGTTTAAACTGTGCAAGCATCTCCATTTCCATCAATATTCTAGTCCTTTTTAAAAAAAATCTCTAATATTTAAAAAACACTTATTTGAGTATACTTGATTTACAATATTGTGTTAGTTTCGGATGTACAGCAAAGTGAGTCAGTTATATGTATACATGTTTCTTTAGGTCTGGCCCTTATTTTCATTGAACCAAACTTGGGTCCTCTCACTGACACCCAGCAGAACTAATTACTGACACCAGGGTCGTGGAGAAGGAAAGTATGGGGTTTACTGCAGGGGCAAGCAAGGGAAACTGGCAGCTCATGCTCAAAAGACCTGAACTCTTTTGGGAGGATTTTTGAAGACAGTGTGAGGGACGGGGTCACATGATGTATGATCAGCTCAGGAGCACAGTTCTGCGACTGGGTGACAGTTAAGTAACAGGGTGATGTTTCCGGAATCTCAGTCATCAGTCTTCTGGTTCCAACTAGTCTGGGGTCTTGAACTCTTGATCAGCATGCGGTTAATTTCTTCCACCTGGTGGGGGTTTTAGAATTTGCAGAAAAACTCAAGGATGTGGCTCAGACTATTATCTATAGCCCTTGAAGAGGAGCTAAAGGTCCTTGACTATTTTATGGCTAAACCATTATTATTTTGTCTTGCTTGACTGTTGCTTCTGTATTATTATTATTTTTTACTTCTCTGATTAAATTTTTCTTTTTGGAATTCAGGGAAGGCCTGGGAGTCTAAAGCTTTTCTACAGGCAAGAGGTTGGGGTAGGGGGAGTGGAGGAGATGGGGGGCAGTGGAGGAGACGGTGGGGAGTGAAGGAGATGGAGGGAGGAATGGGGTGGCGGTGGGGGGGGGGTCTGTCCCCAGGAAGACCCCACAGGATCCTGCTGTGTTTCACTATCTCACCCTCTGCAGGACAATAGCCAGCTAATCACCAGCCCTCCATGCCTTTACAAACGTTGTTCCTTTTTTTCTGGGCCCTTCAGTGATGTTCAGGCCGGAGCTGGCTCTCACTAGCTCATGCAACCTTGTCCCAACCCTGTTTAGTGACGTCATGTTGGTACCTTGAAATCTGCTCTAGCAGGAGGATTTACACCATGGAGATTAGCAAATGCTGCACATCAGGGCTTTCTCCCCCTTCCTGGAGGGCCGACTGTCACATTAACCACCATGTCATTGTCCTCTCCTACTTTTTCCCTGGAAAATTCCCATTTATCCTTCAAGACAGTGTGTTTCTTTGTGAAGCTTTCTTTGACTCCCACAGAGGAATGGGGCAAAGAAAGCAACTCCTCTGTGCCAAGCATCTGGGCTGAGTGCTTTACATACATAATTCTCATGCCTCTATTAAAACAATTGTGTCCCATTATAATTATTTGTTTGTGATTGCCCCTCTGATAAGTGCTAAGGGCAAAGATTGCAGTCTATATTGATGTTTCAAACCCCGGGGACTTTAAAAGTATCTTTTATAAGTGATGGATTCTTAGTGAATGTCAAGTATTTAATTAAGAACTAGGAGGAAGAACTGCGTAGCTTTGCTTTATCTGTCTCTGTTCTTCTAGAGAGGATCCACTTACATTACAAGTAAAACTAAGTATTTTACCAGGATCTCCTGTTGAGTGATTAAAAAAAAACTACAACAAACCAATTTAGGCAAAGCCATCATCAGGGTAATACTTGTGGCCTGTTTGCTGATGTAGGTGGTGCTGTAGGAAATGATATCAGTCGCTCAGTCATCGTCTGACTCTTTGCCACCCCACGGACTGTAGTCCACCAGGTTCCTCTGATCATGAAACTTTCCAGGCAAGAATACTGGAGTGGGTAGCCATTTTCTTCTCCAGGGGATCTTCCTGACCCAGGGATTGAACCCTCATCTCCTGCATTGGAAGTTAGATTCTCTACCTCTGAGCCACCTGAGAAGCCCCAGGAACTGATATATAAAGGTGGAAATTTTAGGTCTATGGGAGGCAGATGGGGAAGGCATTTTTTGGTTAAACCAGTCTTGTTAAACCTGCGAGGGCAGTGGAGGTGCTTAGCTTAGTACTGAAACAGAGTGGGACCCTACAGTCCTTGTCCACCCCCATCTCCCATGTCCTCTGCCTGCCTTTTGTCTGTAGAAAACTTTAGTCAAAGAATAAGTTTAATCAGAGAACTGCGAAGCGCTGAAACAAAGGAAAAGAGTCAGAGGAGACTAAATAATAATAATGTAGTCATTAAGCATAGTCAAGGACTATTAGTTCTTTCTCAAGAGCTATAGATAATATTCTGAGCCATATCCTGTGAGCTGTCTTACAGATACCAAAACACCAGGTGGAGAAATTAACTACTTGATAACAAGACTGTACCCTGGACATGAGCTGCATTCGGAGAACTGGCTGCAAATAAATGAGAACAAATGGACCCTGGAACTGAAGATTAACTGCACCGGAAACAGCCAAGATGATGCTGGTCAGACCATTGATGACCAGTTTGAAGATGACTGTTAGAGATGACTGTGCTGTTTCTGCAAGTAACCCTGTCCCCTCAACTCTGTCTATAAAAGCTCTCACCCCCTTGCTTGTTGGCAGGGAGACAGGGGGAGTAGGCCTTTGGTCGCCCACCACCCCCCCCCCCCACCCCAGTTGCTGGCATCTGAAATAAAGCAAACTTTCCTTTCCACCAACCTGGCTTTTTTATTGGCTTTTGAGTGGCAAGCAGCCACCCCGCCCCGCCCCACTCTTTCGGTAACAATGCCTGGCCTGAAATATGGACTTAAATAGTAGCGTCCACCACATCCTCCATCCTCATCCTCTTCTTCTCCTTCATCATCATTAGCCTCATATTCATAGAATTCAGCAGTGATGAACAGGGCTAAACTAAGCTAAAAAAAAATTCAACTGACGCGAAGCTGTGTTTAGAAGCTCGTAATTCTCTTTGTTTCTGCGGAGCCCTATACCAAGGTCACAGGTGTGGAGCCCTATATCAAGGTCACAAGATAAAAATCTCTGGAATTGACCAAGCCCCATAGCAACTGTCACCATGAGCCTCTGGATCTAAACCAACCAGTTCCCTGACCCCATAGGAGGAGGTAAAACGCCCACCCTAGGATAGCATCCTAACCAGTCATCTAACGCCACCATTCCAGTAGGAATTTTCTCTGTCTTGAGGCTATAAAAATTGGCTGCAAGCCTGCCAAACCATTCGGCTGTCCCTTGAGCTGGCCCACTGTTCTAGAAGCATCTCCCACTGTAATAAACTTTATTCTCCTCTCGTTCAGCCTCATGTTTGGGAATTCTTTTCCAACCCATGACTGGACCACAACACTTTCCCCTCTTACTTTTCCTTAAGTTTATTAAAGCATCAAAACATTGTGAAGAAAGCTTTTTTCTTTTTTTCTGTGACTACTGGGATGCTTTGTAAATATGACTCATCTACTCTCACCTCCCAGTAAGTGAGCAGACAGTAAAGGTTAACCTGGTTTGAATAGATGCTGTGAGATGATTGGCTGAAAGGCACTTTCATGTAATTTATTCAAGTCAACTTAACTGAAAGCGAGGATGTAGGTAAATTATGTCACACCCATCCTTAAGGAAGCCGAAGCTGCAGTAGTTTGCTTGCTGTATTCTGATCTTACCACTGCCGTAATAAGTATTTGCAGCAACAGTATTCTTTGGCTTTTGTCTGAAGGTCAGACAGTTGCAGCAATAAAGATCAGAACAAAGATTACTGTGGGCCTTAGAAGGGGCTTCCCTGGTAGCTCACACAGTCAAGAATCCGCCTACAATGCAGGATACCTGGGTTCAGTTCCTGGGTTTGATCCCTTGGAGAAGGGCATGACAACCCACTTCAGTATTCTTGTCTGGAAAATCCCATGGACAGGTGGAGCCTGGCGGGCTATAGTCCATGGGGTCGAAAAGAGTCGGACATGACTGAATGACTGACACGGTCACATTCAGAGGGAACTCCAGGGAAGAGATGAGGCCTGGAGCTCAGGTGGAGATGGGTTATGAAGGAGGCCCTGAAGGAAGGAAGGAACTGGTGTCAGTGTCTGAAGCAGCATCTCCTGCTGTCTGTTTTGCAAAATGGCATTTGGCAAAAAGCATTCCAAGACCACAGAGGTTTGGAAAATGCTGCATATACCATCTTGCATGTGACTCTGAGAACATCTGAAGTTAAGAGATCTGAATTGCTTCATTTAACCTAAGTTTCTCAAAAGTGCTTGATTGTAGAATCTGCTTTGGGGAAATAACTATTAGCATCTTTCAGAATAGTCAAGTCCCACAGAAGCTTATTGGGAAGCGTTAACTTACAGGATTATGTTTCTGAAACTAGTATTTATGCCTCTTTTATGGCCTCAAAAGAACCATCTTACTCCTCAGTTCTTGCTACCTCATGATCACATTTTCAGCAAAACTTCTCTTGTTTTATTTTTCCCCTTCATTTCCAACTCCCACTTTCCACCCTAAGTACCCATTTTCATGTTTCATGTATATCCCTAGATATGCCATCCCTTATCTTATAAAATATACTGTTTTTTGTGTATATGCTATACATTTTATTTTTTCTTGCTAACTGGTTTTTCTAATCCATTGTTATGTTTTAAAGAGCTAAGCTTGTTGTTGTCCATTAATCACCTTTGTTATCTTTATCTACTGCATGAGATTCCAAAGTACACAATCCACCCATTTTAACTCTACTCATGGACCCAGGTTTGGTGGCATCTTGAGTGACCTTGACATTGGGACCCTAGAATAGAGAAGAGATTTATCTGTCATATAAATCGTTTGAAGAATTTTCTTCTTTAAATAAAAAACCTGGCAGTTTTGGCAAGGTGACCTGACCAAGTCCTAGTAATGATGAAGAGTGAATTTCAGAAGCAGTCTTCAGATAATTTACTAGAGCAGTGACTGAAAATCACCTAGGTCAGACTGCCCAATTCTGTCATTCAGCACTGTCAACTTCATGCAATTTTCAAGAAAATGCCTTTGACCTTAATATGACTTCTGAAAATAGAACGTCTTCTTTAAAATGTAGAAAGGAAAAGAAAACTTCCTTTATAGATCTATGGCACGTGGGCTAGGGCTGAGTGTGAGCAGGCTGAGTGTGAGTGGTCTGCCCAGATGAGCAGGTCAAGGGTGCAGGGGGATTGGAACAAGGTCTCAAAGAGCCTCATGGAAAGCTCACAATGAGACCCTGACTTTCTGGTGCTTACCCACTCCTGGGATTACCTGCTTCCTATTTAAGGCACTAAACAAAGTATTTAATATGAGCCACAGCTTCAGGTGCTTACTGTGGAAAAAGATCACGGCAACTGGGTGAGTCAAGAGGAACGCCAGCTTCACAGGAAGCTAGTGTTGAACAGGAAGTATCATAGAGTTCAAGAACTTCTGAGCAATAGTGGCAACTCTTCCAAGTAATTAAAGTACCTGGAATTTGTTCTCAACCTCAAGGTTCACTTTCTTCACAGAGTGATTGTGAAACCCCTCCCAGTACTCTCCCAAAGTTCTGAAGAACCATGAGAATTGCATGTCCAGGCAAAGGGGATGACAGGACACATGGTTTCAGCCTAAACTGTAAAACGGGAGTCCCCAACCTCCAGGATCTAATGCCTGATGCTCTAAAGTGGAGCTGATGTAATAATAATAATAGAAGCAAAATGCACAATAAATGTAGTGTGCTTGAAACATCCTGAAACCATCTCCACACACACCCCCCCCCACCCCCCCTCCACCCCCAGTCCTTTGAAAGGTTGTCTTCCATGAAATCGGTCCCTGGTGCCAAAAAGGTTGGGAACTGCTGCTTTAAAAAACATATATAATGAAAATGTAGGAATTTCTTAAATTTCAACATTCTTTTGATTCCTGCCATAGCCAAGATTCATGAATATTATTGATAAAGAGACAATTGAACTTAGAGAATAAGTTTTGAGTATGTACAAATGGAGAGACATTGTAATTGGAATTAACAACCACCAACAGTATAAACTCTTAAAGGGAACGAGGCAGAAAATGTTTACTGAGCAACAGGAGAAAAGGAACTGAGATGAACCACACAGAGAGACTTCTGGATGAGCATGTCTGAGGTTTTTTTTACTGATTTACTACAAAGGAAGGGGGAGTTGATATCAAAAAAATGTCGATGTTATTTGTAGAGTTGCTTTCTATCCTTAACTCAGTCATTCAGCACCTAAAATACAGGAAACACGCAGCAAACATTTTTAGAATGAATAAATTTAACTAACTTAAGTTATTGGATAGAGTTAATGTTATTTATGTACTTGTTTGTTTGTGTGCATTGGGCTTTCCTGGTAGCATTACTAAGACTTTTTTTTTTTTAACTGCAGATGGAGGTTCACAGGGAAGTTGAGAAGAAGGTGCAGAGATTTCCCATATACTACTGCCTACCCCACACATACAAAACCTTCTCCATTTCCAACATCCCCCACCAGAGGGGTACATCTCTTGCAACTGATGAACCCTTATGGACACATCATAATCACCCAAAGTCCATAGTTCATCTTAGGGTTCATTCTTGGTGTGGTACAAATGTATAATGGTATGTGACCATCATTTTAGCATCATACAGAATATTTTTTCCACTCTAAAAATCCTCTGTGCTTCACCTATTCATTCCTTCCTACCCACGCAGCTCCCTCCCAAACCCCAGACAACCACTGATCTTTTTCTTGTTTCCATAATTTTGCCTTTTTCATAACGTCATATAGTTGGAATCATGCAATACATAGCCTTTGCAGGTTGGTTTCTTCCACTTGGTAGTATGCATTAAAGGTTCCTCCATTTCTTTTCATGGTTCATTTCTTTAGTGCTGAATAATATTCTATAGTCTGGCTGTACCACAGTTGATTATCCAGTTAGCTACTGAAAGACATCTTGATTGCTTCCAAGTTTTGGCAGTGATGAATAGAGCTGCTGTGAACATTCGTGTGCAGGTTTTTGTGTGGACATAACTTTTCAACTCTCTGGTAAATACCAAACGGTGCAATTGCTGGGTTGTGTGGTAAGAGTATCTTTAGTTTGTTAGAAACTGCCAAAGTGTCTTCTGAAGTGGCTGTACCAAGTTCATTTTATTATATACATTTATAAAGCTGTAATGCAAAGAACCCCTTTAAATACTGATCATGTGAGCCACACCTAACAACTGTAGTCGAGGGATTTCCTTGGTGGTCCTGTGGTTAAGACTTTGCATTTCCAATGCAGGAGGCGCCTGTTTCATCTCTGGTCAGAAAACTAAGATCCCACATGCTGTGCAGTGCAGCCCCCCAAAAACCATAGCAAAATTTAAAAAAAAACCACCTGTAGTCAAGACTAGTGACCACAGTGGGCAGCTAGCTTACAGGGGGTGGTCTTAACTAGGCATATTTTTGGTGAGATCTTTTGCATGTTGGATTATCCTAGGGGAGAAAAAGCCATACATTGGGCCTCGTATCAATGTTTGATTATAGGATTAGATTCATATGGTGTCTCTTAAATCACAGGAACAAACACTCCTCTGTCTCAAGAGTGAGATTTCCAAGTTCGTGTCCTCAGTACAGGGCCTTTTGTTCTGTCCCAGTCTGCAGAGTCAAATGGGCTGCTCTGAGACTAGCCTCTGGGGTAACACCGTCCTCTGCCACATGTGCGTCTCTGCAGCCAAACAGCCAGGCTTGCCAGAGGTTCCGGCAGAACGACGCAGCAGCCTTCTGCTCCTTTGACGCATTGCTGATGCTTGTAGGAAGAGGGACAGATGCGAGGGCCTGGCTTCCAGCCCCAGCAACAATAGTAATGACTGATGAGGAATATTTATGTTATATATTTACTCAGGTGCTTGGAAATGAGCTTTAGAAAAATCAATAAAAGTAACATAAACTGTGGGAGAAGGTTGAGATTAATCAAGTCCTTGTCTTTGGTATGGAACAATAATTATCCCATAACGCTACCCATTTTAAAGGGAAAAAAAAACCAGACTTTTTTTTTAAAAACAGCTTTTTAAAAGTGTTTCTACTCAGGCAAGAGTCTAAAATGTGATCAATCTTTCTCTTACCATATATATGTATACATACAGACACACACACATACTATTACACATACACCTATATCTATATGAATACATGTATTATACATATAATCTATATGTATATACATACACACATCTATTTCAATGTCTTATTGGGAATATAGGGAGGTAGAGAAAATGTAAGTTATGATCTTTGACCATGTCTGAGAAAGATTTTGCCCTGAGGCACTCAGAAAGTTCCGCTAATAAACCCCTGCTGCTGGGTTACTTAGGGGAGCAGTCTGCATAGGGAGTCAGAACACCTGGACGTGCCTCGGCACAGTGCAACACAGAAGTTGTAACCTCGTGGGAGTCATCCCTTTCCACCGACTCTGTTTCTCCTTATTTATTTATTGGGCTGTGGTGCACGGGATCTCTCACTGCAGCGCATAGACTCTCCTGTTTTGGCACGCAGGCTCAGTAGCTGTGGCTCGAGGGCTTAGTTGCTCGGAGGCTTGTGGGGTTTTAGTTCCCCAACCAGGGATTGAACCCACATCCCTTGCATTACCAGGTAGATTCTCAACCCCTGGACCACTAGGGAAGTCCCGAGGATTCTGTTTCTTTTGTTGCACGATGAAGGGCTTGGACTAGAGACTCCTTGAAGATGCAGCTCCATCTAAGACCTGGACTCGGACTCTCAACCAGTCTCCCCCCCAGGAGTATCTGAGTGAAGAACGTGTGGACCTTGGTGGTGTTCTTGGCCTCTGGCATCTGGTATTAACACTCTCCTTCCTTTAGGATGGGCGCTCCTTCCCTCGCTCTCTGTCCGTGTGTTCTGAGTGGGGCTCTGACCGGGACTCCAGGACAGAACTGGGCATCAGAGCCCCAGATCCCCCGGGACTCATTATCAGGCTAATCGGAATGAATCCCAGGACTTCTTCTTTCTCAGGAGGAGACTTCATGTTTCTTTTTCAGATTCTTTTCCATTATAAATTATTACAAAATACTGAATACAGTTCCTTGTGCTATATAGTAGGTCCTTGCTGGATATTTTATATATAGTAGTGGGTATATATAATAAAACTGTTTTGAATGAATTCCACTTTGGCTTCAATGTTATACAAAAACTCTACTTCTATACAATTCCAACCCCTTTTGATGTTGTCAGCTCTATCACAAATTAGCTTTATACATTATGTGCCCATTAGCATATTAGCACCAGAGAATTGATGCTTTTGAACTGTGGTGTTGGAGAAGACTCTTGAGAGTCCCTTGCGCTGCAAGAAGATCCAACCAGTCCATCCTAAAGGAGATCAGTCCTGGGTGTTCATTGGAAGGACTGATGCAGAAGCTGAAACTCCAATACTTTGGCTACCTAATGCGAAGAGCTGACTCATTTGAAAAGACCCTGATGCTGGGAAAGATTGAGGGCAGGAGGAGAAGGGGACAACAGAGGATGAGATGGTTGGATGGCATCACTGACTCAATGGACATGGGTTTGGGTGGACTCCGGGAGTTGGTGATGGACAGGAGGCCTGGCGTGCTGCGGTTCATGGGGTTGCAAAGAGTTGGACACAACTGAGCAACTGAACTGAACTGAGATCTATGCTTACTGTTTTTGTTTTTGTATCTTAAATCACATAAGGGGAAAATGACTTACAAACAAAAAGTGTAATAATATTGGCTCTGTATTTACTTATGTAGTTATATTTACTGGTGTTCTTTATTTCTTAATATGACTGTCCAGCATCCTTTCCTTCTACTTGAAGGACTCCAGCTGGCATTTTTCACAGGCCAGGTCTATAAGTTGCATACATCAAGACTTGGAGGTGTGAACCAGCCTGGGAGTGTCTGGGGAGGCACTTGGCAGTCTTTGCCCTAGAAGCCAAGATCAGAGTCAAAGTCCACCACAGGACCACATTCTGGGCTGGATTCGGAGAACTGTCATTTTTCTTTCCCTCATTCAGGCTTTGAACTAGGGGCAAAGGCCTCTACATTTGAGTCCTACTTCTGTCCCTAACCAGCCATGTGACTGTGGACAATGTCATCTTATTTGGCCGTTTTCCCTTATCTGTAAGTGAGGTGTTCTGGATCAAGGTTGTTAAACTTTTTCTGTAAAAGGCCTGAAAGTAAGTGTTTTACATATTTATTTTTATTTATTTATTTGGCTGCGTCGGGTCTTAGTTGCAGCATGCCAGATCTTCAGTCTTCATTGAGGCATGCAGGATCTTTTGTTGTAACATGTGGGATCTAGTTCCCCGATCAGGGATCGAACTCCAGACCCCCTGCATTAGGGGCATGGAGTCTTAGCCATTGGACCACCAGGGAAGTCCCCAAAAAGTAAGTATTTTAAACTCTGCAGGTCTTAAAGTCTGTCATAGTCAACTGTGACATTGTAGTGCAAAAGCAGCCATGGATGATAGATAAATGAATGGATGTGGTTATATTCCAATAAAACTCTCTTCATGAAAACAAGAAGTAGGCTATTTTGACCTTTGTCCCGGTAGTCTGCCAAACACTATTTTATCAATAGATGGTCTTGGAGAGTCCTTCTGGCTTTAAAATATAAAAGTTCTGATGATCTGCACTGCTCTTGTCAATGCTCTTTCACTCCTTCCCACATTCTTAGAGTATTTTCTTTACCAACAGTACAGTGATAAGACTCACTACCATCATTGTGTATCCATGGACCAAGCATTTTTTCGTATCCATTCCTTCCAATAAGACTGTTAGGTGGAAAGTATTATAATCAGTATTTTAGATAAGAAGAAACTAAGGTAAGGGAGGTTTCCCAACAGGTCCAAGGCCACAGTGTTGGCAGTAGAAGGAAACAGGCTAAGACTCTAAAGCCTTTGCTATGTTTCAATCATCTCCTGTGGCCTACATTACAGGTTTTTAGTAGAGAATACAACTTTTTTTTTTTTTTTAATTTTTTTTATTTATTTCTGGTTGTGCTGGGTTTTTGTTGCTACAAGGGTTTTTCTCTAGCTGTGGTGAGTGGGGGCTACTCTGTAGCTGTGGTGCGAAGGCTTCTCATTGCAGTGGCTTCTCTTGTTTTGGAGCACAAGCTCTAGGCATTCAGGCTTCAGTAGTTGCAGCCCCAGGGCTCTAGAGCACAGGCTCAATAGTTGTGGTGCCCAGCCTTAGTTGCTCTGCTACGTGGGGATCTTCCAGCATCAGGGATCGAGCTTGTGTCTCCTGCATTGGCAGGGGGAGAGAATACATCTTTTTTGATAGAAAAAAAAAACAACCTAATTACACTAGTCTAAAGATTAAGCCACAGAAACTCCACCCTGACAAGTTTGAAATTATAAATAACTAAAATCATTATTTGCTGATTTAAAATGCTATCTCTCAAGATGCAAAGCTAGCAAGGCAACATGTTGATGCCCTCAAAAAACTCACCATCCATCTGGTAAGGCATATGAAAGATTTAGTGAACAAATACAATTCTAAATTAATTACAGTAGAAGTACTCCTCTAAAACATTTTAGTTGATTTAAAAAGCTGTGTTAATTTCTGTGGTACAGCAAAGTGAGTCAGTTTTATATGTATATATATACATATATATATATATACACATTCTTTTAAATATTCTTTTCCATTATTGAATTGCAGGATATTGAATCTAGTTCCCTGTGCCAGGACCTTGCTGTTTATCCATTCTATATATACTAGTTTGCATCTGCTAACTTCAAATTCCCAATCCATCCCTCCCCCAATGCCCTCCCCTTTGGCAACCACAAGCTTGTTGCACATGTCTATGAGTCTGTTTCTCTTTCACAGAGAAGTTCATTTCTGTCATATTTTAGACTCCACACATAAGTGACATCATATGGTGTTTATCTTTCTCTTTCTGACTTACTTCTCTTAGTATGATAATCTCTAGGTTCATCCACGTTCCTGAAAATGGCATTATTTTGTTCTTTTTTATGACCGAGTAATATTCCATTGTATGCACCAACATCTTCTTTATCTGCTCATTTGTTGATGGACATGTAGGTTGTTTCCATGTCTTTGATATTGTAAATAGTACTGCTATGAACATAGGGTGCACATTTCTTTTTTAATTATAGTTTTGTCCAGAAGTGGGATTGCTAGATCATATGGCAACTCTATTTTTCATTTTTTGAGGAACTTCCATAGTGGCTGTTTTCCATAGTGGCTGCACCAACATACATTCCCACCAACAGTAAGGAAGGGTTCTCTTTCCTCCACATATCTCTAGCTTTTGTTATTTGTAGACTTTTCAATGATGCCATTCTGGCCAGTGTGCGATGATACCTCACTGTAGCTTTGATCTGCATTTCCCTAATAATTATTGTTATTGAGTATCTTTTCATATCAGTAGAAGTGTTTTTGATTACTCTTTACTTATTTCACTTGCCAGACAGACCAACACATCCCAGTACTGCTCTGCCCATAGCACCCTGAGTGCCTCTCCAGAGCAGTACGCTGGAGTCCTGCATTAGTCCCCTACAGTCTATGCAATAAATTGTTGTTTTTTAGTCACTAAGTTGTGTCCGACTCTTTGCAACCCCATGGACTGTAGCCTGCCAGGCTCCTCTGTCCATGGGATTTCCCAGGCAAGAATACTGTAATGGATTGCCATTTCCTTCTCTAGGGGATCTTCTCCACCCAGGGATTGAATCTGCATCTCCTGCATTGGCAGGCAGATTCTTTACCACCAAGCCCATGGCAGGGAAGCTCATGCCATAAATCACCACAAACATAATGACTTAAAACAACACATGTTTATTACCTTACAGCTTTGGATGTCAGAAGTCCACAATCAGTCTCACCGGGATAAGGTCAAGATATTGGCCAGGCTGGTTCCTTCTGGAGGTTCTGGAGGGAGCATCCGTCCTCTGCCTTTTTCAGCTTCTAGAAACTGTCTGTATTCCTTAGTTCATGGCCCCTTCCACATGTCACTCTGAATTCTTACTTCTGTAGTCACCTGTACTACTAGCTTTGACTCTCTCTCTCTCATAAGGATCTTTGTGATTATGTTGAGCCCATCCAGATAATCCAGGATAATCCCTCATTGAAAAATCCTTAACTTAATCACACCTGCAAAAATCCCTTTAGCCATATAAGTGAACACTCACAAGTTCCTGGACTAGGACATAATCATTTTGGGGGGGCCATTATTCTGCCCTACAGGCTCCATGCCCCAACTTCTCCTTCCACAAGTGAAATTTTTTTTTTTTGGAAGATTTTTTGGCTGCGCTGGGTCTTTGTTGCTTTGTTGCTTTCTTTAGTTGTAGCAAACCGGGGCTACTCTTTGGTGGCTTCTGTGCTTGGGTTTCTCATTTGGGGGCTTCTCTTGTTGCAGAGCATGGGCTCTAGAGCTCGGACTTAGTAGCTGTGGCGCCCTCAGGCTTAGTTGCTCTGCAGCATGTGGGATCTTGCCGGATCAGGAATCAAACCCATGTTCCCTGCATTTGCAGGTGGAGTCTTATCCACAGGGCTACCAGGGCAGTCCCCACAGGTGAACTGTACACTTAACAACAGTTGGTTGTGTCTGCTTCCAGACCAGTTTTTGTGCTTGTTCTTCAAACTGCCTACTTCAATGAAAAAATTATGAAGCCAGTGAAATTTGAGCATGGAAAAAAAAAAAGTTATAGTGTCTGTAGAAGACACATTAAAGTGAGTCATTTAAAAAATGTGGTCAAATTAGATGTGGCCAGGAAATCTGTGAAAGTTTGAGAAAAAATACATTAAGCAACATGAATAGGGATGGTTTATGTAACAAAGAAGCAGAACATGTCTCAAAGGAGACCTACTTGAATGAAAGACTAGGGTTCACATCAAAAAACTGGTCAACAAATGTGTCTTTGAAGGTTTTTATTAAACATTTAAAGTAAGTATATTTAAATTATGATATTCCCACTTTAACCAACATTTTAGGTTATCTAACTAATCTCTCACCAGTATTAATAAAAAGAATTTGACTAAATGTGATTCAGAGTATCAGAGATGACATTAATCACTTAGAGTTGCAAAGATTTGGGAAGAAGTTTTAATTAAAAAATGGAACTTAACACTTTGAAAGTTATACAGGATTTGAATAGGTGATTGGGGATGAACAGGTGAAGGCTCGTGGGTACATACAACTGCAGGGGTAGAAATGGGTAAGAATGGTAATTTCAAGCCATGAAATAGAACCTTGTTACCCTGAGCCTGCATCTCATTCCAGCGGTGTCAGCAACACCTGGGAGCTGGTTGGAAACTTGACAATCAGGCCTCTCCCCAGATCCACTGTGTCTGAATCTTCAATTTAACAAAATCCCCAGGTAATTTATTTGCACAAGCTCCAATACTTTGGCCACCTGATGCAAAAACCTGACTCACTGGAAAAGACACTGATGCTGAGAAAGACTGAGGGCAGGAGGAAAAGAGGGTGACAGAGTATCATAAGATGGTTAGATGGTTTCACCAACTTGATGGACATGAATTTGAGCAAACTCTGGGAGACAGTGAAGGAAGAGAAGCCTGGCATGCTGCAGTCCACGGGGTTGCCAAAAGTGGGACACAACTTAGTGACTGAATAACAGCAACCTGTGAGAAGGACGATTTTAGAGAGAGCAGGAATCTTTCTAAAGTGCACCAAAGAGTTAATACGGGCCACACAAAAGAGAATGGCAACTGAGTTTATTAAGCACCTGCTGTGAGCCAGGTCATGTACCAAGGGCTTTGCAAGCCCTGTCTCACTTAATTCTCAAATGTCCCAGTCTTCTAAAGAGTTGACCTTTATTCTCATAACAAAACAATCTTCTCTGCTCTCTGTGATCCCTTCAGTTGCAGTTGGCGTAAAGAATACATGTGTCTCAAAATCTTCAAATTACTGCTTAAATAATTCAATGTATAAAATATTTTGACATAATATTTTTTTTTTCTCTTTATTCCCTGGGCTGCAAACTCTAACAAATGGGGATAATCTCAGATGCCTTGATAATTTCAACCAAGTGAGAAAAGAGAAGCAATTTAAAATCACTCTAGTTAGGAAACAGGTGAAAAGATAAATAAAATTAGCAAGAAATACATAGTTAAGTGAAATTTGGGAATGATAAATCAGATCAAGACAAATCTTGGGGAATTGGGGGTGGATTCCGGGTACCCCCACAATGCTGCATGCCTCAGCAGTTTATGCCCAAGGAAGCACTGAGACCATCTTCCCTTTCCTTCCCAGACTGGAGAAGATGAGGTTCTTGTACCTTCTTGCTCCTCCCTGAGGTCAGTCTACCCTCCCACACTGAACAGGGTAGAGGGAATATCAGCAGTAACCCAGGCGTTAGGTGCCTTGGAGAGCCACAGACATGTGTGAGCTTCGCTCATTGGGTTGGTTTCCAGTGGATGTCCCTTTCTGATTAAACTCCGTTCCATAAGAAAAGATTCAGTGGATCTCCACCAAGCTGTTCTCTTCCTGCAATCCAGGGGTGGCAGACAGAGCATCCGTAAAGCTGCCCCAGGGCCGAGAGGCAGGCTGAGTCCCAGTGCTCACTGCCAGCGGGCTTAACCCCAGGGCTAACCTCACTGTGATGAGGCTGGGGAGGCGCAGGGGGCCAGGAGGGGAGGGCTGTGAGGGGCAGTCCATTCCCGCAGACTTTCGCAGAGCGCCCGTTGTATTCCAGAACCAGAAATCTGAGCATGGAAGAAGTGGGTGAGCCTTGGAGAAAGGGAAATGAGGATCCTGTGTCTCTGAAAAGAGCTGGAAGCTAAAAAAAATCAGGTTGCACATACTTACTGACCATGAGTCAATGGGATCTTTCTTTGCCAGCTACCAATACAGGCTGAAAATGTCTTAAATCCAAGAAAATTTCCTACAAAGCAGGGGATCTTCCCTGCCTTTACTCACTATTGCCTGAATCCCTTCAGGGAATATAGTGTGTATCTAATCAGCCTATTTAAAAATACTTTGAAAGTTCTATATAAGGATTAATGTATAGTATTGTTTTTACATTCCTTAAAAATTTATGAGACATAAAATTAATATACAGAAACCTGTTGCACTTCTATTCACTAAAAGCAAACTATCAGAAAGAGAAATTAAGAAAATAATTATATTTATAACTGCATCAAGAAGAATGAAATACCTAGGAATACATTTAACCAATGAGGTAAATGACCTGTACTAGGAAAACTAAAAGACACTGATGAAAGAAATTGAAGATGACACAAACGGATGGAAATATATATATGCTCACGGACTGAGAGAATCAATATTGTTAAGATGACTATACTATCCTAGGCAATCTATAAATTCAATGCAATTCCTATCAAAATACCAATGGCAGTTTTTATAGAACTAGAACAAATATTTCTAACGTTTTTATGGGAACACAAAGCACCCTAATAGTCAAAAACAAGCTTGAGAAAGAATAAAGCTGAAGGCATAAAACTCCCTGATTTTAAATTATATTACAAAGCTACAGTAATCAAAACAATATGATATTGTCACAAAAACAGAGGCACAGATCAATGAACAGAATAGAAAACAGAGAAATAAACCCACACTTGTATGGTCAATTAATCTGTGACAAATGAGGCAAAATAAACAATGGAGAAAAGACAGTCTTTTCAATAAATGGTGTTGGGAAAACTGGACAGTTACATGTAAAAGATTCAAACTGGACTACTTTCTCACACCACATTAAAAAATAAGCTCAAGATGAATTAAAACTTTAAATGTAACACTTGAAACAATAAAATCCCTAAAAGTGAACATAGGTGGTACAGTCTTTGACATTTATCTTGGCACTATATATATGTATTTGGATCTGTTTCCTCAGGCAAAGGAAACAAAAGCAAAACTAAACAAATGGGCCTACATCAAACTATAAAAGCCCTTGCATGGTGGAGGAAACTATCAAAAAGATGAAAAGGCAGCCTACTGAATGGAAGAAGATATTTGCAAATGATATATCTGATAAGATACTAATATCCAAAATATATAAACAGCTCATAAAAGTCAACGTCAACAAAACAAAAACAGTTAAAAAATGAGCAGAGGGCCTGAATAGACATTTTCCCCATGAAGACATGTAGATGGCCACAGACACATGAAAAGATGTTCAGCATCACTAATCATTGGGGAAACACAAATCAGAATCATGAAGAGATATTACCTTACACCTGTCTGAACGGCTATCATCAAAAAGAGAACGAATAAGGACTTTCCTGGTGGTGCAGTGAATCAGAATCCACCTACCAATGCAGGGAACGTGGTTTCCATCCCTGGTCTGGGAAGATCCCACATGCCTCGGAGCAACTAAGCCCATGCACCACAACTATTGAGCCTGTGCTCTAGAGTCCGTGAGCCACAACTATTGAACCTATGTGCCCCAGCGACTGAAGCCTGTGCACCTAGAGCCCAAGCTCCACAACAAGAGAAGCCACCACAACAAGAAGCCCCCAGCCCCACAAGGAAGAGTAGCCCCCACTCGCCGCCACTAGAGAAAGCCCATGCGCAGCAAGGAAGACCCAGGGCAGCCAAGGAAAAAAAAAAAAAGACAACAAATAACAGATGCTGTCAAGGACGTAGAGAAAAGGGAGTTCTTGTGCACTGTTGGTGGGAAGGTAAACTGGTGCAGTTACTATGGAAAACAGGATGGCAGTCCCTAAAAAATATAAACCAGAACTACCATACAATCCTGCAATTTCACTTCTGGGTACTCACCTGAAGAAAACACAAACACTAATTCAAAAAGTTATATGCACTCCAATTTTTGTTGCAGCATTATTTATGATGGCCAAGATACAGAAGCAACCTAAGAGTTTATAGATATATGATATACAAATGGATAAATAAGATGTGAGATATTGTGTGTGTGTATATATATATATCATACATGGTGTATGTATCATACACCATGTATGATATATATATATATATATATATATATATATATATACACACACACATATATATAAACCCACACTTGTATGGTCAATTAATCTGTGACAAATGAGGCAAAATAAACAATGGGTAAAAGATATATATATATCATACATGGTGGCTTCCCTGGTAGCTCAGTCAGTAAAGAACCTGCCTGTAATGCAGGAGTCTTGGGTTCAATCCCTGGGTCAGGAAAATCCCCTGGAGAAGGAAAAGGCAACCCACTCCAGTATTCTTGCCTGGAAAATCCTAGGGGCAGAGGAGCCTTGCAAGCTATAGTCCATGGGGTCGCAAGAGTTGGACAGAACTTAGCAACTAAACCACCACCATATCATATGTATATGGAATGTTACTCAGTCATAAAAAGTTAAAGTCTTGCCATTTGCAACAAAATGGATGGATCTAGAGAATATTATGCTTAGTGAAATAAATCAGACAAAGACAAATACTGCATGAGCTCACTCATATGTGGAATCTAAAAAAGCAAAACAAACAAAAAAATGCCAAAGCTAAAATAGACTCATAGATTCAGAGGACAAAACAGTGATTGCTAGAAAGGAAGGGGTTCAGAGAGTGGGTGAAATTGGTGAAAGAGATTAAGAAGTATAAACTTTCAGCTATGTAATAAATTAAGTCACAGGGATGTAATATACAGCATAAGGAATATGGTCAATAATATTGCAATAACTGCATTACTAGACTTATCATGGTGATCAGTTCATAATATATGCAAATATCAGATCATTATGTTATATACCTGAAATTAATGCAATATTGTATATCAATTATATTTCATATTTTAAAATTTACCTAAGTGATATCATAGTATATATATTCTGAAAATTTCTATTCAATGATTTGATACTATGGTTGGAGATTTGTATGGAGATCTGGTATCTTTTATAAATTATATATTATATTTCATCTGTTTTAACTAACTGTATGGTATTGTAACTATTATTATACCACAGCTTATTTATCCTCGGGCATTTAGTTCCAACTTTTGCTATTTCAATTTTTCACTATTAAAATTCTTATACTTACATATTTGTATTTTCTCCTTGAGCACAAGTGGGAAATTTCCTCTGAGATTTATGTCTAGACATTTTGCAGTACATCTTAACTTTCTTTTCCCTAAAGAGGGAATTAAAATATCTGCCAAGTGCATGGAACAGCTGTTTGGAAGAGGTAACTTCATGATTGGGATTTCCCAGGTGGCATGTGGTAAAGAATCTGCCTGCCGATGCAGGAGACGCAGGAGACACGAGTTCCATCCCTGGATTGGGAAGATTGCCTGCAGGAGGGCATGGCAACCCACTCCAGTATTCTTGCCTGAGAAATTTCATGGAGAGAGGAGCCTGGCGAGCCACAGCCCGTGGGGTCACAGAGAGTCGGACACATTGAATGGATAAGGGACCTCATAAATATAAAAATGCTTTGTAAATTGCTCACATTGCACAAATATACAGCATTATCTTTCACAACTTAATACAGTGGTCTTTTCAATGTGGGCTACTGGAGATCTTATATTTAGAGGACTATCAGCTTTTTTCCAATGATAATATCTTTATTATCAGAGAATGAAAAAATTTTAAATTTTTAAAATTAAATTACTTCTAAAATAAAATTGAGGAAATTACCTGGTGGTTACAACTCTGTACTCTCATTGCTGGAGGCTGGGTTCAATCTCTTGTCGGGGAACTAAAATCCTTCAAACCTTAAGGTGTGGCCAAAAATAAATAAATCAAAAAGAAAACAAAATTGAAACATGAGGATCACACAATACTTTTAAGTCAACAAGTTCTCCAGATATGAACACATATTGTCGGAGGTCAAGTTCTCTGGAGATTGACACTGAGATGGAATTTGGGGTATAAGATGTTTACCAGGGCTTTAAATATAAGCAGAGAAGCAGGATTGGGCAAAAGTTGAACTGTGATGTAGCGCCACAAAGTCTTCAACTTGGTCAAGAGCATGTTGCTCATTAGTGACCCGCGATAGAGTGACAGGGCTGGGTCTTTATTCGCCTGCCTTACTAGGTCACTAGACAAAGGTGTGAACTCAGGCGAGGTGTCTCTCTGCATCTGTGGCAACCTTGATAACTAGAAGTTGTTTACTGACACCTCTCCCTGCCGTGGGGCAGCATGTCCAACCTTTCTCGAAGGGAGGTCCTGGGTTATGCATCGTCATGTCTACTGTAGTCCACTCCTTGTGCTATGGGATTCATTCTTCAAGGGCATTTTTTCAATAGTGGCCTCTCTTGGTAAGGTGTATTTTTGAGGGATAAATTCTGCCCCCCATCTCTGGCATTGGTCTCCAGCTACAACTGACTGACATACCTTCCCTCCTTCACTATCTATTCTCTATCTTCCTCTCCCTTGGCCACCACCTCTTCTGGCCTTGGAGTCTTACCCAGTAGCTTGACCTAGGCTCTTGTCACTGAGGGGCCTGAGCCCTGCTCACCAATCCCTTCTCATGCCAGGCTCTTATACCTGTCCATTACAGTCACGATTAGGCAATGGAATGCTAAGATATATTCAAGGAGATCATCTGAGTTCTACACATATTTCTCCTGCCCATTGTGTAATAGTAGCCTGCTAGGCTCCTTTGTCCATGGGATTCTCCAGACAAGAATACTGGAATGGGTTTCCTTCTCCAGGGGATCTTCCCGACCCAGGAATCGAACCTGGGTCTCCTGTATTGCAGGCAGATTCTTTACCGACTGAGCTATGAAGGAAGCCTAATAATAGCCTTACCCTCTCCTGATGACCAGGGTCAATTATCTCTGCCAAAATGGTGACTTTTTGCTTGCTAGTACCTGGACACAAGAAGCCCAAAGTGCCTGGGCAGCATCTGAAGCTTATGATTCAATGCACTCCTGCTGGGTCTCCTGGAACAAGCGAGTGGTCTTTGGGGCCAAGGACCTCTAACCCTGCAAAGTTTAGGGGTGTGGGGACAGGAAACACAAAATCCCCCAGAAACAGTCATTGAGAACAATAGTAAGTGAGGTCATTTGGACTTATTTATTTTTCCTATTGGGGTCACAAAGTCATCTGAAGACTTCAGTTCAAGGTACACATATTTTTCTATGGAGGCCACATCCTCACAGAGAAAACTTTCAGAGTTGACCCTTCAGCCCTGTCTTCAGCAGGGTGTTCCAGGACCATCAGACTGGCAGTTTCTGGGTGGTACGATCCGTGGAATCCAGTCATGGCCCCTTTCCACACCTCTTTTCCTACTGAGTTGATCTCCTGGTCTGACACAATACTATATGGGATCCGGTGCTGCTGACTCACACACTCTGTAAGTCTCCAGACAGTGGTGCTGGGTGAGACTCTGCAGGAAGGAAAGCAGAGCTTATACCCAAAACCTATGGGAGCAAACTGCCCACCTTTCCAAAATGGAAGGGGCCTAATATGGTGAACTTGTCGTTCAGGGCCAGTTGGTCTCAATGAGAAACAACGTCTCATCAGGGGCTGGTATCGGTCTCCGTTGCAGGCATATTAGACATTGGATAGTAGCAGCTAGGTCAGTCATGGTAAGTGTTGGAAGAACAGTTAATTCTGGCTTTGCACAGTTCCAATAGGCACAAACCTCATCATGACTTAGTTATATCACATCAGTCCCATAACAACGTGGTTCAAATTTCAGTTATTACAGTGTATTGTGTGTGCGGTGCTAAGTCAATTGAGATGTGTCCGACTCTTTGCGGCCTTATGGACTGTAGCCTGCCAGGCTCCTCTGTCCATGGGATTCTCCAGGCCAGAATACTCGAGCGGATTGCCATGTCCTCCTCGAGGGGATCTTCCCGACCCAGGGATTGACCCCAGGTCTCCTGCATTGCAGGCAGATTCTTTTCTGTCTGAACCACCAGAAGAGCCCATAACCGTGTATTAATCATACATAACTGCATAGGGTACAAAGCTCCCTGTTAGCTCTTTGGTTTACGAGTCACTATGTAAATTGATGATGTATATCATGATCGGGAATCAGTCACATCACTTCTTTCAAAGTTGGTTGGTGACTGGTCACAGCACATCTTTGTTCAGCTCACACAACATAGCTAAGCATCTAGTTGTGTTTCCTGTTTCTTTGTAAATAAATCCATGTGACAGTTTATAAGAATGAACACCAGAAAGAGGAATTGGCCAACAAAGATAAAAGTGCAGCAAAAAATCCAAAAAGTGGTAACAAACTGCAAGTGAAATTTGAATGGAACGAAGTTGTAGAGAAAGCAGTTGACTGTGGGAACTTGGACACACGGCCCTTTGGAAGACCTTAGATGGGAAGCAGAGGAACACAGGGAGGACAGACCTGGTGACGTAACTGAGAAAGTGGTTGTAAATAAAGATGAAGATGTTACAGAGGAGGTGGACCTCCAAAAATCTCATGTTGAAGCAACTCTTGGAAAATTTTCACAGTATCAAAAGCGTAAAAGATCATATGTTGGAAACTGATCCAGACTTAGTAAGGTATGCAATTCTCCATAGAGGCATAGACAAGACACTCTCTCCATATGAAAAATAACGTAACAAGAACATGAGAACTGTCCAAACTAGTTCTGTTAACTTTACTTAAGAATTTTCAGTGTTTCTAATATTTTAAGTTGTAGTGTACGAGGCATATATTAGTTGCCCCGTTGTTTTTCACTTCCCTATAGTAAATCTGTTTTAATATTCCATCTGCAAACTAATTGAAGAACCCCGAAAAGCTAGAGAACAAGCCTAACAGCATCCACCTCATCTGAGACTGAAAAAAGTCACTTATTCATACATTTTTGGAAAAAAGCCATTCTTCTCTATTACTTAAGAGGAATACTTACAAAGAGGATAGACATTTATGTTTCCTTCTTTTGCAGTCTCCTAGTAAAAAAAAATCTTGAATGATTTTTTCCTTTCCAGTTTTGTTGGAAAAGCAGAGTCATCCAGTAAGCCCTGTTACTAATATACAGTTAAACTGTACAAAATTAAACACATCCCACATGACTGTCATGAGTTCCTCTGAAAAGTTGAATCATATATACAAGAGCAATCTACCCCCCGGCCCAGAAGAATAACAGAGACATGGAGAACGAGAGGAAGTCTTGCTGCTAGAGACCCGGCAGGAAGGGAGCTTGGAGGCTAGCCACGACCTAGATTCCTATCATGCTGAAATAATAAAATGATTTCAGTCAGCCCACAAATGTTTACTTAGCATCTTCAGTGTTGTCTCTAAGGTTGCACACGGTTCCGAGGGGAAGCTGAGGTATCCATATGGAAATAAAACATAGGAAAATCAGAACTCTCTGCTGTTTCCTTTAAAAGGCTTCTCCATTTTCAAGGTCACCCTGGTAGATGCTGTCAGTGTGGTTCTGGGGGTGCTTTCCACCAGCAGCCAGACCTTCTCTGCCATCGCTTTACCTGTTGCTCCTAAGAGAACCAGCTTTCCCTGGTGATTCTCCCCGCTGCACAACCCCCAAGAGCAACCCTTAATCAATGACTGACAGACATGGGGATATAAACGTTCCCTCCCCTTTCCTCTGATGGAACAACGCTGAGATGTGACCCAGCCCCTCTTCAAATCACCTCTGTTCCGTGTCACTTCCTTACTTGGTCCTCTTTTCTTTCCTGCCCCGCTTCCTAACTCTCCAAGTGATTTTTCCTGAGAATACTCCCTAATGTGTCATTTTCCAATGGATATTCCTTGTCTCAGAATCTGCTTCCAGGGACTACAAACGGAAAACCATCAATTCTGTAATAATAAAAATAATTATCATTACTTATTATTGTTATTGTAATCACCCTTTTCTGACCACCTTCTGTGTAGACCACCTTCTGTGGGCATCAGAGAATCACAGTTAAAATCTCAGATCTATTACCGACTCTTTTGATTTCAGACATGTTATTGAGCCTCTCTTGTCTAAATTTCCTCCTTTGTAAAACATGCAAAATAACCTCTCTCTGTCTCTCCAGGATATGAAGTGCCTCTTTTTATATGGGTGTGGGTTGGGGGCCTGGCACTCAGAGAAGCGAGCCAGGTCAGTGCTTTGGTATCCAGTGAGGCTGCAGCCAAACGACCTGCCCATGTGGCTATCACTGATGGCGGGAACCACAGAGTGAAAAAAATTATTTCCAAACCTGGCTGATCGGTGGGACCAGAGAAGTGGCATTTTTCTGTATCTCTCATGAAACTAGAGCCTTGACAGTTTTGTAAGCACCCACTGACACCTTGGAGAACACAGCTAGGTCAGCTCCCAGAGTGGGTGGGGGATTGGTAAAGGACACAGTGCACGAAGGGCAGAAGAAGGTGAAGGGGAGGGAGTGGAACAGGCACAAAATGTAGCATTTAAGCCTGACAGTGAGGAGGAAAGGGGGCCTAGACCAGCGGCTGAAGATGCCAGAGGAGGATGGGATGGGAGCCGGAAGGCCTAGGGCATAACTGAAATAGATGGAACTGGATGGGGACTCAACACAGAAACACACCCAAGGTAGAGAAGCTTCCCCCAAATTTTCACTTGCTTCCTAACTGCCAGCCAATATGGTCAGAAACTTATGGCTAAAAAATTCACAACACATCCTGTCTGTGTAGGAAGAACCTTCCCTGGCCAGCTGCGATGACTAGAATTGCTATGATTAACCAAGTCATTTGATTAAGGCAAGATTTCTTAACCTGAACCCACATTCCAAGGACCTTGAATTCAGGGAATGCATGAACTTGGAGGAGGGGAAAATTGAATTTTTATTTTCACTCTTGTCTAACTGAAATTTTAATTTTGAATATAGAGAACAAAACTTAGCACTACCTAAGACTTGGTCACTGATAAAAATCATAGATATTTTCATATAATATTATAGCTGCTGTGACTATTTCAAAACACTATGTATACTCATCCTACTTCGACATTAAGAATACCTTTAGGACTTCCTTGATGGCACAGTGAATAAGCATTTGCCTGCCAGTGCAAGGAACAGGGTTCAATCCTTGGTCAGAGAAGATTCCACATACTGTGGAGCAACTAAGCCCGTGCCCCAAACTATTGAGCCTGTGCTGGAGAGCCCGTGAGCTGCAGCTACTGAAGCCCACTCGCCTAGAGCCTGCACTCCACAATAAGAGAAACCACTGCAATGAGAAACCCAGGCAACAAAGGAAGTGTAACCTCCACTCACCACAACTAGAGAAAGCCCGTGCAAAGCAACCACAACCCAGGACAGCCAAAAATTAAAGGAAAAAAACAAATAAAAAGAACACGAATAAACCTGCCTCTGGACCTTATTTTCTAATGTATTCATAAAGAAGAACATGTATGTTTTCTATTTCACATTTTAAAGCACAGTTTGAGAAGAGTATTTCAATATGATTGGTTTCCTTTTTATTTTATGCCTTTGAAACCATTACTCTGTTCTGAAAGGGGCTTCCCAGGTGGCGCTAGTGGTAAAGAACCCTCCTGCAGGAGAACTAAGAGATGCTGGTTCAAACCCTGGGTGGGGAGGATCCCCTGGAAGAGGAAATGGCAACCCACTCCAGCATTCTTGCCTGGAAAATCTCATGGGTAGAGAAGCCTGGCGGGCTACAGTCCAGGGGGTTGCAGAGTCAGATATGACTAAAGTGACTTACCACACTCTTCTGAAGAGGGGTCCATGGAAGGAGAAAAAAAAAAATTAAGATACTGCAAGTCACAGATAAAAGCTCTCATGAGTGATGGTTATCATTTCAACATTCATCAGATGAGCTTCATTTCCCAGTGAAGTAACAGTACAACAGAAAAAGTGAATATTGATGAGCAAAAGAGATGAGAAAGAGATGCAGCAGAGGACAGAGCTGGGTGTTGGCCCCACATCCAAGCTGTCTTCCGCACCCTGGAAGGAAGCTTTAAGAGAAAGCCAGAGGATCTGTTGCCACAACAAACAGACAAACGACAACCAGCTTTCTGGCTGCCAAGTCATTTTGGATTGAGGGATGGGTCAGTCAAAAGGTGGGTGTTCATTCAAAATACAGAATCTCAGACCTTAAATTGAGCCTGAGGATCTGTACTTTTCTTTAAGAAAATAATTTTTATTTATTTATTTCTGTGGCTCTGCTGGGTGTTTGTTGCTGTGTGGACTTTTCCCTAGTTGCAGAGAGCATGGGCTTCTCACTGCGGTGGCTTCTCTTGTTTTGGAGCACAGGCTCTAGAGCGTTCGGCCTTCAGTAGCTGCGGTACACAGGCTTAGTTGCCCCGTGGCATCTGGGATCTTCCTGGACTGGGGATCGAACCCATGTCTCCTGCATTAGCAGGTGGATTCTTTACCACTGAATCAGCAAGGAAGCCCAGGTCTGTACTATTTAATAATCATCCCAGGTGATCTGGGGATAAAATGTAAGTTGGGGGTCTTGCCTACATCAAAATGTTGGGACAGAAGAAAATGCTGTGACTTTCCAAGAGTAGCTCATCTGTCCTTGTCATACTAATTTATACTCTTATATTCCTTGAGAAATGGAGATTACAATCCCTGTGGTTTATAATCCAGCCCCTTGCTGGGGCAGGCAGTGACTGGGGGCCAGGGTTCCATTTCTAGGAATTTTAAATCTTGTCTTTCATAAATGTGTGATGCCATATTTTTCAAAGCAGTAGGTCACACTTTACTTGGACGAAATGAGCTGTTTTAAGTAGGTCTGCGTTCTAACTACTCTTCTCATCTCAGTGAAATATTTACTTATTAACAGATACTTATGTAAATTGTAACAGACACTTATGTAAATCATACTTAGGTCCTAACCTTAGTGTAACTGAATGCAGTTTGGAGATTTGGGGGGAAGTGCTGAGAAGTAAATCTCTTTGAAACAGCAGGTTTCAAAGAGAGATTTCCATTGCTGATTTCCCAGAGTTGGAATGTAAGGACTGTGATAGATTCAGCCTGAAAGCCATGTATTTAACATTTCTCTGCAGTAACTGTCTCTTAAATTGCCTTTTGGTTTGAGAAGCAGCAAGAACAAATACAGCATGAAGGGGGAGTTTTGTTGTTTATTTTAAAGGGGATGAAAATGAATGAAGAGCTTCTGCTCACCAGGAAAGAGCTTTCTGTCTTTAGTCTCCCACATGATTTTGTACCTCTGGTCACACCGGAAAGTTCTTTTTTTTTTCTAATGCTGTCTGAGTTCTGCATTTTGGTGCCCAGAACAAGGAAGTGTGGGATATACAAGACACACACATAATAGATATATAAAGAACAAATGGGGAAAAAAAAAAAAAAAAAAAGAACAAATGGGCTTCCCTGGTGGTTCAGTGAGTGATAGAGTCAGAGCCTGAACCAGGATAGTGGCTAGAAGAACAGAAGGAAGGGGCATGTGTGAGAGAAATTATGCAAGAGGACTTGTTAGGACTAGGAGCTAAGTGAAAATCATAAATAAAATAAAGAGGATCTCAAGGTCTTCATCTTGATAAAATTATGGTATCATTTCCAGAAAAAGAAGATGGTTTACAGATGTGAATTGGTGGTTCTGACTTGGAACACATTGCTTTTGATTAGAGTGAAATATCTAGGTGAAAGTGTCCTCTAAGCAGTTGCAACATGGGAGGAGTAAATGGCTGAAACTCTCGCTGAATGGAAGAAATGGAGAATGGAGTGTTCATTCTTTGGAAAGACCCGTCTTTTGTGGGTGGAGGAGGGAAGGAGCCATTGAAGGAGAGGGTGGACAAGTTGGATGAGCGAGAAGAAAAGCGATGTAATAAGCAAGTGTCAGGTAAGCCGAAAGAGGAGATAGACTGAAGCCAAGGAATGAGGGGTGGTCAACAGGAGAGAGGACAGGACTTCCCTGGCGGTCCAGTGGTTCCTCTGTGCTTCCACTGCAGCAGGTGCAGGCTCAATCCCTGGTCAGGGAGGAGCCCACATGTGGCAGAGTGTGGCAGGAGATAAAAAAAGAAGAGGACAGTGTCGGCCACCAGATATTTGTGGGGTCCACTCTCATTCTCCTCACCTTCCTGTTTCTGGATGGCTCATAAGGAGGTCATGGGGGCTTAGGAGAAAGACGGTAGCTCTGCGGAGGGGAGACTATAGGTCTTACACTTGTGTTTTTATTCATAAATAAATCTGTCACGGCCGGTGGCACCATCTTGGAATATAGCAAATCCACCATTTTGATTTTTCACATCATTGTCAACATCATCGTGAACTGACATTTTCTGAGCATCAGTGAGGGTGCTTTGGCTGCAAGTACAGAAGCACATACTCAAACCAGTGTTAACAATAAATTGGAACACTGAGGTAGACAACCAACAATGCTTGGTTGATCGGCGGTTCAACAAAGCAAGGACCCAAGTTTTTCTATTTCTTTTCCCTGCTATACTCTGTGGAAGCTTTTTCCTCAGGGAAGTAACAAGATAACTGTAGCAGTTCCAGGTATCACAGCAGAAGTCCATTGTAACTCTTTGGAGGAAACCTCACAGAAGCTTCCAGTCACCTTCCCCTCATGCCTCACTGGCCAGAATTAGGTCACTTACAAATTCACAACACGGTCATTGGTGACGGAAATGGCATTGCCTTCAGAGGCAAGAGACCCATTTCTCACCATTTCCACTGAAACTGTTGCCTATATGGTAGGGTCCCTAAACAAAACTGAATTCTGTTAGAAAGGCGAAAGGAGTTGAATGGGGGGTACGTTATCAGCCTCTGGGATTACAAAGAAATGTTTACATAGTACAGTGTTGGACTCGTGTAGGAACCTAAACATATTGGTTACATAAAAATTATATAGTAGTACACTCTAAGTCTTAAATGAGTAATAGAGCCAGGCCATAGAGGTTCAGAAGAAGGACTGCTAATGGGTTCTAGTTCAATAATTTAGTAAATATAGTGTTGGAAGTGTTAGTTGCTCAGTCGTGCCCAACTCTTTGCGACCACATGGACTGAAGCCTGCCAGGATTTTCCAGTTAAGGATATCGGAGTTGCCATTAGAGTTAAGGAAATTGGCTTGCCATTTCCTTTTCCAGTTGATATTGGAGTTAAGGAATTTGGCTTGCCATTTCCTTCTCCAGGGGATCTTCCCGACCCAGGGATCAAACTGGGGTCTCCTGCACTGCAGGCAGATTCTTTACCAACTGAGCTAGAGGTTCTATTAAATGCAGATACTCAGACCACAGCTCCCAGAATTCATATTCAATGTTTTTCATTGGTCTCAGTTATTTGAATTTTCCACAAGAATCTTAGGAATTTCCAGGACAAGCTCTATTCGTGTTAGGCAGAATAGCTCTAAGGGTGTGGTTGTGGTAAGTAGGCAAAATTAAAAAAAAAAAAATTTAATGAATCATCAAAGTAAACTACCAGTTTACTTTCTGATATTGTAAGGTGGTTGCTAGGATCCACAGTTCTTATCAAAGAGTCATGTGTACAAAGGGAACTTATGCAACATTTCCCTTCTGGGCCTAAAATTGACTGATGAGGAAAGGGTGAGTATGTCTTAGCAATTAAATAGTGTTTCCAAGTTTGAAGATACCTGTTTATTTTAGAGTACAATCACATAGAATTATCAGGGTGCATATTAATAAAGAATGGAAAACATTGACTCATGTTTATCCCTCCCCAACCCCAATTTTCCCACCTTAAATTTCTTTATAATTTATTATACCCTGCAAACTTATAGGTCCTGGGAGAGACTATTCTTTCCTCCTTGATTGAAAAATTTATGTTTATGGGAAGAAAATATTCGTTTGCTACAGCTTTTCTTTAACTGTCTAAAGTGAAGAAATGGAGTCTAAATTTCAACCAACAGCTTCACTCATGCTTGCTTTCATGTTGCCAATGCCATTTTCATTTATATCCCATCAATATTTATCCCCCTCTGTTAATTCACCCTCTTACTTCTGAGGTGTAGTCACTCCCTTTGCTTGGGGTGTACATGTGTACATGTTACGTACTTTATTTTCTCAAAGAATGCACTCGTATTGACACACCATTTTGGATTGGATATTTGTAAAGCCTAGTTGGAAAATGTATAAAATTATCATAATCATTACAACATTTATATGTAGCAAGTCTAATTTCAAAATCAGGTTAGGAACTTGATATTTTTTCCAGGATCATGAGGTAGTGGAGTCAGGATAGAAAAACAACGATTTGGTATGCCATGGTGGATTTGGTGGTATCATATAAACTAGATTTGATATTTTTTTACTATTTTTTTTAACCAGTAAGATCACTTCATATCCCTTCATACAGTATTAGCTATATCTATGTGCTCTGTAAGTAAATCGATGCATTGGGGGTATTACTAATGTCAGGGATTGTTTTGATGCAATCAGGTATTTAGTGATACTTTAACTGTTTTCTTTCTTTTTTTTTTTTTTGCTTTTGATACTTTGACTTTTGAAGGTGAAAATTTTACAAGTTTTAAGTGTTTGTATGAGTAGAAAATAGGTTATGATCATTCACTTGCTTCTTAAGACACAGTTTGTGTTCAGCTTCTTCTTAAAGAGGGTTTTTAAGGTGGACCATTTTAGAAGTCTTTATTGAATTTGTTACAACATTGCTTCTGTTGTTTATGTTCTGTTTTTTTGTCTACAGTCACATGTGGGATCTTAGCTCTTAGATCCCTGACCAGGGAAGGAACCCTCAACCCGTTCCCCTTAATTGGAAGGGGGAATCTTAACCACTGGACCATCAGTGAAGTCACATGTGCAGTTTATGAGGCAGGTATTTTCTGGAGTTTCAGGGCTCTGTTCTCATCTATGAGACCAACAAGCAGGGAGCAGATATGAGGCCCTCCAGCTCCTCATGCTGAGATTAATCCTGTGCCTGACTGGTAACTGTTTCAGTAACTTGGCTGCAGCCTTTCTGAGATTCAACCCCCTTGTTTATGTTCCAGTTCTCTTCATAAACAATAATGATCATTATAGCTAGCAGTTTGTGGAAAGTCACTGGATGCCAGGGACTTGCTTAAATGCATTATCTCATTTAATTCTCCTAATAAGCCCATTGAGGGGTATATAGATGAGAACACCCAGAATCATACATAATGGCGAGTGGTAGACCCAGGTCCAACGTACTTGTTGCATGGAATCCCTGCCTGATATCCAGCCCCTCTGAGATTGTACTCACAATCCTCCTTCTCTTTATCCAACTCACGCTCACCCCTCACGGTCACAAAACATACATGGCCCAGAGGAGCAGTTACACCAAGAACATTTTGTCAGATGCTAATTCATATCAAAAGCACTGTGCCTCCCCACCCCAACAAAGTGATATTATGATATTAATTGTATTTTTCAAAGCCATCCCCAGCCTGCTTGAGGTTTTCTACTTTGGAATTCAGGTCCCATATCACACACGCCTTTGGGAGCAGTACAGCTCAGAACTGAAATCCTACTGTTGAACTTAAGACCAAGAGCCAAGATATCTAAGCAATCTAAATATCCATTGACAGAGGAATGGATAAAGAAGATGTGATTCTATCTATACAATGAAATATTACTCAGCCATAAAAAAGAATGAAATCATGCCACATGGAGTAACATGGATGGACTTAGAGATTATCATACTAAGTGAAGTGTGAAGTAAGCCAGACAGAGAAAGACAAATATCATATGACCTCACTTATACATGGAATAAAAAAAAAGAAAAAAATGAACTTACATATAATGCATAAATAGACCCACATACATAGGAAAAAAGCTTATGGTCGCCAAACAGAAAAGGGAAAGGGGAGATAAATTAGAATTATGGGAGTAATATAGACACATTACTACACATAAAATAGATAACCAACAAGGACCTACTATTCAGGAAGGGGACAATTCTCAAATTTTGTAATAATGTGTAACAGAAAAGAATCTGAAAAAAATAGCTATACATACGTATGTATGTATAACTGAATCACTTTGTTGTACACCTGAAACTAACACTGAAACACAACACTGTAAATCAACTATATTTCAGTAAAAATGAATACTAAAAATTAAAAATAAAGAGCAAGGGTACTTTTGGACTCACGGGCCTCTCTGGGTGTCTCCTGGATTGCCTGTCCATGCGCGCTGCTGAGACGGCTTGCTGTGCAGTAGGCCCTCCTGACCGCATGGCGGCGCCACCTGACGGCTCTTCCTGCCTCCTCCGGACACCAGGCTCTATCACTTGACCCTCCCTTCCCTCACACCTCAGCTCCTACCCGTTCAATTCTCACAACAGTCCGCTTTCTCTCCGGTTTACCCTTCGAATTGATTTACTCCCCTGGGCCTGCAGAGTATCTTCCATTTTCCTTCAATTAATAGACAAAGACTGACTGATTTGACCACGTTCTCTGCAGATACCAGCCTGACCTCTGACCGCAAACGTATCTTACACAATTGTTCGAAGAAATCATTAGCCCATTTTAGTTCAGTTCAACATATATTTATCAAACAGGAAACTGTTCCACATATTCAAGGAGGTGAGTTGGTGGAGGGCAGAAAGTGAAAGTGAAGTCGCTCAGTCGGTTCGGACTCTTTGCGACTCCATGGGCTGTAGCCTACCAGGCGTCTCTGTCCATGGGATTTTTCAGGCAAGAGTACTGGAGTGGGTTGCCATTTCCTTGGTGGAGGGCAGAGGGGGTTGTCAAAAATGTGAGGGGTTTGGGATTTCACCCTGGTTTGCCAGCTAACAAGGTAGTCTGCCATATTTTCACGGGTGCTGACATAAGACACAAATCTCTTAGGTCAGTGAAAAGGGACTTTATTACTCCGCACACAGTAAGTGGCATGAGCATACTCATATGTATGTCAGTTCCCTTGCCTCGATTCCTACAGGATGGATGTGGACAGACAGACCTGGATACCCAAACACACAGTGGGTTCCATCACAAAAGAGGATCCTGAACTTAAGAGAACCCATATCTCTCAGACTAGACAGCACGAAAGCTTACCTGGACAAATGTACCAGTGAAGATCCTCTGGAGAAGGAAATGGCAGCCCACTCCAGTATTCTTGCCTGGGAAATCCCATGGACAGAGGAGCCTGCCAGGATACACATGGGGTTGCACGAGTTGGACACGACTGAGTGACTAAATCACCAGTAACAGCGAAAGATGATGACAATAGTGAAACTTGAATGTGGGGTTTATGGGAATTCTCTGCTATCTTTATTACCTTTCTATCAATCTAAAACTATTCTAAAATAAATTGCTTACTTTGCCTTTGCTTCGGACGGCGGGGGTGCTATTAATATCTCTACTTTCTGACATTGTTCGTTATACAAACACTCTTGAAAAGAGAATCCAGACAAATAGCAGAAATGCGAGGAATCCATGAAGCATCGTCTCTCAGCAACACCCATTGTTTCGACACCATCTTGGTTTCTGGTGAATTTTTCCCATAAATAGCCACTCTGCTGGCTGCTCTGATTAACTGACAGAGACTGGACAACAAATCTGTTCAATTTGTCTCATATAGCATCTTATTAAGGTTACTGTGATCAGGAATCTAGCATCATGGGGAGGCCTTCCTGTAGTAATGACCTCAGTTATACCCCCCAGGGTCTTAGAATCAAGCCATTGGACAAATCCCCCAAACTACCAGGGTCTTAGTTAAGAAAAGTCATGGGGCTCTCTCCATAAGTTTCTCTATTTATCTCTCCCCTTGGCCCAGGGCATTAATATAAGCATGGCAGGATTTATTAGCAAGCCTAGAAGCAATCCTATAGACTATGCCCTGGCATAAGAGGAAGAAGTTTAAAGCGATTCTACCGTCTATAATATCCCTGGCCAGTAATCTGAGTCAGGGACAAATTTTGTACTGTTTTTTTTCAAATTGGATGACTTCCACTGGAGGAATAATTGGCCACAGATTGTGCATAAATAATGAGTCAGTTATCCCTTTGGGAAGCTCTTCCAGGTAATCAAAGGAAGCTTCATTGGGGGCTCTCAGTTATTTGAGGGCTATGTGATCTACTAGTGGTAGTTCCTTAAATACTTGAAGGTCTCTTATAATCACCTATAAGGTGCAAGTCACCATGTTTTGGGGAGGAAGTCAAGATAACGCTTAGTTTCCTTGCAAGTGATCCAGTCCTGGGAAGGCACATGGTAGCACTGGAAAGACAGGGTGGCTTACTATCGGTGGTGGCCCTCAGCTCAGACCTCCACTGTTCGAAGGACACGGGTTGGCAGTATCACCAACACGGTCTCTCCACCAGCTGTTAAATCTTGGCATTCTCAGGTTGCTTTGAATAGTCAGGTCTGGCCTTTGTTTATGGAGGAACTGCCTGATTGCAGTCAGACTAAGCTCTGCTGTTTATCCATGTCACCAGGGTGGTGGCATTTTTTCCACCCCAAGGAATGACTGAGCAATGGCTGTAGGAATGGGGTCGGGGAAGACAGCTAGAGGTGTGGACAGGGGTTTTGTGTGGGAGGTGCAGGAGTTGGGACACCCGTTGCTATTTCAGATAGATGTTTTGGATAAGTTAAGGAAAATGGGGGTCAAACTTCAAACTGTGTTCAGAGCCATCTGGCAGGGGATGGCAGACCTAGCCAGCAGTGATTTAAACCACCATGCTTGCAAGAGTTTAGTAGAATCACGCTAAGATGTTTTCATTCCGAAAGAAGGGTCCAGGGACAATTCCAAAGGACAAAGGTTCTTAGGGTTCTTGCTCCCCCACCCTGGATGACCTGCCGAGGTCTAAGGTGTTATTTGCACAGGTGGTGGGTTGCTGTTATGTTCATCATCACATATTCTGTGTGTCCCATTCCAGTAGCTGTACCTTCACCTCTCCCGAGTCGTTCCCTCCTCTTACCCAGATCTTTCATTTCTGAGTCAGGCATGAGAGAGAAGGCATTTATAAACTTACAGTGACTTGATGATGTCCCCACTTTGGCTCATGTAGACAGAGTTGTAGACAAGAGCTGTAGACAGAGTTGTAGACAGCTGTAGACAGAGTTGATGAGCAGTGTAACGAACCAAATGGTCACTATCCGTATGCTATCATTGTTGTTTGACAGGCTGTGGAAATTTCTGCCTGTCCTAGACAAATATTAGTACCAGTCATTACAAGGGGCGGACCTGAGGCTAAGTGCCAGAAATGTAGGAAGAGAATACTATAGCAACCATGGCCGCATTTGGAGTCTTTGAAATGACATGGCCTGCAACCACTTCTCAAGTTTTCCTCATTTACAGGCAATTATAACTCAAGCCCTGGTGGCTCAGACAGTAAAGAATCTTCCTGCAATGCAGGAGACCTAGGTTAGATCCCTGGGTTGGAAAGACCACCCTGGAGGAGAGCATGGCAACCCACTCCAGTATTCTTGCCTGGAGAATCCCACGGATAGGGGAGCCTGGTGAGTGACAGTCCATGGGGTTGCAAAGAGTCGGGCACAACTGAGTGACTAACAGAAGATCAAGATTAAGCAGAAGATCATTTATTGCTCAGCAGACCATACAATCTAGCCTACAACAGAAACTGTACAATTGGGTTTACTATCAATTTCCATGGACTTCTTGCAAATTCCATTAATTGACCTATGCAATGCTCATCCTTTGTTTTTCAAAAAAGTCTGTCTTTGATATATCCCATCCTTGTCACCAACACTATCAAGAACTGGGAAGGGTTTCAGATTTTACCCAACAAGTTAGCCTGGCCTGTCATGGTTGCTGGTAGTGGACACAAAACCCATGGGGTCAGAGAGAGAGGATTTTTTTTAAAGTCTTATTTATTTATCCATTGACATATAGTTGATTTACAATGCTGTGTTGGTTTCAGGTATACAACAAACTGATTCACTTATATATATGCATATATATATATATCTCCTTACATATATATGTATATATTTTCAGATTCTTTCTCTTAAAGTTTATTGCAAAACATTGAGTATATTTCCCTATGTTATACCATAGTTCTTTGTCAGTTATCTATTTTATGTATTGTAATATATACATATTAATCTGAATCTTCTAATTTATCCCTTATCCCCTCCCCTTTTGGTAACTATGTTTGTTTTTATGTCTGTATATCTATTTGTTTTGTATGAGAGTTCACTTGTTTTTTGTTTTTAGATTCCACATATAAGCAACATATTTGTCTTTGTCTGACTTACTTCATTTAGTATGATAATCTCTAGGTCCATCCATGTTGCTCCAAATGGCATTATTTCATTCTTTTTTATGCCTGAGTAATATTCCACTGAATATATGTACCACATGATCTTCATCCATTCACCTGTCAATGGACATTAAATTGCTTCCACATCATGACTATTGTAAATAGTGCCGCTATGAACATTAGGGTGCTTGTATCTTTTCAAATTATGGTTTTTCTCCTGGTATATGCCCAGGAGTGGAACTGTAGGAACATATATTGTTTGTCAAGAAACTGGGACTCTGAGAACATCCTGGGTCTAGTACCAGCGGTCTCCGCCTCAGCACTACTGACACTGTGGATCAGATGATTCTTTGTTGTGGGGCTGTCCTAAACATTGTAGGATGTTTACCAGTATCTATGACTTTTGCCCTGATTTCACTAGATACTAGTAGCATCTCACTCCCCACAGGCTATGACAAACAAAAACACCTCCAGACATTGCTGAACATCCCCTAGTTGAGAACCACTAGTCTAGTGTATCTTCTTATTATTCTTGGCTACGCTCTGCAGCTCGTGGGAGGATCTTAGTTCCCTGACCAGGGATTGAACCCAGGCCCTTGGCAGTGAGAGCACAGAGTCCTAACCATTGGACCACAAGGAAATTCCTTAGCATATCCTATTCATTAACCCTGAGCATTTAACTCTAAAAATTCCAGATGTATCAAATAATTTTCAACACTTTACCTTCAGAGTAGGCTTAGTTGTTCAACTAAATCTTTAATGCTGCTGATGAAAACAGATATTATGATGTAATGAATATATTTTACATAAATGTTTTCCTACCTTTCCCCATTATTTCCATCCTTACATGGATGGAAATAGAATGAGCATTTTTAAGGCTTCTCATCTATACTGTCAAATTGCTGACCATAAAAACTGTACCAGTTTACAGAACCACTAGCAGTATAAGAGATTCTGTCTTATCATACTCTCACCAGCATTGGCTATTATGTATACATTACTATCTTTGCTAATATATTATTCACATTTATTTTTATATATTATTTATTTTGATAAATATTTATATGTATGTTATCTTAATTTATATCTTTGAGCACTAGTAAGAGTGTGCATTTCCCCATATGTTTTATTTCAGCCAATGGTATTTCCTTTTATCTCAATTTTTTGTGCTTTTTGCTCGTTTCCCAGTTAGGGTCTTATTATTGTTCTTATTAATTTGTCTGAGCTCTTTACATAATATTAACTGGATACCATAAATTTTTACCAAAAAAAGTTCATGAAAGCATTTGAGTTCATTAAAGGTATGGGCAGATGGCAATGGATTTACATTACGGCAATTAAAATGATCTCAAATGGGGTTCTAAGCAGACCTAATTTTACAAGTTCTTTATCATGTTGCTTTCTTTCTTCTCTGCTCTCTATGCCTTATGCATTCCTCGCATGCCTTCACCTGCTCCTCCTGTTTCCCTTCCTTTCCAATCTCTATTGGAAACTAGTTTAGACATGGTTTTGTTTCTTTGTCTCCATGTACCCAAGCTCAGCGTATCTTCAACTCTGCTAGTTTATCTAAGTGTTTTCCTAAACAAGGACACTTCCTTTTCTAAGAGGAATATCAGTTCTACCTTTCAAGATATTACAGTTGTTGTTCAGTCGCTTAGTCATGTCCAACTTTTTGCGACCCCAAAGACTGCAGCATGCCAGGCTTCCCTGTACTTCATCATCTCCCAGAGCTTGCTCAAACCCATGTTCATTGAGTTGGTGATTCCATACAACCATCTCGTCCTCTGTCATCCCCTTCTCCTCCTGACTTCAATTCAGTTCAGTCGCTCAGTCGTGTCCCACTCTTTGCGATCCCATGGACTGCAGCACGCCATGCCTCCCTGTCCATCACCAACTCCCGGAGTTTACTCAGACTCATGTCCATTGAGTCAGTGATGCCCTCCAACTACCTCATCCTTTGTTGTCCCCTTCTCATCCTGCCATCAATCTTTTCCAGGATCAGGGTCCTTTATAACGAGTCAGTTCTTCACATCAGGTGGCCAAAGTATTGGAGCTTCAGCTTCAGCACCAGTCCTTCCAATGAGTATTCAGAATTGGTTTTCTTTAGGATTGACTGGTTTGATCTCCCTGCAGTCCAAGGAACTCTCAAGAGTCTTCTCCAACACCACAGTTCAAAAGCATCAGTTCCTTGGTGCTCAGCCTTTTTCATGGTCCAACTCTCACATTCATACATGACTACTGGAAAAACCATAGCTTTGACTATACGGACCATTGTTGGCAAAGTAATGTCTCTGCTTTTTAATATGCTGTCTAGGTTGGTCATAGCTTTTCTTCCTAGGAGCAAGTGTCTTTTAATTTCATGGCTGCAGTCACCACCTGCAGTGATTTTGGAGTCCAAGAAAATAAAGTCTGTCACTGTTTCCATTGTTTCCCCGTCTATTTGCCATGAAGTGATGGGACCAGACGCCATGATCTTAGTTTTCTGAATGTTGAGTTTTAAGTCAGCTTTTCACTCTCCTGTGAAAAATTATTTTGATTCCTATTGTGTGACTAATTACAAATACTTTCCCCACTTAGTTTCATTGAAACATTTATCTTTTTCCTTTGAAAAAAATGAGGAAAAAATAAATCTTCTCTATGCATTTTTTTTTTTTTCAGTGCTTTAAGCTTAGAAGGTGCTTTAGGTACGTGGAAATGCAGGAAAAGGTGTGTCATGCCTACTATACATACTTAGATACCTATGATGCTCCTATGCATAGTAAGGAAAAGCAAGCATCCCCAATCTTTGTAAAACACATTCCCTTCCTATCAGAAGCCAAAGAAAGCAAGCATACTGTGCTTATTTTAAACATGTTTGCTAGATTTTTAAATGAGACATGCTAGGTCTGATGATAATTGGAGCTAACATTTATTGAAAAATGCTTTATACTGCCTCTCAAGTATAACATGGTGCTTAAAACACTGCAAAGTGTTCAGACGTCAGAAATAGATGCACTTGAATTTAAAAATTAAGAAACAGACATAAGAATTCTGCCTCAGGGCCACACACAAAAACCAAAAGGTTTCAAACGCAGACCCTAATTTTCACTGCCTAAAGCAGCTATCACTAGTCTCACTAGTGGGTGTTTAAATTTTAATTAATGAAAGTGAAATAAATTTTAAAACTCAGTTTTTCAGTCACAATAGCCGCATCTCAAGTGCTCAAGAGCCACTTCAGTCTAGTGGACACAATATGGAAAGCACAGATTAACATTTTCACCACCAAAGAAAGTTGTATTGGACAGACAGAGCTAACAAAACATGGCCTTTGGGCACACGTTATGATGCCAAATAAAGCCCTTGGAATTTCTGAGGAGTTTCCAAAGCTGTGTTACAGAACCGGTTGTTGGAATTGCCTGAACAGCATCCAAAATTAGTGAGAAGCATTAGGTTGAAGATAGGTTGGTTGGTTGGTTATTACTTTTTACTCAGATGTATTACTAAGGCTCTAAGAAATTCTGTGGTGAATTTCTGCAAGGACATAGGCCCACCCCTATCACGTAAATATTATTGCCTCCAGTTTACAGGTGAAGAAGCTGAAATTCACAGGCCTGTGGTCACACAGCTCCTCAGCAGCGGAGCCAGGATTGAAAACCAGATATGTCTATTCCCTTGTGCCAGACAGCTCTGTGATCTCTAGCTCTTCACCTTCCCTAATATAAAAGTACTGAATTAAAAAATAAAAAAGTTTTTGATTTTTAATGCATAGAGAAGATTTGTTTTCTCCTCATAATTTCTTCAAGGGAAGAAGATAAATGTTTCAATGAAACTATGTGGGGAAAGTATTTGAAACTAATTGCACAATAGGAATGAAAACCAAAAACTGAATTAAAAAGTTGTCTAAAAAAAAAAATTCTCTAACGTTTCTAAACTATGTTCTAAACCAAAATAATACCAGCTACCTTCCCAAGCTAATGAAATATGCACGGCTCAGGAGAGCGGCTTGCTATCTTTTTTTCTCCCAAAGGATATGATTTCTCCTGTCCCTGCCTCTGCCCTGTAACCTTGTTTGGTTTTCATTTTTATCTACTGTGGTTCCAACTATCCGATGTTTATCACATGCCTCATAGACGCCCGAACTAGATTATAAACTCTCTCCTGCAAGGAGTGATTCACGCCGGTAGACAATCCTAAGAAAATGAGCACAATGACGAGTGCATAGTAAACGCTCTAAAGACATTTATGGAATTAACTCGAAGTGGACTGAAAGGAAAAGGTGAATCAGAGGCTGAAGGGAACTCTTAAGGATATTACTCAGAAAACCGGGCTGTCCGAAGAAAATCCTGAGTGGAGAAGCCTGGAGGCAAAGTCCGAGCCGCAGAAACTTGAACAAAACCGGGATAACCTTAAGGATGGCAGCGATGAAATGCATAGGTGGCGGACGGGACTCGGGCGGAACTCCAGAAGCAGAAACCCCACCCACCCCGGAAGAGCTCCGCCCGCTCAGACTCCCGCTCCCGGGGAGCCTCCCAGCCCGGCTCCTCTTCCGAGGGCTCGGCCTTGGCGGCTGCGCAGTGGCGCGCGCGTAGGCGGAGCGGCGCACGTAGGCGGGGCGGCGCGCGCCGCGGTCAGCTGACCGTCCTGGCTGGCACGTGACTTGCTCCGTAGGCGCCGGGGTCGAGGAAGCCGTGAGGCCCGAGCTTAGGTCGGGGAGGGGATGGAGCGCTGAGCCGTTAACGCCTGTCAGGCTGTCCGCCTCTCTGCCTGTTACTGCCGTCACGTCCTCGTTTGACACTTCCCTGGGTCAGTGAGCGATGGCTACCCCGCCTCGGGAACCCCGGCCGAGCTGAAGCTCGCGCTGCGGTCGCCGCTTGGGAGGGATGGGGGCGGGCGCGGGGGCCGAGGCTGTGGCGTTGGAGCCGCCGGTTGGGCGGCCGTGTCTGGTTTCTCGGCGCGAGTTTGTCGCCGCCGTGGGCCTGGGTTCTGTCTCTAAGGGGAAGGGAAGGAGGGGAAAAGAGAATGGGCCCTAGGGGCTGTTCTGTGGCAGAGGCAGACATAAACACTGCGGGTCTGAGGCGTTTCTCCTTGGGTTGGGGTAAGGGTCACAGCGAATCCTCGCTCAGGGGGACGAAAGGTAACAGAGTGGCCCAGACGAGGATCCGGGGTGGTGTGTGTGAGGTCACAGCGAGCGGTACAGCTTCCCCTGGGCGTACGTGCTTGCGAGTAGGTGATGGTAATTTAGAGGGTCTAGGAGACCCTCAGCGAGGACGCAGGGTCCCTGTGACAGGGGAAAGAACGGGATTCCAGAGAACTCAGAGCGTTTTTGTTTTTTTTTTTTTTTTAATTAGAATGGGGGAAGAGTAGGCAAGAAACCCTGAAAAGAAACTGGAGGAGTCACACAGGCAAATTGAATCACCTGAGAAACAGAGGAGCAAAGGGGGAGAAAAGATTCGATTGTGTTTGCACTCCTCACTGAGTGTCATTGTAGCTACCCCCTCCCCCGCCCCCCCCCCCATTAGCCCCGAAGTACAGAGGAGATGTTGGATCATTTGGGGGTTGGGGAGACTCTTTTGTGAAGATCTGTTTTGGTCTTCCAAACTTATACTTTGATACTGTCATCTACTCCCGAATACCTTTTATTGAACAACAGTCACAGGAATTACATTAAAAAAAAAATTATTGTGTTTTTAATTGCGCTGGGTCTTCCTTGCTATGAGCCGGCTTTCTCTAGTTGCCGCGGGCCAGGGGGGCGGGGGGGAGTCTCTAGCTGTGGTGTGCGGGTTTCTCAAGTTGTGTGCTTTTTTTGTGAAGCACAGAGTCTGTAGCGCGCTGGCTCAGTAGTCGTGTTTTAGTTGTCCTGAGGCATGTGGGATCTTCTCTGGCCAGGGATCGAACCCATGTCCCCTGCATTGCGAGGCGGATTCTTCACCACTGGGCCGCCCCGGAAGCCCCTTGCATGTTTGTTTGCTTCTTACAGGTCTTTGAGAGGAAGTGGATGAAAATGCCATTCATTGTATAGACCGGGACCTATCTAGATAGACTCTTGGACCTAGAAACAGATCAGATGATGTGTTTTAAGTCTAGCATAACTTATACTGTCTTCTGACTGCCAATTACCTGCCCAGTACTTAACCACAGTCTCTCTAGAGAGAAGGGTGAGTTTCTCCTAGTGCATTCTTACCTTTGATTCAGCACTTTCGGTGAAACTTGAGTAGGACAGCTTCAAAGGGATTCTGCAGAGGTGGTCCGTGCTTTAAAAACCAGTTTTTAGTTAGCTTGGGTGAAGCTGTTCAGTTTACAGTTCAGCTGGAGGAGATAATAAGCAGCAGGGTGGGCAAAAAGTGCTCAGCTTGTCAATCACGGTTCTCTGGCAACTAGCACGTCTCAAATTGTGCTGAAGAGGGAACCTCGGGATTGTGTCTCAAAACTCCCGGATCTTCTTCTCTTTTGGTGTATCTTGCAGGGACTAGATAAAATCTAAAGAAACAGTACTCGGGGTCTGACTAAAGTAAATGCTGAAAGCTAGATGGTTTGGGTAATACTGCTTTTAGAACTGGGCAGTAAATGATCGCTTTTATTTTTTGATATGTCTGTCTTTGGAGCCATATTTACATTAGTTCTATCTAAAAAGAAACACTTGGGCTTCAAAAGTGTGATTCTCTGATTATTTACACACTTTCGAAATAATTGCATTGGCAGAAGAACAAAGCTGGAATGCCAAAATAAACCTTTGCCAAAGGGTCTCCTTGTGGTCCCCCAGTCCCTAAGTGATCAGTCGTCTTTTAAGCTTGAGTCTGCTCAGGGGGATCTGCAGTTTGCACCGAGTGAGTGTGTGTGCTCAGTACTTCAGTCATGTCTGACTCTGTGACCCCATGGAAATACATACCTCTTAGTTGAATTTTGTTCTGGTACGTGTTCTCATCTGCCAGAGTAAACCTTTTGCACTCTTCGGATATGCAACTTTATACCTTTTTATTTACAATCTAATTCATGTTCAGCTCACATTTCACTGATATTTTAAAGACGTAGTAGAAACCATTAGCATGGTACTCTTGAAAAGACAGCTCAAGCGGTGAAACTGGGCAATCTAAATTTTCCTTTCGACATGAGTGATCCTTGGAACTAGAAAATTCAAACTGTATTCTTGATAATGAAGCAAAATTCTGTTCCACAGGTGTAGCAGATCTGGCATATCTGCTGTATATTTATTGATTTCCAAGAGGAGTCCTTAGGGCAGTGGAGGAGAGGTGCTTTGGTTCCATCATAGACCAGAAGATGCAACCTTAGCTGTGTATTTGAAAATAAAATGCTAGACAGATGTAAAAATGGTGTTGTATAGAAAGAGGTTGATGTATCTTTTAAGATACTTTATGCAAACTATCCATGGATAGGAAGTTATTTGTAAATAAAGGTGGTTAACAGGTGGATTGACTTAACTATGACAGTTGTTTTTGTCGTTGTTGTTAATGAGCTAGCCTATAGTTCAGTGTTTCTCCGTGGGTGCTGTTGGCATTTTGGACAGAACTGTCTCTTGTTTGGCCATCAGCCGCTAAATGGTGGTAGTGACCCCCATGTTGGGACAACCTAAAATGATCTCAGACATTTCCAAACTCCTCCTGGAGGAGAGAGATACCATTTGGTTGTACAACACCCTGTGCAATGGCATCCTTTGTCTGTTGAACATATACCTGAGTGCTTCTTATTGACAGGCCCTCTACTATATGTTGGGGATATAGAGTTTAAGAGTTTTAATAAACTTGCTTGTAAAATGTATGTAGTCACTAGCTCTGTGACCTTGGGCAAGACATTTCATTAATTGCCCTCTCATCTGCAAATAGGGGTGGTGATACCATCTTCCTCGAAGGAATCAAGTACAAAATTGCTTAACATGTTGAGTGCTGATCACATAGCGCATATTCAGTAAGTGGTTGTCATTACCAGGAAACAGGATCTCAAGCTTACTTGAGTGACGAATTGGGGAGAGCAGACTTGTTTCAAGTCTTTGGCTTGTTGAATTTCAGGCTAGAATACATCCTCTTAGAGATATTAACACCTTCTGGTGAAAAATGTGGTGTTGTGATTCAGTCACTAATTTCAGATAGCAACCTGAAAGAGAAGGGAAGTAACATTTTGGGAGACAATGAGTGTAGAGTCAGGGAGTTCCCTGGCATGGAAGGAATTGTTTGCTCCCTGGGAAAGTGTTGAGTTGCCTGTGGCAGAGAGGAAATGTCTGGGGGCTCGGAAGGTTCTGGTGATTCCTTTCAGTAATGGTACAGTGCCCTCTTTGCCTGTCTATGGATTCAACTTGCTTTAGCAGAAATTGCAAGAGGTTTTGTTTTTTTTTTTTTTAAACATTGTGTTATATGTTGTTATCTTTCTGGCTTGTTTCTGTTTTTATGATGGCATCTATGCCTAAGTAAGGCTTGGCTTTTGCAAATGTATTTCTGGCCATATACAAAGATGTAAAAAAGATGGCTGTTTATAAAATACATCCACTAAAGTTCTTTCACATTTCAGGATATTTATGGCATGAAGTTCAGGTAATCCTTAATGTGATTATAGGCCATCTATAAATGCTGTTTCAGTTGAAGACAAAACAACACAAAAGTTAAGAATGATTTAAAGAAGGTGTGTGTCCTAACAATTTTAAACTTACATGTAAATCACTAAAGTCTCCCTTGGGAGGTAAAATTCCTTGTTGTTATTGGAAGCTTTTATTTAAACAAGTTTTATTGTGAGCAAGCCCCTCCAACAATCCCAGTTAAGATGTTTCCTTGTTGAAGGATAGAATTTAGCATTCAGAATCATTCATTCATTCAGAAGTTACCATTCAGGTAATTCTTACCTTTTATTTGTGTGGTATTAAAATTTCAGGGGAAGAATGTAGCAACCTTTGAAGATGGATGGATTGTGGCTCTTTTGCACTGTGATCAGTTCTGTTCGAAGTTGATGTGTCACAGTTGGAAGGCTGTGTGATATTTCATGATATCTGAGGTATTCCTCCTTGTGCAGGTTGAAATAAGCCACTTTAGTGAAAGCTTGGTATTTTCAAGGACTGAAAAAGGATGTTTTTTGCATGTAGACCAGCACCAGTCTTTCTTGTGAAATTTAAATTTACTGTGAAAGGTGGTTGCATTTCAGAGACTGAGGCGTTGGTTTCTTGAAAGCAGTTAAATATTGGAGCACTTACTGGGATGCTCTTTTTTTTTTGTGGTTGCCCCTGTCTTGGGTCAGGCTCTTACCTTCAGCCACAAAAAAAGTGCTAGTATCTGTTTGGGTTTATTATCCTCACCTCTTGTGTTACCGTGATAGTTGTTATTTACTCATCTTTTGGGGTAGGGGTACACTGCAAGGCATGTGGGATTTTAGTGCTCTTGAATCCATGACCCCTGCAGTGGAAGCACAGGCTTAACCACTGGACTGTCAGGCAAGTCCCTACTTGACTCTTTTTATTTCGCATCCTGATCACTTGTGGTCGGAAAATAATCCGCTGCCTTTAAATTCTTAGAGGCGGATGGTACAGTGATGGAGTAAACTGGCTCCAAGCCGTGAGCCCGGGCTTCTCTTCTCTTCTCTCCTTTCCTTCCTTCCGTTTTGGAAAAGACTTGTTACTGTTGAAAAAAAGCGTACTTATTGCAGTCAGACGAGATCGACGTATTTTAAGAAATTTGACTAGTGTTTCTCTTGTGCTTCCAGTGCATTCTGCTTGATTTTTTTATCTTATCGTGTGCCTTGTTTTCTTTCTACTCTTGGAGGAGGGCATGGCAACCCACTCTAGTATTCATGCCTGGAGAATCCATGGCCCGAGGAGTCTGGCAGGCCACAGTCCCCGGGGTCACAAGGAGTTGGACACCACTGAAGCAGCTTAACACGTACAGCCTCCCATTACCTGGAGCAATTTTTTTTTTTTTTTAAATTAAAAAAAAAAAAAAGTTGTGGCACCCTAGCTCCCCAGTCAGGGATCGAACCCCTATCCTTGCCACTGGACCTCCAGGGGAAGTCCCTAGAGCAGTTTTTTCAGCCTTGGAAAAAATTTTCAAGAAGTTTTGGGAGTGAATCAGGACTCTACACTGTGGTCACAAAACCACCTATTTATATATATGGCATTAAAATCCTCTATGTTCTCTCCTTCACAAATGAAATAAAATTGTGTTTCTTGAGCAAAACAATATAGTTTACCCAGATTTTGTTTTGTTCTGTACTTGATTTCATATATCATTTTGCTTTTCACTTATTTTTTAAGTTCATAAGCCACCATAGAATGCATCGAAAAGTGGGTTGATACATTTAAAGTTTCTGCATTCCATAGAACAAAAATCATTCCTGCATTATAGAACTGACAGCACTGTGTGATTCTTGATAGTGATGATATGACGTGTAGCCATCTTATTAAGGAATGGTTGCCATTTCATGTAACATTTACTGTATAATTCACTAAATAATCATGGAAATGCTTGTTTTACTACAGTGGTTCTAAAACCTGATTGATCATCTGATTTACTTGAAGGGCTTAACGAGAAAATTAAAAAAAGAGTCCTAGGTCTTACCCAGTATAGATTCATGGAATATAGGAGCAAAAAAGGATCCTGGATGTGGGAATCCAAACCTCTCATTTTGCAAAGGAAGACATTTACGCAGACGATGACATGCAAAACTGGGATTAGATTCCAAGTCTTCATATTCTCAGTGCAGTGCCCTGGTGTTTACATTGCGTTTCCTGAAGCTGGCCTTTGGATTCTTTGTGGCTGCAGTTCCCAGTGAGACAAAAAGACCTGATCTCATGCTTCAGGCACAGGTACAGTCCAGCAGAGAATGACTAGAGAGCTTTAAACTAGACAGTTGGCAGAACTCATGGTGCTGAAGGGCTTTATGAATACCTTATGAATACCTGGGGCATCCCGAGGAATCCCAGGAAGGTCAGATCTTAACTGGTAGGGCTAAGTTAGCACCAGAGTAAAGATTTCGACCTAACCTAACAAAGTATTGGGCTGGCCAAAATTTTCTTTTGGGTTTTTCCTTGAGGTTTTACAAGAAAACCCAAAAGAATTTTTTGGCCAACCCAATGTAACACCAGCCTTGAATGAAACATGCTAAAAGCTTAAATAACTTAATTGACTGTCAGAACAAAGCGCAACATACTTTTATTAATATTTATTTTTTTGGTCGTACCAAGTGTCTTGCAGATATCTTAGTTCCCTGATTAGGGATTGAACCTGGGCCCTCACCATTGAAAATGGAGTCCCAACCACTGGACCACCTGGGAATCCCCTGTTTTTTTAGGGGGGGGGACCTTTTTTAAAGCATAACATTCTTTTATATATTTTTTTAATTAGGTTTTATTGGAGTAGAGTTGCTTTACAGTTGTGTTAGCTTCTGCTGTATAGCAAAGTGAATCTCCTCTATGTTTACATACATTAAAACACAACATTCTTAAAAGAAAAGAAAATCCAGTGATCAACAATTTAATATTGTGAATTACAGATATGCCCAGGGATTTAATAGAAAACATGAACATAATGAAGAAAGAAGTTTTAAAAGACGGAACTTCTAAGGCTGAAAAATACACCGAGAGTGAAAAATTCACTTTTTGAGACAAATAGCAGATAACTGTGAAGAAAAGGTCAACCAACGAGAAGATGTAGCAAGGAAGTTTATAAACTGAAGTGTAGAGAGAAAAACAGTTGGAAAAAAAAAGAAAAAGGAAGCTCAGTGATGTGTGGGACAATGTCAGGTGGTTTAATATACATGCCATTTCTGTCTCAGAAAAGGGAAAGAGAAGCAGGAAAAATTTTTGAAGAAAATGAATTTTGTCCTGAATTGTTGAAAACTCTAAACAAAGCTTCAGGAATTTCTCTGAACTACAAGCAGGATAAATCCTTGTGACCCTGGGGTAAGCGAATCATATAAAAGAAAAAGTTGATAAACTGGACATCAGAATTGAAAACTTCTAAGAGCACCATTAAGGAAAGGCAAGGCACAGAATATATGTTTTATACACACACATCTCTCAAAGAAATTACACCAGGATCATATGAAAAACTAGCTCAGTAAGGTCAATGGAATTAAAAAAAAAAATGGACACAATATTTGAATAGAAACTTCACAAAGAAGAGATACAACTGACTGATAAGGTGAAAAGATCCTGAACTGTAACCATCACGGAAATGAGAGCTACAACCCACTGGAATAGCTCAAACTAAAAAGGCTTACAGCACTAAGTGTTGGTGGGCGTGTGAAACAGCTGGACCTGTGTATCTTGCTAATGAAATGCAAAATACTTCATCTACTTTGGAAAAGTTTGGTGACTTCTTATAAAGTTAAATATAGATTAATCATTTGACTCAGAAATTCTACTTCCAGATGTTTATCTAAGAGAAGTGAATATGTATTTTCACAAAAGCTTTGAAAAGGAATGTTCTTTGTTGTTAGTGGCCCCAAACCAGTTACAATCCAAATGTCTTATCAACAGGTGAATGGAACCACAAACCATAGTACATTCATGTAACGGAACACTTAAGAAGTAAAACAGAATGAATCGCTACACAGGACATGGACAAGTATCAGAGCCATGCTGAGCAAAGGAAGCCAGATACGAAAGAGAATGCAGTGTGGACTTCCGTTTACACTGGAATTCTAGATCAGGCCCAATGAGCCTAGAGTGCGACAAAAAAACAGATTAGCATCTGCCCAAGGTCAACAGTGGGATTGGGATTGACTGACCCTACATGTGAGGGAAGGGTTTGGGAAGACAGAAATGTTTTTAACCTTGGTTTTGGTGGTGGTTACACAAGTGTATGTGTTTGTCAAAAACTCATCTAATGTGCTCTTGTGGGTACATTTTATTGTATATAAGTGATATTTCAGTGAAATTGATTTTTCTTTTAATGTAAAGGAAGTAAAGGGGACCAAATCAATTTATAAGCAAGGTACTTTATTACTTGTTTCATCTTCACTGTTATGTATTCATTCAGGAATATTCAACAAACAGTTTTTGAGGTTCTGCATACCAGCTTCTGTGCCAGGACTGAGAATACACTTGTGAACAAAAACTATTATGCTTTCCACCTCCTCTAATGTGCAGTTTATCTGGCAGAAAGATACCAATAAAAAGTGTCTCTCAAGGAAATATTGAAAAGGTGCTATGAGAGCATATAACACATTCATGCTTAGCATATAAGCATGTGATATATGACACTCATGTGATACATGACATGATAATGCACTATAATATATATATCATAATTTATGAGGCACTTTCTGTGCCTTGGTTTCTTCTTGTATAACTACTGTCCATCCAGTATGCTAAATGAGTTAATCCATATAAACTGTTTTAACTGGTGCTGGTAGGTAGGAAGTGCGCAAGAAGTATTGGCTGCTATCTGATGACATTTGACAATTATGGTTGTCCAGTATTGCAGGCTACTAGTGTGCTAAGGGAACACTGAAGTAGGACCAGGTTTGGGGGAAGAGATTAGGAGTTTGACTAGAAATGTGTTTTTGTTTTTTGAGATATTCAGGTGGAAATATCTTGTAGCTGAGACTTGTTGCGTACAGCTCTGGATGCACAGAGGAGCCTAGGCTGGAGCTAACAGTTTGGGAGTGTTCAGCATCTAAACTGTAATCTAAAAAAGACCACCCAGAGAGCAACCGAATGCACACATATAACAGGGGGCCTTAAACCTTGATCTGAGTTTTGAGGAATGCCTTTTAAATCATTTTCTCTTTTGTTTAACATGTGATTTGCCTATGTTAATGCCTGACTTCCAGAATACAAGAAGAAACAAAGGGAAATAATTAGGCATAAAAACCAGTGAGTTGAAGCAGTCAACAGAGGTAGAAGTGTCCAGACTTTTTGGGCAGGTTTGACTGTTTCTGTGCAGCTCAGAGAGGAAGGGATATGTGTTTTGTAACATGGATTTCTTTTTTTTTACCATCCCTTTCTCCCTGACACACACACAAATATGTTCATCTGCAGAGATTAGTTTGTTGGAACTGAGCTTAAATTGTACTTAAATTTCAAAGAGAAAATTTTTTATGTGACTTGTCTAAGTGACCGGATAACAGTGAGCATTGTTTAAAAAATAATTTGTTTAAAAACAGGGATTTTGCAGAAGACTTACTGATGCTTTTCTTATGAGCAGTTCTTACATTTATCCTTAGATACTTCAGTAGCTTGTCTTTCCCATCAGGTTCCTCTTGTATAGTTAGTTTGCTTTGACCAGAGGATAGAAGAAATGAGGCCATTGCTTTGCCTAAAGTACCTAGAGGTTCTTTCTCAATCCCTCTTTTTTGTATTTCTGTATTCACACTTAAAATAATGAAAGACAAAGGCTTAGTTACTTGCAGCTTTACCAGTCTTTAATGTCTATGTTATTCTAGGGTTTTCTGAAAGACTCTTAAGTTAAAAAAAAAGTTTAAAAACATTTTAATATTTCTATGGCTCTAATTTTTTTTCCCTCCAATCAGAATTTTTGATTGGTTCAGAGTCATTGGTGTATTTCATTTTATCATAAAACAAGCATTTATAAAGTCCCTGATGTTGACAGGAATTGTATATGCTGGGCTTTCAGGGCGTTAGAAAAGAAGGTATGATTTTGGTCCTTCAGGATTTCCCAGTCAGGTGGAGAGGAAAAAATGTTATGAAAAAAATGAAGCAGAATAGTGTGATAACTGCATTATAGTGGCATTGATAACATAGTAAGTAAACAAGATAATTCCTACTTGGGATACTGGGAACAGCCTTTGAAGGCCAGAGGGGACTCTAGTTCTGTTTAGAAATAACATGACATTATTTCTTTCAACCCTAATGAAAACTCAGTAAGTTGGGCAGGTCTTCTTTTATAAATGAGAAAATGTGATCCTCTTTCTTATTTCTTGAAATCTTTTGAAAACCTGTTGGCTGAAAAAGAGTTTCTAGAACTCTTAAGTGGTATGATAGTGACATCTACTGTAATAGCTCATATTGTTACAGTCTTTGAAGAAACTGCAGTTTAGATAATTTAACAGTGTCATAAAGAGGACGTTAAAAATGGATTCTATCACCTGCCGTTTTTCGAGGAGAGGAGGTGTAAAAATGTGTCATCAAAGACTGGTTTTCTGGCCAGGCTGAGGGCTTTGTCTGGGCCTGCCATCACTATAAAAGCTCTGTTTAGTTTGTTGGCCATTTGAGAGAGTGTAGTTCTTAGTGCAGCTTTTTTTTTTTCTCCAGTAATGTTGGAAAAATCATCTTAGAGTAGGATTCTTGAGAGATTGATTTAGTACCAGCATTTATATTTTTACCAGTCTCATCTGTCTGAATATGTTTTTTAATCTGTAAATGGAAAGGATCATATGTATCTTACAGAGGTGTTAGGAAGATTGAGATGACAATGTATAAGACATTTAGAGCAGTACCTAGTATATGGTAGATGCTCTTAAAATGGAAGTTAGGAAAGAAACAAGTATATAGAATGACATCTATGATCACCTTCAATTGTGAAATGACTAGGCAGGGTTAATTACAGTGGGCTTCTAAAATTAGGAAAGTCTATTGTAATTAACTATCATGCTTTACATTTTAAAGGAAGTTTAAATTTGCAGAGTTCTTTCACATTCGTTATTTGATTTATTATCAGGACAACTTTGTAAGACAGTTAATCTTCTATCTAAGACTCCAAATTTCAGGAAAGGTTTAAAAACAAGCTGTGGTAGTAGAAAGTTTATGTTGGTTATAATGAAAGCATATTAAAGTAGAAATAATGATACTGTTATATTGAGTTCTTTTATATTTTGTGTTTTCGTGCTTTACCTACTTAAATTCCCAAGAGATTTGGCTTTGGGCTTTGTTTTTCTGTGTGTGTGTGTGTGTGTGTGTGTGTGAGAGAGAGAGAGAGAGGGAGGAAGGAGGGTAAAGGGGAGAAGGAAAGAGAATGGGGAAGAGGGTTGTGTGTTTAATGGAACTCTGGAAAGTGAGAGCCACAGCCTCCTACTCAGATCCAATAGTGTTGTATGTTATGCACCCCTCCCAGGCATATTTTAAATAAAAGACTGATTTACAAGGCTGATTGGCAGTATTTTTGTATGTGTGCAAATTTGTCAGCGGTTGATGGCCATTAAGTATATGCTAGGGATTGAGATTAGTTTGACTAGGGATTAGAATTTGGCTGACCTTGCAGGATTTGCTAAACCAGATGTAGCTAATTTATTTGTTGGCTACTGTTGAAGTACATTGATTCAGTTCTTTTTCAAAGGTGAGAGTTATGTATGGTTTTTCACTTCCTATTTAGGTTTTTTATTTTAAAAATTTAAGATAAACTCATTAATTGGTGACTCTTCAACTTCTTTGGGGGATTGAAACTGTTGGTGGCTGACATTTTTGATAGTCTCCCTTCTTGACTAGCTCCCATTTTAGGATGTTGGGTAATTTTTTCAAAATTGTGTGCTTCATGTGTTAGGTCTTTATCATCACTTTTTCCTAGTATCGTAAATTTCCCATTTTTATGGACTTATATCCAGGTAAATAAATTTGACTTTGTTTAGGACTGTATGCCACTGTTGAATCAATTTTGCAACAAGCTGTGCTTATCACTCTGAAATAATTTAGAAACAAGTGGTAGTAAATGTATTTTTAGTTTGTTTTGTTTTACATTTCAGAGTCTTAATTTTGGAGGAAATATCTGGTAAACAACATGACTGAGTTCTGGCTTATATCAGCTCCTGGGGAGAAAACATGTCAGCAAACATGGGAGAAATTGCATGCGGCAACTACAAAGAACAATAACCTTGCAGTTTCTTCAAAGTTCAACATTCCTGACTTAAAGGTAAACCTGTGCTGTGCAGAGTAGTTCACTGTGAAGGAAAGGACAGCTGTCTCTGCTTTCCTTTTGGTCGAAATGAGATACCCAGGTTCTTTCGAGAGAAAACTCTATGGATTGGCGTAATTTACAACTTACCTTTCTAATTTTCAGATTTTAGATAACAAGGAAATTGAGATTTTTTTGAAGAAAATTACCAAAACAAAGTAACATTTTCCCCTAAACTTTTGTGCTTTTCTAAAGTATAATTTAAATTTTAATGAGAAATCCTATGAAACTACTTGATGTGTTACTTTCACAAATAAGATTTTTAGAAGTGAGAAATCTTAGGAATATGTATTATTAAATATCACAGTGAATACATTTTTCTGTTATTCATGTAATACTCACTGATACTGTAACTGTTTTGCCATTGCATCTCTTTATTATTCTTCGCAAATCTAGTTATTTAATGCAGTTTATCTATTTAACGTTTATTAAACGTTAGTAACCTAGCAGCCTCTAAGTGAAGCAGACTGCCAGTAATCAGTTGACTGAACTTTTGTAATGGATGGAAAAGATCATGATATTTATATTTTGCTGGTTAACCAAATGAGACAGTTATACACAGCACTCATTTAAGAAATACTTAAAGCCCCTTGACACACTCCTATAGACTGTGGACATTTCTTCTAAAACATGCTCATTTATACATACATGGTTTTGTGTACAAATTAAATTATAGGGAATTCTCTGGTGGTCCAGTGGTTAGGACTCGGCGCTTTCACTACAGGGGACGCAGATGATCCGGGGTCTGGGAAATAAGTTCCCGCATGCCCTGTGGCATGGCTAGTAATAATAAAGATTCCTTTAAAAAAAAAAGACAAGAAACCCCAAATGGAACTAAAGACCCTCTGATGCACAGCTGTGGATCCGTGTTTAAAAGCCACTAAGGTAAACCACAGCTTCAAATGAACCCTCCCACTGGGCAGGACAAGTAGAGGCACAGGCCTGCTCTTGTGGAATCTTCACATCTAAATGGTTGTCCTCATAAATTAGAGGATTATCTTGTACATATAAATAGCTTTGAAATGTCTTGCATTTTTTAACCACACTTGAATTTTGTGAAATAAAATATGGAGAACTTCAGATCTGCAGGCCTTTCAAATCATGATGCTATATTACCTTGTTTTTTTAAAAAAGGATGAAATCTAAGTAATAAAATATATTTCCCTTCTAGGTTGGCACACTTGATGTCCTGGTTGGTTTGTCAGATGAACTGGCTAAACTGGATGCATTTGTAGAAGGGTAATGTATTTATTTATATGCACAGGCTAGAGCAGGATGAGAGTGGCTATTATCCGGCTCCCTCCGATTGGGTTTATTATTATATATATACATACTCTGCTTATTGGAATGAATTTAGAGATCAGTCAACTTTAGTACCTTTTCATCCCCCTTCTGTTATCATAAACATCCTGTTCCCATTAGCAGTTATCCCCTACCCCCACTACCCACTAGTCTGCATTCTGACAATATAGATTTGCTTTTTGTGGACATTTCATATAAATGGAGTTGGAAAATACATGGTCTCTTGTGACTGGCTTCTTTGCCTTATAGTGTTAGTCACTCAGTTGTGTCTGACTGTCTGCAACCCCATGGACTATAGCCTGCCAGGCTCCTCTGTCCATGGGATTTCCCAGACAAGAATACCAGAGCGGGTTGCCAGTCCCTTCTCCAGGGGATCTTCCGAATCCAGGGATCAAACCTTGAGCTCCTGCATGGCAGGCAGATTCTTTACCATCGAGCTTCCAGGGAAGCCCTTCTTTGCCTTAGTGTAATGTTTTCAAGGTTCATCCGTGTTGTAGCATGTATCAACATTTAATTTCTTTTTATTACCAAATAATACTACATGGTGCAGGTAGACTGTATTTTATTAGTCCATTCATCAGTTGATGGACATTAAGGTTGTTTCCACATTTTGGCTCATATGAATAAATGCTGCTGTGAATATTTTGTGTATAAATATTTATATGTTCATGTGTTTCTTTTCTTTTGGGTATGTACCTAGGAGTGGAATTGCTGGGGCATACGGTAACTGTATTTTCAACATTTTGAGGACCTGTCTGATTGTTTTTCAGAGTTGGCTGCACTATTTTACAGTATCACCAGCAGTGTATGAAGGTTGTGATTTCTCCATATTCTTGATGAGACACTCGTTACTATCCATCTTTTTGATTATAGCAATCCTAATGGATATTAAAGAGTATTTCACTATGTTTTTGATTTGCATCATGGGGTCGCAGAGAGTCGGACACGACTGAGCGACTGAACTGAACTGAACTGAATGGCTAATAATGTGTTAAGCATCTTTCCGTTTGTTTGTTGGCCATTTGTGTTTCTTCTTTGGAGAAATGTCTTGTTTGGATCCTTCACCTGTTTTTTAATTGACTTATTGTTCTTTTGATTATTGACTTGTAAGAGTTCTTTATATAGTCTGGATACAACTCTCTTATCAGATAGGACTTGTAGATATATTCTCCCATTCTCTGGTTTTTCTTCACTTTCTAGATGGTGTCTTTTGAGGCACAAGATACTTGATTTTGCTGTCCAATTTATATCTTTTTTGTGGCTTATGTTCTTGTCCTTGTATCTTAAGAAACCATTGCTTAATCCAAGGTCACAGTTTTGTGTCCATATTTTCTTCTAAGAGTTTTATAGTTTTAGCTGTTACATTTAGGTCTTTTTAATTCATTTTGAGTTACTTATTGTATATGGTGTGAGGTAGAAGTCCATCTTCATTCTTTTGACTGTGAATATCCAGTCATCCTAATGCCATTTGTTGAAAAGACTCTTCTCTCTTTGCAGTGAATTGTCCTGACACCCTTGCAAAAATCAGTTGAACATAAATGTAAGGGTTATTACCATTTCTGAACTCTCTTTTGTGTTCCATATTCCTGTCCTTATGCCAGTACCACATTGCCCTCTTTACTGTAGCTTTGTAGTTAAATTTTAAAATCAGAAAGTGTGAGTTCTCCAAGTTTATTTTGTCTTTTCAAGATTGTTTTGGTTATTCTGGTTCCTTTCATTTCCATTTTAATTTTAGGAATACTCTGTCAAATTTCTGCAAAATGTCAGCTGGAATTTCAGTGGGAATTGTGTAGAATCTGTGGATAATTTCAGGAGTGTTGCCACCCTAACAAATTAAGTCTTTGGTCAGTGAACATGAGATGTTCTTCCATTTATTGGAAGATTTATTTGGTGATGCTTTTGTGTTCAAAATTCCGTTACATTAAAAGATTTTTCTAAACTACAGGTTTAGTTACTTAGGAAATTCAGTTCCTGTGTATTTTAGCTGAAGGTGAGTATGGGATCCTTAATAACTTTCTGTATCTTGATTAATTGACAGAATCAATCTACAATCCATTCGAGTCTTGACAGACAGAGCTTTTAATACTTAGGGCTTAGGTAAATAGGTATAGTAAAAAAAAAAAAAACAAGAATTTTGGTGAATCTTAAGAAGTGTATATCTGATTGAAGCTTTAAAGGAACAGGCTTGAATGGAGGGGAACTTATTCTCCAAATCTGTGCAGAAGGCTCTTCCCTTCTGTATTGTTAGACTGTTCTGAATTGATAGAACCTGAGATGCACTGGCTCTGCTAATAGAGGCTGAGGTGTTTCAGAGAGATCTTTCCACATAACAGTGTGTGCTAAGGAAATAAATAGACCTAAAGATGTACTGGGCTTCCCAGGTAGTGCTAGTGGTAAAGAACACATCTGCCAATGCAGGAGATGTAAGAGATGTGGGTTTGATCCCTGGGTGGGAAAGATCCCCTGGAGGAGGGTGTGGCAGCCCACTCCAGTATTCTTACCTGGAGAATCACCATGGACAAAGGAACCTGGCAGGCTGTGGTCAGTAGAGTCGCACAGAATTGGACACGACTGCGGTAACTTAGCATGCACACACACAAAGATGTACTCCCGAGGTGAAAGGTCAGTTCAGAACCAGTTTTACTGTTGAATTAGGCAAGAAATAATGAAAACCTCAAGTAAGAGGAAGCATTAAGCAATAAAAATGGAGAAGAGAGGATGAAAGCAAAAGTAACAATTTTGCTGTTAGGGCTAATAATTCCTTGCATACGTATAGAGCAAATGTGAAAGTAATTATTGATGATACTCTCAAAAAACTGACCCATGGTAAGAATTGTCTCTTGGTTTCTTAATGTAAGTTTTTAATTAATAAAAGGGTTTGAGGAAACTTTCTGTGGTTGCCACCTTGAGGTGATTGTCCTTTCTGCTGTCCCACCTACCTCATTACAGTGTTCAGTCATGACAAGGAAAGAGACATTGGGAAGGGAGGCTCCTGGAAATATAATTATCAACACTTATTTGGAACCTTATCACCTTGATAGCTTTCTAGATTTTTCTTTAAATCATCAGCAGGATGTCCTGAATACAGTATAACATTGGCGCACATTTTTTTAGGAAATTAAGTGTCACGCAGATGCAGTTCTTATGCACTGTTATGCAATCTTGTCCTTATCAGTCTCCCTGAAAGATTTGAGGAATTTAAAAAATCATATAGTTCTTAGACTTTGGTAGAATTGATAGATGCTAGCTTATAGTGTTACAGTTTTTTAAGTTTGAACATTGTGGTGGAGTAGATTATATAGTTCGTACTTTTTCAGTGATCTAACCATTAGAACTGTATTTTTTTCTTTTTAAAGGTGACCATATGTCATAGCTACTCTTGTAGAGATGCAGAGGGAGATTGTAAATTTCTGAGTTATGTAATGTTAAGTTGATAAATTTGATATCAGACAGTTTTACACTCTGAACTGTTTTCTGTGGTAAACCTGCACTTTTTTTTTTAGATTGAAGTATAGTTGATTTGCAATGTTGTGAACATGCGCATTTTGAATGTTCATAGTACATGGTTCTGTTTGCAAGATGCTTCTCAAGTTATATGGGACTAATGGTTCATCTTGGAAGGAATGGGTGAATTTTGGAGATACAGCCAAGTGTATGTACAGATCCCAGGTTTAAGCATGTTGAAGACTTATAGTTTACATCATTTATTTTCCTGAATTTGTTGCACTTTCTTAGGATTGACGTCATTCAGCTTAGGTTTGTCATTCACATTTTGTCCTCCTGTTGCCTTTTCCTGGCCCTTCTTGGTTCATGTTGCAGGAGTTTCTTAATTTGTCTTCCAGTTTACACTCCCTGCCATTAAACACAAAAGTCATTAGAGAAATTGTCCCAAGTCCTGACCATGTTTGTTATGCCTCTTCCTGCTGACTGCCATCAGAGGCGATCCACCTGCAGTCTGACCCCAGCCTGCCTTCCTAGCCCAACCTCCCTTTCTCCCCAGCATGACACTCTAGACTGTCTGGATCCTTCCTCATTCATTGCTTTTCTCTCTCTCCAGATCTTGACTCATACGATGCCCTCTGGCAAGAATATACATTCTTCATGTTTAATCAGCCTTTCAAAACCATTCCTGTCCTTCACTGCCCTGCTCTTGATCCATTATGCCTTTTTGATTACAGTCGCTGGAAGTGAAATCTTTTTCCTTTATGCATCTCTGTCTGTAACCTGGTCATCTCAGATGTAACTCACCACAGATTTGCTTTGAATTTAGTCATCTGTCTTTTTTGGTATTAATGTTTCTCCATTTCAGTTTTAAGCATTGGGAAGCTAGATGGTTTTGTCTTATATACTTAGGCATCTTTTAATTTCATGACTGGTGATTGCAGCCATAAAATTAAAAGATATTTACTCCTTGAAAGGAAAGTTATGACCAACCTGACTGCATATTAAAAAGCAGAAACATTACTTTGTCAACAAAGGTCGGTCTAGTCAAGGCTATGGTTTTCCCAGTAGTCGTGTATGGATGTGAGAGTTGGACTATAAAGAAAGCTGAACACCGAAGAATTGATGCTTTTGAACTGTGGTGTTGGAGAAGACTCTTGAGAGTCCCTTGGACTGCAAGGAGATCCAACCAGTCCATCCTATAAAAGATCAGTCCTGGGTGTTTCATTGGAAGGACTGATGTTGAAGCTGAAACTCCAATACTTGGGCCACCTGAAGGGAAGAACTGACTCATTTGAAAAGACCCTGATGCTGGGAAAGATTGAAGGCAGGAGGAGAAGGGGGCGACAGAGGATGAGATGGTTGGATGGCATCACCGACTTGATGGACATGAGTTTGAGTAAACTCTGGGAATTGGTGATGGGCAGGGAGGCCTGGTGTGCTGCAGTTCATGGGGTCGCAAAGAGTCGGAGAGAGCTGTGCAGCTGAACTGAACTGAACTTGTATATCCCATCCATGGCCCATAGGTGGGCAAGGAACGGGGAAGGAACACAGAACACCAGAGTCAGGATGACAGCTTTCAGTCACCGCTCTGCCAGGAACTGGCTTTGTGACTTTTGGAACTCAATCACTTATTGTCTTTATACTTGGGTGTGTTTACAAAGTAAAGGGGTTGACAGGGGATGCGGAGTTGCTTCAGCAGTTTGGCACCGTGGTTTGTTTCCTCTTTAGCATTGAGCAGGAGGTCCCGTGGACAGAGGAGCCTGGCGGCCTGTAGTCCGTGGGGTCACAAACGAGGCAGACATGATTTAGCAACTAAACAACAATAAAACGAATCTCAAATAGTAGATGCTCAGTAAGTAGGTAATGAATAAACAATGTAGGACCGCACAGTTGCTTGTATTCTGTTGCCTCTCGGATCCCTTGTGTCCTGAGGGGAAGTACGCATCTGAGGAATGCAGGCTCCTGCTTCCCACTTTGTTCTTGCAGGGCGGTGAGATCTGTTGCACACTCCTTCAGCTTACCCTCGCCAACATTCCACTACTTTCTTTCCAGACTTGATAAACATATTGCAGGTGGTCTCCTTAAAACTACAGTTACTCAGTTGAGTTTTACATATAATAAAATCTTGGTTCAGTTTGTCCTTAACATTATTTTAAAAGTTAGGCCCAGTTTTTTTTTTTTTCCCATTTATTTTTATTAGTTGGAGGCTAATTACTTTACAGTATTGTAGTGGTTTTTGCCATACATTGACATGAATCAGCCATGGATTTACATGTGTTCCCCATCCCAATCCCCAGGACCAGTTGTTTAATATTATTATACAGATGGTGTAACGGAAACAGAGAGAGTCAAATTCATGTGTTCATGGAACGTGTTCATTTTGTAGCATGGAATTTAGGTTGTTTCCCTGAAAGTGACCACTGATTTTTTTTTTTCCTCCTAAGGGTGGTTAAGAAAGTGGCTCAGTATATGGCTGACGTATTGGAGGACAGTAAAGATAAAGTTCAGGAGAATCTGTTGGCCAATGGAGGTAAGCTCATGTTTCATGATTTGATACTGACTTCAGTAAAGTGAGCGACATAAAAAAGATCTATAGATAAGGGTATTAAATGCAGTAGAAAGCCATTAAAATAGAATTATTATTAACAATTTGATTATATTGCCAGTTGCATTCTGTCCTCTGAAACACCTCTCATAAGACAGTCCTAAATAATATATAGTGTGTTTGTTTTTTTTTTAATATGAATCCTTCCAAAAGCAGTATAATAAGGATTTACCTTAGTTCTTTCCAGGATCTACCTGTCAGTTCCACTTAAAAGTGTGTTTCTGAGTTATGTGTCTCAGCATTGTTCCAGTTGAATACTTGAAGTTTTCTCTAGCTTTTTGTATTTAATTGCGCCCAACTACAGAAGCTTTAGAATAAAAATTATTAATCTTATTTCAGAGTAATGCCTCTTCCCCTCAAATTTCATATGGCATTTCTTTAGTACCCATAGAATAGTCTACTACTGACCTGTCAATAGCTAGAAACTAATATTTACATAAAGTTTACTCTGTGTAGTAATAGCTTTATAAAGATGGTTTCAACTGCATCATTGTCACTTGTCCTTGCATTTGTTGTTTTCTCCTGAAATATCAGTTTAGCATGTGTTTCATTTTCAATTTAGTTCAGTTTTCAGTTGCTCAGTCATGTCCGACTCTGTGACCCCATGGACTGCAGCACGCCAGGCCTCCCTATCCATCACCAACTCCCAGAGTTTACTCAGATTCATGTCCATCGAGGCAGTGATGCCATCCAACCATCTCATCCTCTGTCATCCCCTTCTCCTGCCTTCTATCTTTCCCAGGATCAGGGTCTTTTTCAGTGAGTCAGTTCTTCGCATCAGGTGGCCAAAGTATTGGAGTTTCAGCTTCAGCATCAGTCCTTCCAGTGAATATTCAGGACTGATTTCCTTTAGGATTGACAGGTTGGATCTTTAATGATATGTCATTAAAATAAGAAACAGTCCTTTCCTCTCTTTCTGTCCTGTAGCCTACTGTGATAGGTCACTATGATAAATTAACATTTGTTAGGTAGAGCTCTGGGTTATCATAGGATGGTGAGCCACAATTCCATGAATGACCACAGGGGAAATAGAAATAGAGAAATTTATTACTCACAGGTCCTGGAGGGAGGGGAGCAATGCAGGGAGGTCAGGGCGGTGTGCAGACAGGAAGAACAGTAGGACCTGGGGCACATACCTTTATTAGGGTCCATGGGTGGAGTGATTTGGGATTCCCAAGCCAAGTCCTGATTGGTCAATTCAAACTAAAAAGGGGAATTTTGATTAACTTTGAAGAGCCCTATGCATGCTCAGTCGTGTCTGACTCTTTGCAACCCCATGGACTACAGCCTGCTAGGCTCCTCTGTCCATGGGATTCTGCAGACAAGAATACTGTAGTGAGCTGCCATTTCCTGCCCCAGGGGGTCTTATCTAAAGAGTCCACTAGCAGGAGAGGCCCTGGGCAGCAGGGGAGAATGCTTATCAAAGGTTGGTATCAGAAATCAAACCAGGAGCTGAGCTTACACTTACTTGTGATTGCAGGCTGTTATCTAAGGCTGTTAGCCAGGAGGGCTGTTATCTAGTGTGATTTCTAGGCCCCTGCTGGCTACTTGGCCACGTAAGATGGATGCCAAGGCAGCAGTATGGAGGTTTGGCTAAACTCTCAATGGTCACTGTATTTTAAATTCAGTGTTTCTCTAATCTCGTTTCTTTCCCTTGCAAATCATAGATGTTCAGTAAGTACTGAATCAGTTAAAAACAGTAAGTTATTTTTGCTCTCTGTTAAGATAGCAACCCTGACCTGCTTACTGTTTCTGTTAATGAGTGGCTGGGGCAGAAGGACGGGAGTTAGATGTGTTAACTTGGGTGCCTTCGCTGATCTCCAGGTACTTGATGAACTAGGGCAGTCAGTCTACTTGGCAGAATGGGGAGGTCATAATCTAGGGGACATTGCATCCAAAGCTGTTTATGAAAATACCAGATATGTTGCTGACTTGCTGGTATTCTGTCAGGAGAAGTTGAGAAGAGAAGATATTTTCATATGAATTACTTTTGCCAGTTAACTATAATTGACATTTGAGTTCTCTGACCTTGATCCCATCAGGCTTGAGGGATAAAGTCATCTTGACTACCAGACTTCCAGGGAATTAGTTGTTAAGTTTCTCTTTGGCTTTGCATTTTTTATTCTTTTCATTTGAAAGTGAAAAGGTCCATGTTTTGAATATTACTGAAATACAGACTCCTAGAAACAGTCATCACATGGTTTTAACAGACAAGTTCATTTTCAGTTTGTTTGGGTAAGTTGCAAAGAAATAACATACTTTTGTCAAATTCTTCTTATTGAGACACTTTGCAGTAGCTTCTCAAACTCTGTGTCTCTTTCACCTTCCCATGTATCGTGGGTATGTACATATTCCATTTATTAAGTCATCAAGTTAGAAGGAGCGTTTTAATATATATGTTAAATTTTGAGTAAGGAGAAGAGAATTCCGTCAGATTACAGGTAAAAATTTTGATTAATCCATGTTACCTAATACAGTCCCACATTTATTTAACCTTCACAAATGATGTTATCTTTACTGATTTCTTAATGCCAATTTTGGCATTACTGTGTAGCAAACTATAAAAAATTCTATTGCTTCTCAGTAATTAATTTCTTCCCTTATTTCAGTTGACTTGGTTACTTATATAACAAGGTTTCAGTGGGACATGGCTAAATATCCAATCAAGCAGTCCCTGAAAAATATTTCTGAAATAATTGCCAAGGTAAGATAAAAAAATGACACAGGTAGGACACATTGATTTATAGTGATTCTATTTATTTTATAAGTATTTAGCTATTAAGTACTCTAATTTAGGTTTTGACGAGGCAACTTAATTGTATGTGACTCACTGCAACTTTACTTAAAAAAGAAAGTTGTCAGAAAAGAGTAAAACTCACATGCACATTATCCACACGTATAGTTTGTTTTTTTAAGTGGTTAAGTTAAAGGTTGCATCAACAATGTTTGAGTAAGAAAAGTAACTTTAAAATTATAAATTTTAAGCATAACTGAGATCACATAGAATTAGAAATTAGAATTGATTAGAGATTTACAAATCATTCAGATATATGATAATGGTCACTTAAGTATGTTTACGTACAGTACTGATTCAGATTAAACTTTAGGGGTTCTCTGATGCCTTCTGACGTTCAGTATTGATTCCCTACTCAGAAAAATTGCCTGTATTCTCGTGCTGAGTGATTTTATGAACGGTTTCAGGGAGTCCACAGGTGTTGAAAGTCCATCCATGAACTCACTAAACTAAGAGTCCCTTTTACGTTGCCAAGTCCTTGAGCTTGAGAGAAAAATGTAAAAGTTTTACCTGAAACTGTAATGAGGCAATAGACAAGACCTATTCACTGTTTGACAACATATATGACCTGGCTAGGATGAACAGTACAGTTTAAATCATTTGGACAAACTTCCTTAGCTTCAACTGACTTTATTTGTACGTTGTGCCCTGCGGTTCAGTTCAGTTCAGTCACTCAGTCGTGTCCGACTGTTTGCGACCCCATGAGTCGCAGCACACCAGGGCTCCCTGTCCATCACCAACTCCTGGAGTTTACTCAGACTCAAGTCCATCGAGTCGGTGATGCTCTGTGGTTAAATGTAAATAAATAGTCTATCAAGGATTTTAACTCAGGGTCATATAAGTTAATGAAAATGAGTAGTCAGATAATATAAAGTGGTGGTCTTATTATGACTGAGCATTATTTTCTTTTAATCCTTATGAAGGATTTAGTCTGATACTATTATAGATGAGGAAACAGGCTCAGAGAGGTGAAGTGATTTACCCCAGAGTGCCACACAGCTGATAATGGTAGAGCTAAGTTGAAATTAGTTCTTCAAATGTTAAATCTACTGCTTTGTGTTTTCTCCTTAAATTGTTAGTAGTTTTAATCATCTTTTTGAAAAATCAGCTTGTGTAACATTTATAATTAAGTTGAAGCAAAATTTTAATTTCATTGCAAAAATGTTTTGTGTAAGAATGGTGGTGTTATAAACAGCAAAACTCTGTATGATTTCGTTCCTTTGGAAATTACCTCTTTAGACTTGTGTATTAAAACCTTTTAATCAGTCGTGTCTTTAATCAATGTCCTAGATTTCATTTACATGGTTTAAGAATACGGTAACAATGAAAATACATGTAGACTAAAACATTATCTTTAGTAGAAAAGATTATATGAAAGTTCCCATAGTTACTAAAAATGAAGTAGGTTATTTTTTAATGACCTTTGAAAATAATGCCTTTAAAATAATAGAATATTCTTACATCAGGAACTAGTGGTGGGTTTGTTTTTTAAAGTTTAAGCACAACTACTTTAATTGTATTACTAAAGGCAGATTTAGGAAGATTCTCCCTACTTCTCTTCTTTCTTCTGTAAAGGGTGTGACTCAGATTGACAATGACCTGAAATCTCGAGCATCCGCATACAACAACCTGAAAGGGAATCTTCAGAATTTGGAACGAAAGAATGCGTAAGCATGTCAACTCTACATGAATAATTTAGAATTGGAGAAGCACTGTGGCACAGGGGTCCCCAACCTCTGAAATCTAATGCCTGATAATCTGAGCTGGAGCTGATGTAATAATACTAGAAATAAAGTGCACAATAAATGTAATGGGCTTGAATCATGCTGAACCACCCAGCCCCGCCTCCCTGGTCCATGGGAAAATTGTCTTCTGTGAAACTGGTCCCCAGTGCCGAAAATGTCGGGGACCATTACGTAGCATACACTGGATAAACTGTTGTTGGGGTTTTAGTATGTTCCAGTTTGTGCCATTTCTACAGTCAGATGGTGTTTTTTCACTTCATGGAGAAAAACTCATTAATTCAGGCTAGTCAAAACAGATGTGAGGCTGATTTATTATGCTCGTTTCATACATACTACTGAGCTGGGTCCTGATTTATCCTTTATCCATCTGATTTTTCACTGTAAAAATTATCTAAAGTTAATTGTTTTAAATTAAATCATAATTTAATTACATAGCAATTATCTGCTGCTTAAAAGAATTCTATAGGAAAATCCTTTTTTATGTAATTCTCATTCTTTGATTTATCTGTTTTCCAATCTGTTTCCATTTTTATCTCTTTTTATGTTTCAATTTTTTATGTTAGGTTTTCTTAAAATAGAACACTCTTCTTTTGGTTGATCTCACTGTAGTATGACTACCACAAGTGTTGCTTTAAGCACTTAACTCTTCAAGGTATACATTCGTATCCCAGAGGCAGAATTGACTTGTCCTGTCAGGGGTACAAACAGGGCAAGTCATTTTCAGTGTGAAATCTACTGGGCGACCAAATGAAGACTTGCATTCAAAGAGTTGATTGTTGGGCTAACTAACCAAAATTAATACCCAAGGAGAGGGAGGAAAATCAAAGGTTGTGCTTAGATGATACAATTTCATAATTATGGTGAGGTAGACTTTAATTGATGCCTAATGAGTAACACTTTCCCAGTCAAGACATTATATATGTAATCAAGAGAAGAGCTGAGTTATAATAATTAAAACAAACACAAAGGGAAACACTAGAGGCACATTCTGATAAAAATTTGACATTTCTTTGGGTTTAGTTATGGGAAATACTCAGTTAAATTTTGGCTTCTTGATGTATCATATAAAAATGTTAACTCAGGCTAATTCCTCTCGAGATGTATGTATAGTATATGTACCTATACTTAGCCTGCTATATCTTTACTTGTGTTACGGAACCACATAATTATCAGCCTAATGATCTTTCTCTTATTCCTTAGAGGGAGTTTGCTAACTCGAAGTCTAGCAGAAATTGTGAAGAAGGATGACTTTGTTCTTGACTCAGAGTATCTTGTCACATTACTGGTCGTAGTTCCCAAGTATGTCTTATCATTACAGAAGGTTTTTACCTAATTAAAATACAAGAAAAATGTTACTGTCTGATACTGTAATTTGAAGTTTTCCACAAAACCCAAGTGTAAATGGAATATCACCTTGTCATTTGTTGTGTCAACCAACATATACTCATATGGCACATAGAGTGGAATTTAGTTCCTAACCTTGTAATGGAGATGTCAGTTATAAATTGAGATTCTAAATTAAGTTCAACTTAGTAGAGTTGACCCATTAAAAAATTAAATAATGCTAAACTATTATATTTTTTAAAAAATACTATTTTTAGATATTTCAAAATAGGAAGTTCTTTGTTTTTGTGAAAAATCTTTATGATTGATTAGGATGAATTAAGCTCTCTAAGAAGTAAAGGATTGGATTAGATCAAAGGTTAGCATATCTTTTATATAAAAGGCCAAATAGTATTTTACCCTTTGCAAGCCATACGGTTTGTGACACAGCTACTCAACTCTGCCACGTCAGCTTTGTGGTTGTAGCTGAAAGCAGCTATCCCCAGTGTGTACGTGAAGTGATGTGGCTGGTGTCAGTAAAACTTTATTTACATAAACAGGTACAGGTTATGGGCATAGTTTGGGTCAGATAATTCTTTGAAATCTCCTCTAGATTAGGCCTTCTGTATTAATTAACATTTGGGCATAGTTAATCTTGATAAAATGAAATCTTTGGAAGATTAGAATTCTGTATGTGTGGGTGGTGGAAAACACTGTTAATGGTTTCATTTCTAACCTGCACTGAAATCTTACCATCAGGAAATCATTGGGGGATCCCAGCTGGCATGGGAGATTTGGGGACTCTTCTCAGCATTATTCATAAAGTCTTCTTTTGCTGTGCTCTCCATTTTTATCTGGTTAGGAAACTGGGAATATAGGAAAATGATGCCTCCTGGAAAGGGGTGGGAAAGCACCTCTGTTGAATTTACAGTGGCGACAGTATCATCTGATTTTTGCCTTTCCCTGCTTACTGCAGAAAAGAAAACACTGATTATTTCTGAAAAATTTCTCTGTATTTGTGTTTTTATACTATGCAGGGAAATAACCTTTGCCCAGGTAAAAGATTTGTCTTATGTGACCTTTGTTTAAAATTTGTGTTTAAGACAAGAACTTTTCTTAGTTTTCTGTACACTGTACTTGAAACCTAGGGTTGGACCTAGGGTACCTTGTATAATGGCTTATTTATTATCCTGGCTACAGTACTATCAATACAGTTCTTTATTTTTTATTGCAAACATAATCCTCTCTTGCCACACCCACGAAAGCCAGTGGTCTCTAGAGAAGGCTGTTGCACGATGATCGTGGCAGCTTGGTTTAACGTCGCTTTTTGGCTCAGTGCTTTCTGGTACCCTGCGCTTTCAGTAAACGTGCTTTTACCCAGCGATTCTTAATGGCCACTGAATGAAAATGTTAGTGATTTCAGCATGGCTTCTCTCTTTTCTCTCTCTCTCTCTCATTTCTTTCTCTTTCTTCCTTCTTTGCTTGCTTCTTTTTTTTTTTTTTTAGTGAGGTGATATAAATTAACCCTAAAGTTTGAAAATAATTTCAGATCTCCATTTTGCTTTGCTTCTTTTCCAAACTGAGTTCTAGGGTGTGCCTCTCTTGCAGTAGTTACTGGATGTAAGAAATGGTGAGCTGTGTTTCCTTCTTCCCCACTCAGTGGATTTGAATTCATTCTCTGTAGGAAACTTGATTTTTCTTTTGTTAGGTAGATTTGAGATATACTTATTATAGTTGAATTTCCTATTTGTCTCATAATTTTTTTCTCTTTCTGGGTTTGGCAGGAAGTAGGACTTGTTTTTCTCTTCTAGTAACTTAATTGTACCTTTTCTGCAGGTTAAACCACAACGACTGGATTAAGCAGTATGAAACACTAGCTGAAATGGTAGTTCCAAGGTCTAGCAAGTAAGTAGTAGACTTAAAGCCTGCTCTTTCCTAGAACTCCTTTGATAGTTTGGGTGTTGGATTAGGAAATATCTATCTTTTCTTTGTGGTAAATTTTATAGTTTTGGAACCATCTTTTTCACCTAATAAATGAATTATATTAACTTTAGTTATTATAATCTTAGACTTGGAAGGGCTTTTGCACAGTCTCACCAACCCACTCATGTTGATAGATGTGGAAGTTTGAGGCCACAGAGCTGAAGTGGTTTGCCCAGAGTCACATACCTCATAAGTGGCAGAGCTGTAACCAGAACCCAGGTCTCCAGTGTGGTACTTTTTCTGCTAGACAACCGTCTCAAGATCCTTCAGTACTTGTCTCATACCTACTGTGTGTTTATAATTCCCCATTTATCTTGTCAAGGAAGTATACCAAAATGTCTGCAGATATTTACTATCACTTTCCAGTGAGCATAGATTCTACCTAATCTGTACTTTCCTTTGAAAAAATAATATTAAGCATTTTTGAACCTAGGGATTAATATTCATTGTCTAATTTGATATCTACAACAGTTCTGTGAAGTGGTTTGGGCAGTTGTTATACTTTTTCTCGTAGATGAAGTAAAAAATGCAGAAGAGTTAAGTTGTTTCCTAAAGCGTATGGCCTTAAAAGTGTCCAGTGGCAAAGTTAGGACTAAAAATTCAGGTCTTTTCACTGCAAGTTGTGCACTCATGACACTATAGCATATCATCTTTTCCTGTATTCTGCCTTTCCGCATGAGATACGTGCCAAGGAAATATAAGTACAGTGTGTATGCACCCCCAGAGAACTCTTTTGTCTGTATATCCCTTAAGAGGTGTCAGCATGATGAAGGGAAAGTCTGGGACGTAGTGGAGAAGTGGTGTTAGTAAGGCCAGGCCCATGAAATATTTTCTTTTCCAGTTTCATTGTGTCATATGGGAGGTAGTTTAGTATAATGGAAAGAGTCCTGGACCCAGGGATCTTGAGTTCTTTTGCTGGTTCTGCTACCAACTTGCTGTGTGACCTAAGGTAAGTCTTTTCACTTCTCTGGGCCTCATTTTCTTTGTAAAATGAGCATCACACATTATGAGGTCCTTTTAAGACTTGGTGAGATATATAAAGTAGGGGTTCCCTGTTGGCTCATTGGTAAAGAATCCACCTGCCAATGTGGGAGACATGGGTTCAGTCCCTGGTCTGGGAAGATCCCAGATGCCATGGAGCAGCCGAGCCCGTCGCCACAACTACGAGCTCACACTATGCAACTAGTGAGGCCTCCGTTCCTAGAGCTGGTGCCCTGCAACAAGAGAAGCCATCTCGGTGAGAAGCCCGAGCACCACGAGGAGGAGTAGCTCCTGCTCGCTGCAGCTAGAGAAAAGCCCTCGCAGCAGCAAGACCCAGCACAGCCGAAAAAATAAATAAATAATTTTGGAAAGGTATATAAAGTAGAAGGTGATATGAATCTTATTGTTTCACAGATGTTCTTTTTTTTTTTGAGAACAAAACCACAAACTTGTGCTCATTGTGAATTTTTTTCCCATTTTTGGGGAGTGCTTTCCATTCACACTGGCCCTTCACATGGTAAACTGAAGATTGAGGTTGTGTCTTGATACTAGTTTTCCTCTGACGCTGTTTATCCAGACAGATGACACATTAAACCTTGTTCTTTGGAGACCGTTAAAGCCACAGAGATTGACCTGACATTTGGGGGGCGGGGGTGGGGAGGAGGAGGGTGAGGACCCCGTGCACGTGGCATGTCCCCCTGTGCTGTGGTGAGCCCGGCCTGAGTCCAGGGGAGTGGTGTGTAAGCCCAGGTTTACTCGGGAGGAAGGACTTTAGAAATATTACTTGAGAGATTTACATCTTTTGAAAATCACTTTAGTAGTTTAAAGGAAAAAATTTCAGATGCTGCCAGTTGAGTATAGGCAATACCTATTTTCTGAATGACCCCAAGTGTCCACTGACCACCTGAGCACCTCCAGCTCTTCCTCACTCAGTGAAAACATCTGTTCATCTATTTAGCAGTTCTAAAGACTGATTTCAGATCACATCCTTGAAAAGGTATTTGAGTAGTCATTGAGAAAGGGCAGTAACTCAGCCAGCCCTGAAGAGGATGGTTAGTTTATGTGAGGCAAACAAGTTTTAGTGAGTCAGTCTGAAATTTTATACACTGTTTAGGAAAGAGCTCTATGACCTAATGCTGGATTTTTTGCTTATCCTAATAACTAACATTTTTGAGTAATTACTATGTGCTAGTTATTGTTCTAAGTGCCTTATTTTAAAGTGAATTTTAAGTAGCAACACTGTCACTTGTTGCTTTTTGACACAATACTTGAGTGATTTACTCTTGGAAGCAGTGAAGATGAAAGTGGACTTTTGAGGAAGAAGAATAGATTGAAAAAGACCATCTTCAAACCCAAAGAAATAATTTCACTTAAACACATAAAATCTAGCTATTTGCAAAATGTTCTCCATAAATCTTGAAAGATTGGACCATGTGAAATACTGCCGTCATTGGGTGGCTAAGTGCAAAGACATGTATAAATGCCGCATCAGAGTTCACACAGCCAAAAAAGTGGAGGCTGCTTCTTTTTGTTGGAAAAACTGTTCAAAAAGAGGTGCTTTTCTCTTATAGCTTCATAATTACCGCTTAGCTGTTTGTCTTTCTACTTTTGCCTGTTCAGATAAACTGGTTGGGTCAGATCAGTGGTTGACTCTGGCCTTTTCTCTGTTGTGGGAAACAGCACCACAGACTGGGTGGTGCTTCGCAGAAACTTCTTTGTTCAGGGAGCTAGAGCTCTAGATGAGGCAGAGGATGCTAGCAAAGAAGACCTAGAAAAAAACGACACTAGCCATTGGGCAGAGAAAAGTTTCATCTGTACTTTGGAGCCGGGGTTGCAAAGATAATTTATGAAGAAAAGCAGGAAAGATGGCTTTGGCAGTGAAATGGGTCAGTTGATTGGAGCAGAGCAGATGGCAGGACTGAGCCTTGGGGGAGAGGTAAGAAGAGAGTAGAAGAGCTCGTAAGCTCCAGAAGCACTGCCACGCTCGTGGGTGACTGAAAATGCCATGAGACAGCTGAAAAGCACTGACTTAGTTTCGTCTTGGCTTGGTTACACGGGTGAGAATATACTGTTACTGCTTGTACACAACAGGAGAACTGAATGCAGAGAGTTTGGAGCGTCAGACCTGCAGCTCACAGACTGTTATCCCCACTTGGTTTCTGCATGCTGTCCCCCTTGGTCTCACCCTCAACCTCTAGAAAGGGTTTACGTCTGATATCTTAAACTTTAACTCAGCCTTCTTTCCATCTTTTTCACTGCCACCGAATCTGCCATTGTCCACACCTGTGGTCCCCACCCCTTTGTTTGCATGGGCCTTCAAAACGGCAGAGGACTAAAGTTTCAAAGATCAGCTGAGATTTTATAAGATCAGTTTAAGAGATGAATATGATATTGGTGGCATATTGTTAGGATCTGAGATTGCCTGTCAAGTTGGATTTGGTTCTGTTTTAATCCCAGTTTGCACATTACTGAGTCAGTTCTGGCAAACCTGAGTATCATTAAAGGTTTTTTTTAAATTAAGTTCTGCCCACTTGGTAGCTGCCTTGCTTTGGATCTGATGGGCACCGGGTGCAAGAACTAAGCGTAATAGTCTCGAGAGGGCACATACTATAAGGGGTGGGCCAGGCCTCTGGGGGCAGGGCCGGGGAGAGGAGGGGAGAATTCAGATTCCAACCGAGAAGAGGGTGTTTAGCCACGAAGCAGGGAGAGTCTGGAAACCAACCAGCTGCTGGACAGTTTGTCCTTGGCTGGCCTGCTGCTGATAGATTCAAAATCATGGTTCTTAGAGTTTGGAAGCTTTTCTTGAGTTAATGCTTAATTTTGTTGGTTAGGAAGAAATGTACGAGGGGCCCATTAAGACTGTAAATAAAAACATAAAGACTGAGTGTCCTCAGTGTTTGAGGCAGTACAGACGAAAAGCACTGAGGGCTTCAGGAAGGGCTGCCATGCCTTTCCATTTGTTCCTCCTCCTCCCCCTGTTTCTGAATTCTGCCCTCACTGTGAATGTGAAGCTTTAAATGGACTTGTCTTGTCTTTCTCTAGTGTTCTCTCAGAGGACCAAGACAGTTACCTATGTAATGTCACCTTGTTTAGGAAGGCAGTTGATGACTTCAGACACAAAGCCAGGGAAAACAAGTAAGATTGTTATTTAAATTTTTTTTTAAAATGTGTTAGATTACCTATACTTCCTGTGGACAATTTTGGTTTTCTTTTTTTCCCTAATTTAGATTCATTGTCCGGGACTTCCAGTATAATGAAGAGGAGATGAAAGCAGACAAAGAAGAAATGAACAGGCTTTCTACTGACAAGAAAAAGCAATTTGTATGTGTTTTTAATATTTAATATTATCAGTGTTAAGCAGAAGAAAAACTAGTACTGCTTTTCTTTAAAAGAAAAAACTTTTCTGATTTTGATTTTAGTTATTTTTTTCTATTAAATAGTCAAAATGAGTTTTCTCTAAGCAAGCTGAGATCTGTGAATTGTTAATCTTAAAATGTATATTTTAAAATTAATCCCTCTAAGTCCATATCAAAAGCTAATTTTAAATACAGTGTTTTGATTAATGCCCCTATAGTGAGGGGTCATTTTAGTTAAGTAATTGTTCTCTCTTTTCAGTAGGAAATTTCATTTTCTTGAGGCAGATTTTTTTTTTTTTTAATGCTGCAGTCTTTTACTGAAGGAATTTGTATTTAAACCATTGGTGACTTTAGTATGTTCTTGGCACAGTGGAGAACAGGGATGGAATTGTGAGTGAAAGATAACGTTGACTTTCTTGCCATCCTCAAGTAAAATACATAATAGAATCATTAAGAAATTAGAACATAATGATCAGGTCTTGGGGATCTAAGTCAACCCCATGATTTTACAGATGAGAAAACTAATACCTAGAAATATTAAATGACTTACTACATAACTATTTTTCCTTGTTCCTGAGAAATTATTTGTAATTAAATTCTATTTTGAATGTATTAAATGCTTAACAGTATTGGATAGTAAATTTAGATATTTATACTTTGGTTTTCAAATCTATAGGACACTTCTATATTCTGTATCATTTTAAATGACTTTCACTAAAGTATATGCCTTTTTGAGAATTCCCTGGCAGTCCTGGTGGTTAGTACTCTGCACTTTCACTGCAGGGACCATGAGTTTGATCCCTGATCAGGCAACTAAGATTCTGCAAGCTGCGCAGCATGGCCCCCAAAAAGAAGAGTGTGCACACACACACACATGCACTGCACACACACGCCTTTTTCTGTGTGGTGAGTAGAGTCAGTGGATATTTGTATCTACTGAGGTTACACAGTAGTAGCTAACCTTTTCATCTAATGTAAGGTAAAGTATCCAAGATATGAGAATAATGAAACATTTTTAAGGTCAATTACAGTGTGATTAGGGCTTCCCTGGTAGCACAGCTGGTAGAGAATCCGCCTGCACTGCAGAAGACCTGGGTTCGATCCCTGGGTTGGGAAGATCCCCTGGAGAAGGGAATAGCTACCCACTCCAGTATTCTTGCCTGGCGAATCCCCATGGACAGAGGACCCTGGCGGACTACAGTCTATGGGGTTGCAAAGAGTTGGACTTGACTGAGCGACTAAGCACACAGACACATAATGTGATTGAATTCTCCTTAAGATTCTCACTGGATAGTCACTCCTTTAAAAATACTTGATTTATCTGATTTCTAACTGCCATTTTCAAGACCAAATTTGTGGTAATTCTTTCTTTCTTTCTACAGGGACCACTGGTACGGTGGCTGAAAGTGAATTTCAGTGAGGCGTTTATTGCGTGGATTCATGTGAAAGCTCTGAGGGTTTTTGTCGAGTCTGTTTTGAGGTAAAGAAAACTCATTGAGAAACTTGGAACTAAAGGATGTGTAGATCCCTTGGCGTTGCATCTCTTTATTGAAACACAGTCTGCTAATAGGACTTTGATTTGGGGAAACCAAAGGGCTACTCATGAGGTAGAGATTGTCAGTATCATACTGCTTATAACGTGCATGTTGGTCTTGCCTTTAATACCGAGTTGAGAAAAAGATCATGCTGCTGTGCTCTGGTTCTTTGCATATGCTGTGCTTAAGTTAAACATAGGTTATGAATATTAGTCAGTGTTTGTTTAAAAGACCTATCACATATTTTACATGTAGTTTGATACACAGTATACCTTATTTGAAGTCCTCGTTTCATAGTAGCCTAAAATATTTTATTACTTTGAGATACTTAAAATCTCAACCATCTTGTGATGCTTTGTACATGTTGCTCATATTAGAAATCGTTCAAAATACTTATCTGCTATCATGCTATTTGTAAATTTCTTTGAATTTCCATAGTAGATGGGTAATCTCATGCTTTTTTTTTTCATGTTCTTTATTATCACGAAGGAATCAATAGTTGACTGTCCATATTCTTGGGTTCCAAATCCATGGACTCAACCAACTGTGGATTGAAAATATTTGAACAAGAAATTCCAGAAAGTTCCAAAAAATAAAATTTCAATTTACTGGGCACTAGCAGTGATTTACATAGCATTTGCATTTTATTTACAACTAATTACATAGCATTTGCATTGTATTATAAGTAACCTAGAGATGATTTAAAGTATATGGGAGGATATATGTAGATTATATGCAAATCTTACACCATTTTATTTAAGAGACTTGAGCATTCTTGGATTCTGGTATTCACAGGGGTCCTGGAGCCAATTCCCTGCATATACCTAGTGACACTGTACTAAGTTTACACATTATCACTGTCTGCTAAGGATGGTCATAAATTACCTTAAAAATTGAAGAGTAATTAAAAGTAATTCCTAGTAGACAGTTGGCTCTCATTTTAAATATTTCTAATGGACAGTGAGGACCAGAGAAGTTGTGAGTTTCTGAACTTGTAATGGTGGATATTAAAATAAGGCCCCCCTCCCCATTAACAGTGATTAAAGAAGAGTATGAGAATATTTGCTTTAAACAGAAAATCTCTGCATATGTTTGCTTGTGTTACATCCTGTGTTTCTGCTTCCTTATAAGGTATGGCTTGCCAGTGAACTTCCAAGCAATGCTCCTTCAGCCCAATAAGAAAACAATGAAGAAACTAAGAGAAGTATTATATGAATTGTATAAACATCTAGATAGCAGTGCAGCAGCTATTATTGATGTAAGTATTTATTAGTCTGGTAGAATAGGAACTGGATGAATTTCAGAAAAAATTATTGGAAGAAGATGTTATTTAATTGCTTTAAGATTCTCAATTTGTTAGTAAATAATTTACCTTGCTTACCCCATTTTGTAGTAGTTGCTTCTCAGTATTTCTAAAAGCCAGTCATTATCCTGCTGTAGATCTGATGTTCATAGCTGTAGAAATACACACACAAGCAATGATACTAGTTGTTTACAAGAACTACAAATTGCAGAGAGGAAGAAAATAAGTCATTACTGTAACTTTATTTGGTAGAAGTAGCAGAGTCAATAGATGAGCATTTTTGAGGGAATTATCATTTCTCTAAAATGGTGTATATCTTTTTTTAAAACAAAAGTATGAACATTTATGCATACAAAAGCATACAAAAATGTGTGCTTTTTGTTGTTGCTGCTGTTTAAAATTGTAGCAGGCTTCTATATTTTTTGTTTCAAATACCTTGCTGATATTTTTCCTCTAGTTTAGAATGGCAGTATTTCACATGTGCATTAGTTAGAACCCATGGGAGAAAAATCAAGGTTTTTTAATGGAAGAAAATGCAGGAAATGACTCTAAATTTTCATGGAATTGTTGATAATATGTGAACTCTTACTTAAGCATAATTTCATACCAGTAAATTCTTATAACATGCATACATACTAAGTGGTATCAGTAAAAATCACAGTTGGTTTCTTTTTATCCATCATTTTATAAGCCTTGTAGCTCATAAACTCAATACCCCAAGCCTGAGACTAAACAAATAATTTTGTAAGTGTGTGTAGAAAAGGACGGTGGAGTCACGGTTAAACCCACACAGGCTCTGAGGGTGGAGTGCTTGGATTTGGCGTTACTGCTCACTTGCTCTGTTTCCCAGGGCAGGTCAGCCTTTCTGAGATGGTTTCCTTATTTGCAAAATGAAGTTAACAATGTCAGACTCAGATTAAATTAGGAAAAATGTATAAACTTAGCCCAGTTCATTAAGAAGGTACAGGCATACCTCATTTCATTGTGCTTCATTTTATTGAACTTTGCAGCTGCTGCACTTTTTACAAATTGAAGGTTTGTGGCTACTGCGCTGTCAGATGATGGTTCTCATTTTTTAGCAATCAGGTACTTTTCAATTAAGATAGGTACATTGTTTACTAAGACAAAAGGCCATTGCACACTTAGTAGACGATAGTAAGTATAACCATATCATTTATATGCAATGGGAAGCCAGAAAAGCCATGTGACTTGGCTTATGGTGACACTTGCTTAACTGCGGTGGTCTGGATCAGAATCTGCTATCTCCAAGGTATGCCTGTGAATGGTAATATTTTTTCTCTTTTTCTTTCTTCATTTCTCTAAGTGCTTAACTGAATAATCATATGATTTTTCCATAGGCTCCTGTGGATATTCCAGGCTTAAACCTGAGTCAACAGGAATACTACCCCTATGTGTACTATAAGATCGATTGCAACTTGCTGGAATTCAAGTAAAAGGAGCCCTGCAGACAGCCCTGTCCTCGTGTGGGTGTCGGGGTTTGCTGACACGGGCTGCAGTAGGGCCGCACTTCTAACTCTTTTACCCCTTGCTTGCTTCTCACCTCCTCTCCTAGGCGCCTTCTCTAGTAGCAGTCCATTTTGCAACATTTTCTTTTTAAAAGGAAACTGTATGTCTTGTTTCTTTTTATTGATCAGGTCTGTAAATGTGTACTGAAAAAAAAAATCAGAGTTTATTTATGAACTGAATAGTTTATTTAAAAAGAAAGTCTTTCCTCATCCATATTGTGGTATGCATTAATTCCATTTGTTACTATTGTGACAGAAGCCTTGTTTACAAGGAAATGGTGTAAACAGTTATGCCATTTTGTTCACTGTATTTAGTAGACATAATTGTTTAATAGTTACTGAATCGTGATGTAAAGAAATGTGACAATATTCAGGTATGTGCATTCTGAATGTTTCAAATTACAATCTCTGAGCACTGTTGACACCCACAGGAGAGAATAAAATTACCTGTGCAAAGGTGGGTTGTGGTGTGCCTAACTTCCAGAGTACGGTTCAGTGTGAGAGCTTGGTAAACGGTGTCGTAGCCGACTCCCTGTGCCGTTTTCAGGATTGTGCTGTATGTACCAAGAGGTGACCATCGTGGCTGACGTGTGTGATGATTCAAGTGTGCCAAATCTGGGTCAGAGAGCGCCAATTGGAAGATTATTTTTGAACATGTGATGGGGTATTTATATTTGCACACTAGACTTTGGGGTATCTCAATTAGGAAGTAGGGCCAGTTTTGAATAAAGTTTAGTAGAACTCTGCTTTAGTCGTTTATTTTGTCTTAAGTCCTTATTTTATGTGTGTTTTTTAAGATTGTTAATTTTGCCTTCATCTTGACATCAGTGTTATTTTTGATACAGTTTGAAAACAGGCATGGCTAGCCTTACAGATATCTGGGATGAGACGTAGGTTAGTGTCCTGAGTGAGCGTTTGGAAGCAGGTTTTGTGGCTGTGCTCCCTTTATTATGCCCCACAGGCTTGTAAGTGAAAGAGGTTTTTACATTTTAAGGGCATTTCTAAACTATCATAGTCCATCTAGAAAATTGGCCTCCTAAATCTGTTTGGTTTCAAAATTGTATATTGTTAAGTCAGAAGTAATGGTTAACTTCAAACAAATCCAGACTTCCATAAAGTAAAACGTGAGGCCACCCCTCCAGCCCCCTCAATTTCTTCTTTGCAAGGAAGTTTTTACATAGTTTCTCAGGTTTTCTCCTATATCTCTATAACATACATATCCACACACGGTTTATTTTTAAACAAAAATCGGATCATACCACACATACTCTGTCACTCACTTTTTTGCTTACCTAGTGTTCGTTGTTGTTTGGTCACTCAGTCGCGTCCGACTCTTCAGAACCTAAGATTTCTGACCGCCTGGCTCTTTCTCTTCCTCCCATGCCCCCAGTCTCCAGTGGGCACTGAATGACTGAGGCAAGCACATTCCATAATCTCTTTTCAAGATAGACAGTGATGTGGAAAAGGCATGGAGTATGGGTCATCAGATAATGAACTGTGTCACTCTTTGCCCAGAACACTTGGATGATGTGTCCAGGTGTTCCGTGCTAGTTTTTATAGCCTACGTTCTTAAGCCTGGAAGTTTTTTTCCTACTTGCTGGAGTCGCCCTTAAGCACACACTGTGTTCTGGATGGAGCTTTCTGAATGAGCATATATCAAGTAGTACCTTTAAAGTAATACTGTGTATGTAACGGATACTCAGCAGATGTGAACTTTGCTCTCACTGTAAATGGCCCCAAATGTTGGAAATTAACATACACACAAGGTTAAAAGGGCTTCCCAGGTGGCACTAGTGGTAAAGAACCTGCCTGCTAATGCAGGAGATATTGACTTGGGTTCTGTCCCTAGGCCAGGAAGATCTGGAGAATCCCATGGACAGAGGAGCCTGGTGGGCTACGGTCCATAGAGTCGCAAAGAGTTGGACAGAAGTGAAGCAACGTAGCACGCACACACAAGGTTAAAAATTGTATACATAAATGTTATGGAACAGCTTATAATGAAAACCTTGCTGGCCTTTAGGAAAAATGTGGTTATTGTTTCCGGTTAACATTAGTAAAAGATGGTTTGTCCTAGAAAGTCTGTAACTGTATTATGTTCTAGAGGAAATCTTGTCTCTAAATTGAAGTTTATGCATTTCAGTATTGTAAACTTTTTTATGGTCTTTATTTTGCTAGCATAGATAGCTTTATTTTAATATATGAGTGTAATTCTGGCCTTTTTAAAAAAGGGTAATACGACACATCATAGCTATTTTATTTACTGGCAGATTTACCCATAGAATATTCTTAGATCCGAGTCCAGTGACTTGTGAGAGGAAAAAGGAAACAGAATAAAACCATGGTAGTGCTTAGCCCCGTGGGATTGTTTAGCTAGTTTAAAAAAATGAAACTGAGGAGAAACAGGACAACACCCTTCATATCAAGAATGGTCAAAATAACGCAAGAAGAAAAAAGTTTACAACAGAGCAAAAGGCAGGCAGCACACAAGCGACATTTCCTAACGGTTGCTCAGTATTGAACTTGATGATATCCAGTGGTTCTTTACCTGCAGAATTTAATAAAAATGCGAACTCATTGCTAAATTCTCTAGAGCTGTGGTTAACAGTCTGAGGAGTACACCTGAGGAATTACCTACAAACACAGGAGGCTCAGATGCTAGTGTCAGCCAATTGCAATCTGAGGCTGCCTTTTAAAGAAAGATTCATCTTCTGAACCCCTCCACCCAGATGGGGTTGTTGACCTAAAATTTGTGAGCTTCTCGAGGTCTCATTCAGATAGTGATTCTTCTCTGTTTCACACGAACCACACTTAATAGGATCATCATGGATAAGTCAGCTTTTCCTACCCTGTCGGCCAGACCGGCATTCTAGGTCTACATGGATCAGGAGAAACAGAAAGCTCTGCCTTGGCCAAGACTGACCAATGTTGGTGTCCATTGCCCTTGCAAGGCCATCGAGTATCAAGTTGAAATTTGGAAAGATCATCTAAAATGATCAAAGTCCCATTTTTAATCTTTTAATGGAAAATCCATTGTGGGTATGATTTATCACTACTTAAAAAGTGTAAAAGTACAGCCATAATAGAGTTTCTATAAGTAAGAATGGTTTCTATAAGTAAGCAAAAAAAGGATATCAAAATTGAAAAATAAATTGGATACAGCAAAAATTTTTGTTGTTTGACCAAAAGTGGAGTAAACAGTATGCACAACACTGCCTTAAACCTGAAAGTAGTAGTTGTTTTCTGTTTTTAACTAGAGGATAAACAAACTAGAATGTCAAACCTAAAAAGCAGTTCTCATGGGTCTCACTATTTCTTAGGTATGTAGATGACCTTGTTGAATAGTTCTGTGACAAATCATTCTTTTTTTTTTTTCCATTTATTTGACAAATCATTCTTAATTATGTTTTTCACCAACACAACTGGCCAGATTTTATAGTGATTGGTATACATATTTGGGCTGATTCTCAGAATAATTACATGTCAGTTCAGGTTTTAATGTGTTGCTAGAAACAATTTGTTTTTTAAAAGTTGAGACCACACAAGTATTTTGTTTTAGCACAAGAGGGCACTCTGGTGCCGCTGAAAAGCTAACAATCTCTTCCCCTCCTTCACTGCCCCTCAGGTTAGTTGTGAAATACACAGTTAAGCGAAGCCCATTCTGATTTGTTATATTTTGTTACAAGTATTTATTAATGTAAAGGTCTTAGAAAAAGATGACTCATATTCATTTTGTGAGTTAATCCAGCCGTGTGTGTGTGTGTGTGTGTGTGTGTGTGTGTGTAGAACCCAAAGACCTTTCAGGTGACAGAGTTTTCACCAAAAATAAAATGAAAAAAATAGGGATGTCTGTGTGTGCCTGTATAACCACATGTAACAAACAGTTATTGAGCACATACCATACACCAGGCATTGTTTTAGGTACAGGGCATATACCTAAATGATGCCGGGCAGTAAAAAGGCACAGTGCCTGCCTTGGTGGGCCTTACAACAAAGGCATCTGGTGGCAGCCTTGCTTGACAAAGTATAAACTCGGCAACCCCAAATAAGAAAAAGTATTTCACTGATCTGTGAAATCCAAAATCTGAAAACATAGTTAAGGATATCGGTCCAAAAAAGTCAACCTTTCATTTCTGTCAGTGGGTACAGAATATACTAATTTTTTTCTTTTTTTGTTTTTCAGATCTGACCACATGGTTGGTCTGGTTCAGCACTGTCCAGGAGATTTTCCTCTGGTGATGGACATTCTGTGTCTCTGCTACCCAGTGTGGTAGCGTCTATCACACGTGGCCACAGGTCACTCAAAGTGTGGCTGGGGTGGCTGAGGGACTGCCCTTGTAATCTTACTTGAATTTAGTTAACGTGTACAGCTACAGGTGACAAGTGGCTAGCGCACTGTGTCAGGCTGGACACACTCGAGTGATGAGCTGCTCTGCCCTTGATGTTCTAACATGCCGCCTGTCCGTTGGCTCTCTCTGTCTCTTAACTGGCAGAGCCAGCCCAGCCTCTTTTCACTTTGATTGCCAGACTTGATTTCCCAGGAGAGCAAAGGCTCACTTGCTGGGTCATTGTTGATGGGCCTCAGATTGCTACACGAGACAGCTTTCTCTTTGATCACAAAAGACAGCTACGTATACTTCGTGCCTTTCTGTGCATGGGGGTAAACCAGTTGCAATATTGAAAGACCAAAAGCTGTTTCTGATGGGAAATATTGAATCAGCGGATTGAAAACACAGCTGGGTGGCTTTAACGGGAGTGTAATTTCTCCTGTCAGTCAGCGCTCACTCAGCACTCATTGTGTGCAGAGCGGCTGCCATGCCAGGCTCTGGAGGGAGACTTCGAGGGGACGTCCAGTAAATGTTCTTGAGGGACATTATTTGTCTCTGTTGACTCTGAGGGATTTAAGAGGTTCATAAAACAGTGAACAGCTCAGGTCTTCAGCAAGAAGTCTAGCAGTTTACAGGGTGGCCTTGGAAAGAGGCAAAGTTGTGTACAGAAACATCTCCCTTGTGTGCGGGTGGTTTTCATCAGTGATGTGTTGTCACAGATTTTGCCTCCTTGAACCCAGTGGTAGGACAACTGGCCAAGGGAGGAAAGAGTGACATCCAAACCCAACCCTCCACACCCGCTTACCCCAGCCTCTCACACCCACCTCTGCTCCCTGTTCTCTGCTCCTTGCCTCTCACCCTTTGCATCCAGGCACTCCAGCGTTTGGGGGTTCCTCCTCCCCTTCTCCACCCCCGGCCCTCCCTCTTCCAGCATTTTCTCTTGACAGCCTCCTAACCAGCCTTATCCCCAACCTTGCTCACCCTCAGCGCTCCCGAGCCCTGCTGCTAGAGGAATGTCTGCTCACAGATCTGAAGAGCTCACTTACCACAGAACAATGTCCCTTTGTGCAAAATGGATGCTTTCCTTCTTTTTAATTTAGCTTCTCTGTGTGCGTTCTGAAAGCAGAAGATTATTTTATTATTGTTTTATATTTGTTTTCAACTTGACTGGAGTCTCTCTGATGGGGAATTTAGGCCATGGGTGCTGGCAAGGAATGCCCCAGTGGTCTGTGGTCTCTGCTGGCCACTTGGAGCTGGACTTACCTGCCACGTTCAGATCTGTGTGCTCTCTTCTTGTGTGATCTTGGGCAGCCTGACATCCTGGGTTCTGAACCCATTTCTTTACCTGCACAAGAGGGATAATTAAAACAACACTCTAGGATTATTGGGAGAATTAAACCTCCATGGTGTGTACCAACTTCCTAGTAAGACACATGGCACAGAGGAGGGGTTTAACTTGTTAGCTGCTGTTTTTATTGTTAGTATTATTCTTTTTTATGTTACCTGATGTTTGTTTCTTTTTTGTCTCTTCTATATCTCATGTGAATTGAAATCAGTTTTTCTCTAGCTACATATAGTTTGAAGGCAAATTCCCCCATTAAAAACTCACCAGGATCATATGACTGGAAATTCTGTTCCAAGGCATAATCCCCAGAGAATTGGAAACACACATCCTTACAAAACCTGTACATGAAAGTTCATAGCAGCATTATTTAGAGTAGCCAAAAAATGGATACAACACATGTGCCCATCAACTTATGATGGATGAGTGAATAAATTGTGGTAGTCACACAATGGAATATTACTCAGCCATAAAAAGGAATGAAGTTCCAATCCTCAACATGGATGAATCTTGAAAATATGCCAAGTGAAGGAAGCCAGACATAAAAGGTCATGTATTTGTATGATTCCATTTATATGAATGTCAGGAATAGGCAAAGCCAAAGATCCAGAAAGACTGATGGCTGGTAGAGACCAGGAAGAGGGAGGGATTTGGGAGTGACTGCTAATTGTACACAATTCTTTTAGGGGTGATAAAAATAGTCTGAGATTAGATAATGGTGACAGTTGCATAGCTTTATGAATATATCAAAACCCACTGAAGTGGTGGCTCAGACAGTAAAGGATCTGCCTGCAATGTGGGAGACCTGGGTTCAATCCCTGGGTTGGGAAGATCCCCTGGAGAAGGGAATGGCAACCCACTCCAGTATTTTGACCTGGAGAATTCCATGGGTAAAGGAGCCTGGCAGGCTACAGTCCATGAGGTCACAAAGAGTCAGACATGACTGAGGGACTCAGCACAGCACAGCACACTGAACTGAACATTTTAAAAGGGTAAATTTTATGATCTATATATTATTTCTAAGTTTTAAACGCCTGCCAGGTTTTAAAATTTTCAAATTACATACAAATTCCCTCAATTCTTTTCTCATATGTTTATATCAATGTAGCTAAAAAATTAATTTGAATTCCCCTTTATGAAAGGTGTGGAGTTTTACACTTCAAGGTTTTACTCCTTTCGGTACTCTTGCTATTTATTCTAAGGTTTTATGGCCTTTTCTGTCAGTGTCTTTATTTTCCTTTGTTCCACTCATCCTAGCAGTTGGACTTAGCTGCAGCAGGCTGCAGACCCCTCCCCCACTACCGGGTCATCACACATCTGTTTCAGGGAACTCTGGTATTGCCAGTTGTCATGACAACAGTCAGCACTCCTTCCCAGCAGTGTCTGAGAAAGTAAGCTATGTGAGGATTAACTGGCCTGATGGTCTCTCTCTGCTGCTTTACTACATGTCACTGACACTCCTCTACACTCTCTATAGAGAATATAGATACACTCTCCATAGATAATATCTCTAGTTCATTCATCTACCAGGAGATTTCCTGGTGGCTCAGACAGTAAAGAGTCTGCCTACGATGCCGGAGACCTGGGTTTGATCCCTGAGTTGGGAAGATACCTTGGAGAAGGAAATGGCAACCCACTCCAGTATTCTTGCCTGAAAAATCCCATGGACAGA